>NW_019416524.1:306438-568306 GCF_000390285.2 Anoplophora glabripennis | reverse complement strand
CTTATTCTAACCACAAGAATTAGCCCAGAAGTCGAAGACTTGTGCGAGAGAGGAGGCGGCATATTATTATTAAGCAGGCCGCATTTGCGCCCAGGAACGATGTTGGTAGGCCCTAACCACCATTCAGTGCAGGAATGAGGGAAACCTGGAAAACCTCATTAATTAGGGGGGTGGTCAAATGCCAACCGGTGTCAATCTCTTACATTGGCAAGCCAATCCTCCGTACAAGCATAGCAGATCTACGGTCTACCGGCCGCGGGAATCGAACCCGGGCTTCCACCCTGTTGGGGGTTGACACCCCTTCTCGGGGGTGGAAATCGATATAGAATCAAATTTTGAGCAAAAAATATTCGAAGAATTTTTTCGAGAAATCAATAGTTTTTTAGTTATTCACGATTGAAAACTTGGAACTTTGAGTGAAAAAAAAAAACACTTTCAAAATATTTTTCGCGAATAACTATGCATTTTATTAAAAAAGGGTATTGAATAAAAATGTAGCTTATAAATAAACAAAGAGAATCGTTTTTTAAAAAGTGTTGTACGTCCTATACAAAGCGAAATATGGTTAGTGGAAAGGGACTTGTTTTGGGGGCAATACTCGAATCGATGTATTCAACGTCAAATAACGGAAAAAGGATTAATTTCGTGTATAACGCTCCTGGAGTTTTTTGTAGTACCCAAAAAGACCTTCAAAATGAGCACTTATAAAAATTAAGTAGAGCAAAATTGAAGGAGTTGTCGTCAAAAACAGATGGGTTGCTCATATTTTTTAAGGAAAAATGAGCAGTAAACGCTGTACCATTTCCATCAGAATTAAAATTAATCGTGGACCCTTTACAATTAGTTTTGTTTTAGTGTTTTTCATACGATCCTGAAGTTAGACCGGTTTAGAATGCATATTTTTTGAATAATGTACGGTAAAAGTTGAAAACATATTTTTCATTATTCAAAAAAAATTGCCTTATTTATATAATAACTCTGAAACTGTAAAAGATACGTAAAAAATGATAGACAACGATCTTACAGCTCTTGAAATTATCTTTAAAATACTTTTTTGTAGGATACTATAGCTTCAGAATTAACCGAGTTACAGTAAAAAAACCAATGACATTTTTTCGGAGCAAAATAGGCTTTTTGATTTTTGGAGCAAAATGATTCAAGTGCGCGTCAGCGTGTATAAAAGTTTATATGCAGCGTAGTAATTTTTTTTATTTAAAAATTGATTATAATAAAAATATTTTACATTAATATTGGGATAAGAGTTGAAAATGGCAAAAGTAAAATATTCCTTCATAAACAATATAAGGGAATTTTTATTTTAAATTATTGCACAATTATACCATTTAAAATGTAATTTTTTGTCATTTTTGTAGCACAAGGGTTGAAAAGTGTTATGAGATACAAATTCTTTCATAAGCAATGAGGGAATTTTTATTTTAAATAATTGCACCGTTAAAGCAATCCAAGCTTTTAAAAAGTATTTTTTTTATCTTTTTTTGTCAATAGAGGGGTGGTTTTTAGGAGTTGAAAGGGAAAAATATTTTAATTTATTGGTCAATTTTAGGTTAAATTTTGTATTTTTTTTAAATCCCAACATATACTACGTAGTATATGCTCGAAGAATCATGATGACTCGGTTTGAGAATTGACGAACAATGAAGTTCGAGGTTGGCATCAAATAACATCAATGAAATTGGCCAATAAATTGTTGTAAATGGTGAGTGTAAAACGGTCATCAAAAAATTGTGCAATTAATTCATTTGTCAAAAAATAATCAATTTATTATTCAATAAATTGTCGTGTGTAAAACAGCTTTTAGAAATGTTTGAAAATATATTTATCATGTGCTAATTTAGCAGTCACAACCGAATATAAAATTTCATTTAAAAAATCAACTTTTTGACTGCCATGCCTTATAATACAATTTTTTAATCTGTGCAACTTTTATTTGACTGTTTCCTCTGTATCTCTAATAATAACAGAGCTATTGTACTTCTGCCACACAAATGGAGGTAAGCATGGCCGTAATTTCAGTTGCCGAGTTAACATCACCTGTAATCATAACTGTATTGTATACGAACGCTGTTGCTTTTTGCTTTCATTTTTCTTTTTCATGACCACAAAAGTTAGTTGACGGAGCCTCAAAACTAATTTTGTTGTTATTATTTACGGAAGAACATTCACGTTCCCATTCGATACACCCAATTTAACATGAACTTGCATAGTCGTTATTTATAGAGTTAATTTAAACATTACGGGGCTTTTGGTTAATTTGAATTCCCATCATCTCGATAAAAACAAAATATGTGTATGCTTATTTACAATGAAATTTAGAGAATGTCGTACTTATAATGTTTTTATAGAAAGTAAAATTTAATGGAATAGGTCTTGATTTTGGTGTATTAATTTTACTATACAGGGCTTCCTCAGTTTGTGCCTGATATGAGCCTTTTCAAAAAAAAAAAAATTATAAAAAGGTACTTTTATTACTTTCTAGTGTGTTTCACTTAAAGTCGGAAGCGGGCTGGCGATGGCCGATTTCCAAAATTATTTTTTTTTATGTGGTAGTAGGTACTCAAAAAGGCCTACTTTTTGATATTATATTTTTTGACGTGATCTTTTCTACGGCCTACTATGATTAATAAAAGACCATCAAAAATTAAAAACATATTAGGCATTTTTTTAAGGAAGAAATGGATAGCTTTTCGATTTGATCACACCTCCGGGTGTTCACAAAATAGGTGCAAACTTCGAAAAATTATTATTAACAGTGGAAAATATTTTCAAGGTAACCGTATGTAACTATATCCTCGCAGTTTCATTGATTTTACTTATACAGGATGCTCACAACATGATAGCCAAATTATATTTTTTTAAATGTACCAGAAATGAGTTTCACAACGAAATAATATTTAAATATTACTGTTTTTTATTAGCCCACCACCATTTTGTATGCACTGTTCAATTCGTTTCCTCTTATTTCTAATAACTCTCCTCAACTGATTAGATGTGGTGTTATTTGTTGACATGCTTGTCTAATTCTATTACAATTATTACATAACTCTTAATTAAAAAAATGGGGCCCTGCTTTTTTAACGTTAATCTAAACACAGAGATTTTTTTAAATTTTTTAAATAATGATTTCTGGGATTCAATACATGCACTTCTTCTCCAGCTCCGGACTTGATGCCTCTTGATTTTTTTTATAGGGAACTTTGAAAAATTAAGTGGATTGAGCAAGACCCCAGAAAATTTATGTAATAGAATTAGACAAATGTCGACAAATAACACCACTTCAGTTGTGCAGTTATTAGAAATAAGAGGAGACGAATTGAACAGTGGACTAATAGAAAACAGTAACATTCAAATTTTATTTTGTTGTGAGTCATTTCTGGTATAATAAAAAATATATATAATTTGACTGTCTTATTGTGAGCACCCTGTATACGTGAAATCAATGAAACTGCATGGAAAAATTAATTAAAATTATGAAAAAATACCTTAAAAATATTTTTCATTTAATACAAGACATTGCAATGAGTAAAATTTTTCGAAGTTTGAACCTATTTTGTGAACACCCTGTAAAGGCTATAATAATGATTAACGAAACTTTGTATTTAGGGTTTTGAGGTGTGATCAAATCGAAAATGCTATCCATTTCTTTATTAAAAAAATGCCTAATATGTTTTTTAATTTTTGATGGTCTTAATGATAGTAGGCTGTAGAAAAGATCACATGTCAAAAAATATAATAAGAAAAAGTAGGCCTTTTTGAGCACTAGCACATAAAAAGGAAATCGGCTAACGCCATCCTAATATGGAGGTGTTTGGACTTTAAGGGAAACACACTGTATATATATGTATATCCTGAAAATAAGAAAAATTTTAAGACCACCCATTTTTAAAGCTTACAATGAAGTGGCATATAAGATATGTTTAATGAACACTGTCAAATTTTAATACCTACTATTTTTTTATGGTATGCAAACGAGGAAGGTGTAATCTTTTTTATTCAAACTAAAGATTTTTACAAAATGAATGAATTAAAATTAAAATGAGTTTTATGGGAAGCAGTATGGAGAAACCATCTAGAATAAATTTTGTTTAACATAGCAAACTTTATTCAATCAAGTATTTGACTCCAGCTACAGCCGTAGTTCAAATTATTTGTAAAAGAATTTTTTCCAAACGAAAATTTATATCTTTCCCTTATTTTTTCAGGTTACAGATGCTTCAAAACGACGATGTTTCTCACTGGATTCATCTTCGCGTCCAGTATAGTATACCTGATATGTTTGCAGGGTGAACTGATGCCATATTATGGAAACATTGGTAAGTATCGTAGCGAAAAAAGAATATATCATATCAACCTAATAGAAAAATTGTACCAACATGCCTTATATTACTTTCCATCCCCAGGAGTTTCCTTACTTGCCGGAGTGCTTTTCGGACTGATCACAATGCTGGTGCAGTACGTGGGGTTGTTTATGAGCGGCCTGCATACAGGCGTGCTCTTGGGCTTGGCGTCGCTGTTGACGGCAGACCATTTCATGGAAACCTCTCCCAAGGGGTCCGTTTGGCTGTGTGTGTCTGTCCTGCTTTGTTCAGCCGTAACAACCGCCATTCTCAACTTATACTTTAGAAAAAGTAAGCAAAAATCAGTTTGAAATATCACTGTTTCGGTAAATTAAAATTTTATACAAAACATAGTATTTAAGCGGAAGATATCTCCAAATGTTTTAAGATTTATGTAAAACTACAGTGTGAATAGGTGACTCGTGGTAATTTTGTATTATTTAAAAGAATTAACATTTTCATGTCAATTCAAAATGAATTTGGAATATTTGATGGTAATGTTTTTTGACACAAGTCTGTAGTACTGGTTACAGTTGTTTGTTGTTTTATTCTTTTGTGTTTTTTCAGTGTATTTCAACATATGCTAAATTCATTTACCGAAATTTATTATGCCATTATTACCTAAGGACTCCTACTAATTATTCATGAGAACAATGAGAGTAGCGACATCTATTACATTAATTTGCAGTCACTCTCTTGGGGGGAAAACATTAAATTTTGTATTTGGTTATTTTTACATTTCTTTGGCGGTATTCTTTAATTATCTTGAAGAAAGTGTGAAATGCAATTTATTTTTAATGTGGAAAGCAGAACCAAGTTAAAATATACAGGGTGTCTTACCGGGAACTGCGTCGATCGATATCTAGGAAAGTACTGCCCCGAAAAATTTGGCAATATGGCAATGTCCCAGGGGCGAACACAACTGAAATATCTAGAACCTTCCAGCACTTCTGGTTATATCGGAAGTTGACACGAACTTCGTTATTTTAAATGGGACACCCTATATATTATTGCATTTTCGTATTCTACGTGAAATTTGAGGGTCACTTTATTAAATATTCCCTATACCTAGGAGTTATAGATGTTGAGATATTCATTTTTAAAGAAAAAATTTTACAGATGCAAGGGTCCGCGAAGATGCTAGTAATTCTTTTCAGGAGCGTGATGTCAAGTGGATTTTTGGTATCTACAAAGATCATAGGTAGGTGTCAAGTACTGTTAAATTATTGTTGTGTCTCGAATAGTTTTTGCCGAAAATTTAAATTTTAGTTTGTTTGTTATTTATGGAAAATGTGTCAAAGTAAATTTAAGAACATGTGGAGAATCTATCGATTTTTTCCATAAATAACAAACAAATAAAAATAATCCTCATAAGTATAATTTAAACGATCCCCAGGCATTTTTATCTAAATTTTCACCAAAATCTATTTGAGACAACAATAATTTGAAAACTAACTTGACATTTTGAAGTGTTTCTGGTCATGGCCAATTTGACAACAGGTCTGATATGAGAAAAAGTGTCCAAAAAAGAGAAAATTTCAAATATCTCTAAAAGTAGTAATGGTAGCCCTAACAATGATTATATGGCTTGAAAGGAAATTTCTATCTCCATACAACAGAGTAAAAAAATACAGGGTGTTCCGTTTAAGTTAACAAAGTTATAGCTGTTTGAACTTTGAAGTTATCAAAATGTAACAGCAAAAATTCAACGCTTAGTATTAAATGTTTTAATTTGTTGGTATACCATAATTTAGTGTTACCTATGTCCTTTACAGGTACTAAAAATCCATTTGATATTACACTCCTGTAAAGAGTTACTAGCATCTCCGCGGACCCTTGCATCTGTCAAATTTTTTCTTTAAAAACTCATATCTCAGAATCTATAACTCCTAGGTATAGGGAATGTTTAATAAAGTGACCCTCAAATTTCACATAGAATCCGAAAATGCAATAATATATAGGGTGTTCCATTTAAAATAACGAAGTTGGTATCGACTTCCGGTATAACCAGAAGAGCTAGAGAGTTCTAGGTATATTAGTTTGCCAAATTTTCATGATTTTCGGAGCAGTACTTTCCTAGATATCAATTGACGCAGTTCACGGTGGGACACCCTGTATTATTCAGTACCAAAATGCGACATTTTACTTTCCTATGAAAGGGCAACTTAAGAAAGATATGTTCTCTCTTCTTTAATTATAAACACTTTTTCATCTTTATAGGTCTCACGATACTGGGCTCAAGTTTATACGGAGGAGCTGTGCTCTCAGTAGCTATAGATTACTTTGTAGAAAGATTGTCGATGGTGTCTTGGATGTGGCAACGGGTGTCCCTCAAACCGGTACAACCACCGCCGTGCTGGTTTTCTTGGATCGTGCTGGGTGCTTGGCCGACCTTTGTCTTAGCGGGTTTGATAATTCAGTTCGCTTTTACAGGCAGGGGGATCCATCACGAAGACGGTACAGTTTCTTTACATGCTTCTCAGTATCAGATTTAGAAAATCTATTTTTGTAGTTGTCTTAGGACGTGATGTATGTGTAAAATTTGTAGTAGTTTAAAGAGCTTTGTTAATGAGATAAACAGATATGTAGTAAGTTGTTAGAAAATATACATTTTGGAATGGAAGCAATTTTTCGTTTTACTGTAATTTCAGCAGCAGCTGGACGAAAAAAGCCGAGGCCAAGTACCAGAGGCATTACGAGAGCTGACCGAGCTGAAATGCGGCAAAAGAAGTACAGATATCTTTATCAAGTTCGAACGGCTCATGGAGATGTTATAAGCCAGGTAAAAATCTAATACTTGCGCTAATCGTCAGAGTTTATATCGTTAAATTTATAATTTTTCAGAATTTCGTACAGCAGTTGCAAAAAAAAGACAGCACAGACGGCCAAGGCGAATGTAGTACGCTTCAGTCGGATGCAACCCACCTCACAATTCTACCGGACGCACAACTGGCTGCCCTTACGGAAAGTGAGGACGACAGCCAGACGGAAATAACAGCCAGGCGATGAATACTCATTGTATTTTTTATTTTCTTGCTTGACGAGATTTTTATATGAAAGCTTGGTAGTTGAGAGAACATTGAAATTTTGAAGAGTTTTATATTCTAAGCTTTTAAGACAATAATGTACGAGAAGGGGAATTATGTAACAAAAAATGAGTGAAACTAATTATTATAAACTGCATTTAATGTTAGTTTTAACAAACGTTTCAAGAAAAACTGCCATACTACTACGTTTTCCAAGCTATTAGAAAAAAAGTTAGTGTTTAGTAGAAAAAACGCACTAAAATAGTATCTGTTTTTCAAAAAATCAAAAGGAAAAGTCATTTTAAACAATGATTTCCAGTCCCTCTAAATTTTCTGAGTAGTTAATTGCTCACTATACATTTGTAAAAAATATTTTTCTATTTGATACTCATTTGTATTATCGCAGAGGAAACTCGGACAATGACAATTTCAATACATCGGCAAATGACTATCTTGTTGAAGTCATAACACTCCAAGTCTCAAAGCAAAGACTTAGTTCAAGGAAGGATGAGCTATAAAACCAAATCTTAGAAATCCAATATGCTATCAACATTCTTAGATTGATAAAAAAATATACAGTGTGACTCACTAAGAACAAGGACATGCCTCGAAATTTTTTTCTAGCGCTCAACTTTTTTTTTATAAATAGTGCCTCTTAGATATAATCGAACGAATTGCAATTAATCCATGGCAAGCTGTTTATTTTTCCAAAGTTATTTTTCTAAAATCACATTAGCTTTGCTCCTATCGCAATAGAATCAGTTTCCTACAGTCGCATTTGATTCGATACAATGAGTTTTGAACTTTATGTAAGCATTATATCGGAATGCTTTTGACTGTTGAAATTTGTTTTGAATAGCTCGAGGAATATTAAAAACTTAATCTGAAATTTCGTCCATTTGTAATGCGGAGTAATTGTAATAAGGCCACTATTTATTTAAAAAAGTTATTTCACTCCTGCATCCTAAATAAATTTAGTGAAGTGTCTCAGTTGTTCATAGGCCTCATTGTATATTTTGCTCAAAAATATTTGAACTAAGAATAATTTAAAAAGTTGAATAAGCACAAATTACACAGGCACATAAAAAAAATTCATGAACCAGAGGGTAGACCCCCACTATTCTTAGGTTTTTGGGGTTGCTGAAACCGAATATGACCATAAAAAATCATTTCAATTGCCTGTTTTCCCGCTAGCGCCCCCTGAAGGGGGTTGAATTTTAAATTTTCATACAAAATTAAAATGTATGCGTATTTCTATGTTTTTTGGGACGCTGAAACCGAAAATGACTACAAAAAATGATATCCAGTTACTCGATTACCCTCTTGCACTCTCTTACAATCATTTAAAAGAACCAGCAGGATCCATATGAAAGTTGGCTCTCGGTAAATTGCGCTAACGTTTTCAGAAAAAAGAAGAAAACCAAAGTTTTCATGGGCTCAATGCTCGAAATTTCAATGATCCAGAGTCAATTACCTGTTAAATAGACAAGTTAAATAGTACCTCCAGCTTCTATGTTGTAAACGTCAATACTTCACTGATCAGAAATATTAGCTCTTAGATGTATTTTTGATTTGGTTCAACTCTTAGCGCAACCCAGGAACAATGGCGTGGAGGTGGTAGGTTTCTGTTCCCTTTGGGGTGCTTGATTAACGTGAGTCCCCTTGCCTCTCACAATTCGAGGTGCTTGATTAACGTGTGAGTCCCCTTGCCTCTCACGGTTCGTGGTGCTTGATTAAAGTGAGTCCCCATGCCTCTCACAATTCGGGGTGCTTGATTAACGTGAGACCCTTGCCTCTTACGGTGCGGGGTGCTTGATTAACGTGACTTCCCTTGCCTCTCACAATTCGGAGTGCTTGATTAACGTGAGTCCCCTTGCCTCTCACAATTCGAGGTGCTTGATTAACGTGTGAGTCCCCTTGCCTCCTCACGGTTCGTGGTGCTTGATTAAAGTGAGTCCCCATGCCTCTCACAATTCGGGGTGCTTGATTAACGTGAGTCCCCTTGCCTCTTACGGTGCGGGGTGCTTGATTAACGTGACTTCCCTTGCCTCTCACAATTCGGAGTGCTTGATTAACGTGAGTCCCCTTGCCTCTCACGGTTCATGGTGCTTGATTAACGTGAGTCCCCTTGCCTCTCACAATTCAGGGTGATTGATTAATGTGAGTCCCCTTGCCTCTCACGGTTCGGGGTGCTTGATTAACGGTTCGGGGTGCTTGATTAAAGTGAGTCCTCTTGCCTCACAAGATTCAGGGTGCTTGATTAACGTGAGTCCCTTGTCTCACACGATTTGGAGTGCTTGATTAACGTGAGTCCCTTTGCCTCTCACGATTTGGCATTTACCTCTTTCTCTGATAACGAACTCTCTTGCTTTCAAACGATCTTCTAAGCCAGTTAAACTGTTATCTGCCTTCACCACGTGGAGGTGTCTTAGTCGCAAAAGTAGATACGGAATCAATTCTATTCCGGAGGCATAAAATTAGATTCATCTTTTAAACGTAAATCAGATTGGTCGCTGAAGAGCAAAAACATTAAACTTAAAGAGAAAACAAAATGCAAACGGAAAAAAAATTAAAATATCTTGTCTAGAATAAGGTGTCAAGTTCAAAATATCGAAAGGCAAAATAAACATGGTTATGATAGTTTAAAATTCAACCCCCTTCAGGGGGTAAAAGCGGGAAAACGGGCAATTGGAATAATTTTTTAGGGTCTCTGGTTCATGATTTTTTTTTGTGTGCCTGTGTTATTAATAAAGAAAATTTTTCAAGCGTACTTGTTATAAACATAGACCTCAAAAAGCAAATTCTATGCTCAAAGTTATTTGTGATCAAAATTGCGAGTTTTGTTTTTTCCCGTACAATTTTTGGAAGGTAAAAATAGTTTGAGTTGTGACCAATTTTAGGTCGTCACACAACAGTAAATTTTCGTGGCTCAAGAAAGGGACCCAAAAATCTACAACACGGGGGATAATTCAAATCATTTAGATTAGACGATGCCAAAAAGTCTCGTAATCCGGTTGTATCGACGACTATTATAACAAAATAGTTTCAATCAGGAGTGCCATCCAGAAAGCACAATTTTTCAATGTTGGCAACTGCACAACTGTAGATTTTAAGTAGTTTAAGATGAACTAAATCCGACGCCAAAGAATTTTATTGTTTCCAAAAATTTTAGATACTCAACAACGAAAATATTACACTTACATAATGTTTAACTAATAACAATTCAAGAGGTTATGGTGCTCAACAATTACAACAGTTACATTGTAAAATTCAGCCACTGACATTGTTCTAAATGAACAGTATAATAAGTATCCTCTTAACGTGACTTTATCTAAATCCGATAAACTTTATGGCACTTTTAGAGGAGTTTTTGTCAAATATATTTTTTTCTACTGTCTTTATGATGATAGAAAAACCATTGTACAAACTATTAAACGTTAATATAGTCCATTATTATTTCAATCGCTTAGTCCAAGAAGGTATGTGATAATTATTTATTCTATTTGTAACCTGCCAATGGATATGTGTAAGTGTGCGACATTCCCTATTTTGTTTCTTGTATTTTGAAATATTGGAAGTGCCTTCGGCAAATATCTGACCACCGGTCTCTAAATTCTGTTAATGATTTAATCATAGTAGTGTTGGATTCTATTGGATGTTCTTTTAAGTTGAATATTATCAAATATGTATAGTGTTTCGGAAGTATATGTAAATGAACGTAATCGTAAATGGCCCAAATGACAAAAATTAACTTGTAAATAATTGTTTTAAACTTGTTTTTCAAGGTTCTTTTAGTTGGCACCCGTTATCTTTAAAAGTTCACAGTAGCGTTTTATTTTTCAAACATAATGAATGCTGTCGTTTCAAATCAAACTTTATCGGGCAATTTTTCATGGTATTCATTACCGGCGAATAATATTTTCATATTGACTTATAAATTGTGATGGAATTAGATCGTTTTTATGTTACGAGTGTAAATATGGATATAAATGTGTTTCCTTCAAATACCATGACTTTGGTTGTAAGATTGATTTGAGATGAACGAAGATTTCAGTTTTAAAAATTATTTCAGAAGCATTCATGAAGCGGTTGTGAAATTGTGGCGGTGCCAACGAACCGTGGAGCATTCCTTTCAGAGTTTTTAAAATTCAGAATGTGTGATATTTGTATATATGTAAGGTTTACGGCATTCAGCATCACCCCTGTTTTTATATCCATTATACAAGATACATGAAATTCTTGCATCAATGGGGCGATGTTTAATGCTGTCTCAAAAGTATTAGTAATTTAAAAATGTGTAGTTATACTAGTTTTATGTAAATAAAGTCTATTATATATACAAATAGTTGTTTTTTTTTTTCGTTTGGTAAACGGTGCTGATCAAATACATTACTTTAAAACTGCTGGGCTAGTTTTCTTCAACAGAAAAGAAAATGGAAGTGTTGTTAATTTTAAATAAATGTCTGCTCTAAATATTTTTGATGAAAAAATTAGTTCATTAAAATTGGCAATGTGTTATTTTTTAAATTTTACTTTACATGTATACCACAAAAAGGCTTTTCAGAAACTTTAAATGTTAACCACATCAGTCACTAACCTTGTCATTTAGGAAGTAAATCAGTTTATGTTACAAAGTGTTTGAAAAACAATTAAGATTTTAATGTTATGTTACGTCTGTATTCATAATGTGTACTGTGTAATTCAAAACTAATTGTCCGTTGTCAGGAATTAGATACATATTACTTTTTAAATATAACATTACGTAGCCTTCATAAATGTTTAGAAGCCACATGTCCGCCGAGCTTAGGCAAGCAACAATCCAGGGCTGGTACCGTTAAATCTTATTGTCACCAATATTAATTATTCGTTTATAATGAACAATGACAGATTGCTATGTTTACGTCTGTGACAATACGATCAGAATCTCGTGAAAATTGCACCAATCACAGCCGACGAAATAGAATGTTGGTTTTTAAAGTAATTTAAATTTTAGTGAAATGTAATTGCCAACATGAAGGAAATAAAGGTACTGATCTAAACGAAGTTACTGGTCATGTTGTTTGTAATAATTTATAAAGACTCTGTATCTCTTGATACCAGAAAACAGTCGATAGTGATCCATCTCATTTTAGTTTCAAAAATCCCTATCCTAAACGGCCAATAATAATCGTTATTTTCAGATGTTAAATCTCATGTAACCACGAGTGTTAGGCAACCAAACTTGCATGTGCTTTTAATAAACTTAAGACTTTATAGCAAATAGGCAACCAGTAATACATTTTTATAGAATTTAGTACACAGTTTGCCTAAATTTGAATTAATGCACAAATAACAAACTTTCCTCCATTCTAACGCATATTTTCTATAAAATGGAGTTAGTTTGAAATTCAAATTATTTTCTGTTGTAAAGAAATTTGTAATTTGCTGCTTTTGAACAAGTGGCATCGTAAATTACAAATTTTTGTACACCAAAACTTAATTTCAGTTTCAAATTAACTTCATTTTATAGAAAATCTGCGTTAAAGTGGAGGGAAGTCTGTTACTTCTGCATTAATTCATATTTAGACAAACTGTGTAATAAAATCTATAAAAATGTATTGCTGGTTGCCTATTTGCTATAGAACCCAGTTAACTAAAAATTCCCAAAAATGGTTCAGAGCTACACATAATATAATTGAATTTTATTGTGCAAAATGTATTTATTTATTTTATGTTAGTAAAAACAAACATATTTTTAAATCTAGTAATTATTTAGTATTGTGGCACCCTCTCCAATTTTCACAAAATTTTGTCTACCCCCCTATTTTCGTTGCTGCTGAACACGAATCTGAAGTTATTTTTGTGCGGTCGAACCTAGTTTTCGAGAAAATTTTTTTTCAAAATTCTAACCTGGTTATTTCAGATAACACTGCTTAGAACTCTGAATATTTTATGTAGCTTTCAGAACCTCTGTTATGAACAATTAACACTGTTCACAAAACACATTTTCGTAAATTTCAAGTAAAAAAATATGTATTTATTATTTATCCTGGTTAGAATATTGAAAAATTTTTGGCTCGAAAACTGGATTCGACCGCACAAAAAAAACTTCAGATTCGTGTTCAGCACCATCGGAAATAGGGGGGTAGACAAAATTTTCTGAAAATTGGAGTGCCAGTATAGTAAATAATTAAGTTAATCTTGTCATCTAAATTGAAAAAAAGTATTTTTTGTTGTTTTTCTTAATGGTTAAAAAGTTGGAAAACAATTCACTAGCCTCAATAAATTGGCCAATAAAGTGGAAAGAATAGAATTGTTTCTAATTTATTCATTTATCGGCAAATTTTTGACTGATTTATTCAATAGCGATGATTCTAATTATAGTCTACAATTTTGACATTTGTTTCAAGTATTTAAAGATTAGATGACATACACATGTTTGTTATTCTTGGACTGAACTTATAAATATAAAAAGCTAAAAAAATCATAACCAAATGGAATAACTATTATGTAATGGACTTTGACGTAATATCAGTAATACATTCACCTATCTTTCCAATCGGGACCGCAAAGCACCCAGAACCCCAGAGGCGTGAAATTGGAAAATTTCACTTATCTTTCCAAAATCCCGTCGTTGTGCTCAAACTCACTCCAAGCAGCCAAAAACCGCTCCATCCACAACAGTCAACATCGACAAAGGATGATTTTATTTCTGGGTCATATATGACATATTTTTATTGTAAATAACGAGAAACATTGCTCCATAATAAATTTAATGTAAAATATTAAGCACAGGTACAAAAAAAAATCCACAGAACCAAATATAAATAAAAAATCACAAGTCAGGTCACCTAAGAGATCGTGAACAGTTATATATTTAATGAAAAATATAAAATTGCGTCAAAACTATTCCTTCTCCATCCAAAATTTATCATTTTCATCCATCGCAGTTACAAACAGTAGATACAATATGATTTATTTTTCTTGTTGATAAAGTTTGGACTATACATGTTAATTTCACTTGTTTTTTTTCCTTACAATTCCATTTCACATCACGGTTTTAAATTACAAAAATGTAAATAATATAAATTACAGATAAATTATTGAAATATTGAATTCGTTATAGATTTTAGACTTAGCAAACTTTCCCAGTAACTCTTTTCACTTTCAAGTAGCATACGAGGTTTGATTAAAAAGTAACGGGAATTTTCAAATTGCGCATGTTGGTATATCGAGTTGATCCTTTTTTTTTGTATTGGTAACACTGTTAGGTTCAGTAACGTACTTGTCAATTTTTAGGCAGCTGCTATGTGTAGTTTGTGTTTAGCGAGCGAATGACTAAGACTTACCTCGTGGTTTTAGCAATTTTTTGTGTGGCAAAATGTCGTATCAGAGAGTTGTGATATTTTGTGTTAAAAACGGAATTAAGACCAGCGAAGCGTTCAAGTGACCATAGCCACAAGATTATCGATGGTACAAATGTTTTCAGGAAGGCCAAGAAGACATCGAAGATGAGGCAAGATCTGGTCAAATGTGAAGGTCCTTCTAACTGTTTTCTTTGACTACAATCGAATAGTTCATCAGAAATTTTTACTGACCGGTTATATCGGTTAACAAGGTTTGCGTAATTTGCGTGAGGCAATCAGGAGAAAACGACAAGAACACGAAAGACAACTCGTGGATTTTGCACCGCGATAATACACCGGCGCATACCGCTTTGCTTATCCAACAAAACACATGTGTTGTGTTGCTACAACCACCCTATTCTCCAGACATGATCCCTGTGACTTTTTCTTATTTCCCAAATTCTCAAACTGGAAACTACATTGTCATAAGAGTGGAGGACTACTTTGAAGGGGATGAGATAAAAATCGAAGACTAAATAAATGCTTTTTGAGAATTTCCGTTACTTTTTGATCAAACTTTGAATACAAAACATTCAAAATACTACAAAAGAATAATTATTTGACAAGTAACAGTAAAATAACTTTACACAATGTTATTCTCTGATAATCAACTTTTCCACTGTCCGTCGTACTCACCAGATCTAATGCCATGTGATCCGCAAAAAGTTACTGGGTCCGCTCATCGCAAAGTAAAATACTGCACTCCGAATAAAAAATATATTTACAGCTAGAACACAGACAGTTTCAGGGTATCCACTTTTTGTCAAAATATAATTTTCTTAAATAAATACCATAACAATTCAAGACGCTCGGATAGAGAGAAGCGGAAATTGGCATCTCATAAACTAATCTTATATTTCGTTATATCACATATCTCGAATTGGTACACACTGCCCACAACAAGATTTTAGATTCATCGCAGGCAAGGGATTTTCGTGTGCATCGCTTCTCAATTTTGGTTTTGGAAGCCAAACTAAAATTTAAAAAATGTACGTTAGGCCTAAATCTCGTCGGGAAATTTTCTTATAAAAAGAAGCATTTAGAAGAAACAATAAATACTTATAAGCTTATACTAATAAGCTAACGTAAGTAAAGCAAAGCTTTGAATTTAAAAGTGCTATTTATATACATTCTTCGTTAGTAGGAAGGTCTATATTTAATTACCCACAAAAGCTGTAGAAATTGACTGACTGATTAAGAACAGCAATAGCAGGTACTCTTTAATTTGTCGTTAGCTTCAATAGAAAAAATCTAACTCTACAATGAAGTTTCAAGCAATTTGGTCCTTCGAAGCCGGATTCTCTTATGATCAGTCACCGAAAAAAACGTTAGATTAAATCTACTGCAAGACCAATCACATTACGAAAACTACTGACTAATCGAGGATAATCTAAGACAAGTGATTTTTACCCACATTCTAGTCCCCTAAAAAAATAGCAAGGTGAATCACTTTAGCACAAATTACTATTACATTCACCTGTTGACCTGCACCATAAAAACTCTTATTTACAAATTATACAGCAATCTAAGCGGTTTTCATTTTGTGAGCATTGTGTTTTCAAACTTTTAAACTTATATGCTATCTATTGAGATGTCAATGGGGACATGCCAACCTGACGGGGATCCGTAGCCGCCGTGGACTCCAAATTCTTCAGTAACTGCGACAGCCAGTGTTTAGTCGACTTATCCTCTTGAAGACACACGTTGAATGTGTTGTCTCTCAACTGGTCCGGAAGACACTGTCTCAGAGCTTCTCTAGCCCTAAAAATATGAAATATGAGTTTCGAATGCAGTATAAAGCGGCTATGATCGACTACCTAGGATTATCAGAAAGACGCAAATAACACCTCACGACGTGTTTTAAAAGTCTCGCTGAAGGTTCCTTTGCCAAAGAAATCACCATTTTTCCCTGGAACAAAGGTTTCATTAATCCAAAATGGCAACTGATAAATTTTATGAAATTCTAATATCTATTTTTGAATCTTCAGTCTTAAAGCAGGAGCGATGCGTAGAACTTCATGGTTTAAGTAAACAGTAATTAGTAGAGATCGAGAACTATCGATGGTCAGCACCATTGATAATTATCGATAGGCAACGAGCGAACAATCGATAACTATCGATAGTGGAAATTCATCATAGAATAGATTAAAAATACAAGTTTAGCACAAAATAAAAGCAAAATACAAACTAAATAAGGAAATATATAAATTCATTAAACAAAATATATTAATTTAAATGTAGGTATTCACTATACTGTAAAACATTCAAAGTTTTTGTGGAGGAACGTGAGCATATCCGCATTCTTCTGTTACAGGCATGATCGTCGTTGGGTTAAAATTACAATATGCCTGTTAGCCCAGTAAATGAAATTTGTAATGTAGATCAAAAGGTAATTCGTTTCAGATTGAAACTTGGTTTAATTGTTAGTTTAGGCAAAAAGAAATATTTCCAAAAACGTATCGGTTTAAAACAACAAGATCATTGTTTAAACAATGTTTATAATGTGAAAATGACCAAAAATGGAGTTTTTTAGCTGTATTAAAAAGCGCTCTCCAACGGGAGTTTTTGCTTTTGTTTATACTTATAGGTTTTCAAGAAACGCTTCATTTGAGACCTGCTAAATTAAAATCCATTAACAATTTGTTTAAATAATTGCAAAAAAAAAACAGTGAAATTTGAATTTGTTATAAACTGAAGAAAAGAGCATAAACCGTCTCTGAACTGCAGTAAAAGTTGTATTTTGTTACACTTAAGAAGCCCTGAAAATTTGGTAAAAACATATTTATTTGTTTACGAGTTTTTGCATTTGTTTATTAGAAATAGCATTTTTTCAATTGCAAAAAGATATTTTCAAGATATGCTATTGGAAATTGTTATTTCATAGGCTAACCTCCTCAAAACGGCATATAAACAAATACTGTAACTTGTTTATAAGGTTTTTCACCAATAACATTACGAAGAATGAATATTTTTTAAAGCCGCTTTGATATTCGTAATTCTGGTAATTTTTTTCAAATTAAAAAAAAAATTATTCTAGGACCATTTTTAGCCAAGATAGCATTTTTTTTTTAAATTCATAACTTGATTATTTATAAATATTAAGACTTGAAGTTTCGGGAATAAATCAATCAACCCTTAAACTTCATAACAACGGTTGAAGATATCGAAAAAAATGCATTTTATAGTAATTTTTAACCCTCTGAAAATCATCCTCGATTACATTTTTACACCTGGAATGTGGCGGGGGAAATAAGACAGACAAAAATTTTGCGATATCTCCAGTAATTGTGGACCAATTTTAACGTTTTTTTTTAATCTGGGGTAGTGCATGAAAATAATAACATCTATATGGTCCATTTTGCAATAATTAATTAGTAATTTGTTATAAACTATCCATTTTATATAAAAAAATTTTTTTTTCGCATTTTTTCGAGAAATAATTATTCAAAATGGTACCAATAAACAATTTTCTTAAAAAACAATATTTTTATGTAAAAAAATTTAGAAAATGATATATTTTTTATGTATAAAGTTTATTTTAATGGGAATCGACTGTTTTAATTTACTTACCTGTTTTAAAATATATGTAATTTAAAGTTAAAAAATAATAATATGCATATTACATCCAAAAACTCGATTCTCATTAAAATAAACTTGAAAACCATGAAATTACAATTTCCAATTGCATATCTTGAAAATATAAGTCAAGACGAAACAAATGAACCCTCATAAGTAGAGAGTGGACAATGTGTGTCTTTAACCCGAAGAATAGGTCAAATTTTGGTAGAGATGTGTACGCGTTCAAAAATGTATTGTGTATAAACTATGCAAAATATAATTATTATGTATAGCAAATATATCGTATTATACTCGCGAAGATTTGTACCCTTTATTTAAAATCCATAAATCATGTGAACAGGTTAAATAACGAGAAAATAATTAAGTTAATTTAGTTCTAAAGAAATAAAATGACACTCGCGCCCATCTCTAGTCTATCCGTCGACATCGGTTGCGTTTATCGAATTCATATTGGTCAGAATTCAAACTGCAGCCCTGTTATGAATGGAGCGTGAGTTGGACTATTCTATCATGTCCGTCGCCTGAGGCTATTCGTTACATTGACTCCTAATTTCCAATTAAAAGAATTACACTATTTTTAACCGAACTTCATTTAATAAATATGTAGTATACAATTTCTGATTTTCAAAATATTTTATAACGCCTAAAAATGTATGTACCGTGGAATTTTCGTGAATTATCACGTAAATTTCCGATGCATATCCGACACGCCACTGCGTCATGGATAATATATCTAGGTTTATGAATGACATATCTATGTTCAAGGTTAAAGACACAAATTGTCCGCTCTCTGCTCATAAGGCCCTTTATTATAACGCTAACAACCACGTTTTTGCAATTGAAAAAACTCGTAAACAAACAAATATTTTTTTACCAAATTTTCAGGGTTTCTTAAGCGTAACAAAATACAACTTTTACTGCAGTTTAGATTTATGCTCTTTTCTTCTATTTATAGCAAATTCAAATTTTACTGTTTTTTTTGCAATTATTTAAACAAATTGTTAATGGATTTTAATTTAGGAGCGTTTTTTGAAAACCTATAAGTATAAACAAAAGCAAAAACTCCTGTTGGAGAGCGCTTTTTAATACAGCCAAAAAACTCAATTTTTGGTAATTTTTACATTATAATCATTGTTTAAACATTGATCTTGATGTTTTAAACCGATACTTTTTGGGAAATATTATTTATTTTTGTCTAAACTAACGATTATATCAAGTTTCAATCTGTAACAATTTTTTTTTCATTTACTGGGCTATGTGTAATTTGGCTACGCAACATATGTTAACAGCCTGGATTGGGTTCAAGGGCATTTTCTTAATTTTTTGCATTTTATAAAGGATGGAATATATCATAAGATTTTGCTTTAAAACTCTAGAAGACATGCAAAACATTACTTATGGGATATTTTAGGTGTAACATCTTTAATAATGGCCTCAAGAATCGACATATTTCATTATTGCTAATTTGAAAGTTTTTTTTAAATTTTTTACTGTTTTTTATATGTTTTGATGTGATTGTTACTGTTATATATAATTTTTTATTTGCTCTTCACCCCTTTCCTGTATTTCCATTATGTAATTGAGCTTTGACCTATTGAACGGCATAAAATAAATTTCTTAAATTTGGTACTTACCAATATCATTGCCACATGACTGAACCTATCGTAAGTCTGACAAATATAAGACAGACCACTGTCGTCCAATAAAATCTTCTGCAAAATAAAAGTCGCCACAGTCTTGCTCAGTTCAGATCCGGATTCCATTATTCTAAGACACAACGGTATGATTTCCGTTGTTAACAAGAAGGTTATAACTTCTTGTTCATCAGTCTAAAAAAATTTACCTATTTTATCACTTTGAATTAACTCACTTGTTACTGTTACCTTTACTAGTGCTCCTATAACCCCTAGACTAGTTAACCTCAAATATTCGAAAGGGCGGGTTTTGGACGACGTATGCAAAAATGGATAAAGAAATAGCGGAACGTGTGCCAAGAGAAATTGCGATCGAGTTTCCGGGTGTGAAGCTACACACTGGAGTAGTGCGAGAGCGTTACAAACTCTGAAAATGTTATGGTCTTTCTCAGTTTGTCAAAAACTTATAATTTATTTACCGATTCGATTGATGCGCTGTTAACGTTGGAGGATTGATAGCAGGATATATATTTATAATTTCTTGAAGCAATGCAGCTGTTGTTCCAAAACTGTTCCATAACATGGGGGCAAGGTCTGGTACTACTTCCCGTTTCTTACTACAATTTATGCAGGGTAGTACACACATCAACATATGATTATATCACAAAAATATGTAAACTCACCTTAGTTCAAGCAGAGCATTTTCTCTGGTTTCTGGATTCGTTAATTCTAATATCCACATGTAAACTTTTTCTCTCTCAACAGTTTGGTTTGCAGGGCTTGGTTGTGCACTCATTCTGAAGCGTACCGTATGACTTAATCTAATGCAATTCTAGATAAATAAATGTTACACCTACTTTATAAGTACTACTAATAGAGACGTATGAAATTATATTGCATTTATTTACACTAAATATAATTTACAGAGGTCCCAGCAGGGATCACAAAACACCAACAAAATTGAGTGAAGGAAGAGCGAATAAAAATGATAATAAAAATGAATGAGTAAATGACCGAGATTGAATGACAGACAGTAGAATATAGTATGTTCAGATAGATTAACTGATGCAAAATTAGTTTGGCCTTAGGAGTACGTTCCCGATTCACATGTTTCTAAAGTTTCTCAAATATATTTCAAATTGACTAAAATTATGAAAGGTGTTTTCTCAATATTTAAACATTAAACAAAATATTAAAGTATAGTATAGGATAAGTTGTTAAACAATCATAAAAGAAGTACCTATATTTTGCTTTGAAAATAATTCAATAGTACCTACCTACCAGTTAAATGTAATTTCAGTATTAAATTGGCTGTGTTACTTTATTCATAATAATTTCAGTGTGTTGGCCTATGTAGAGCCAATCAGAGGTTAGAATTTTTTAAATAAATCAATAATAATAGTAGATCGATGGAATTCATTTCATTAAAATAACGAATACACGAAAGATGGACATTTCTTTTATAAAGTAAAAATGAATTAATACAATACATTTTAATTTAATAGGATCGTTTACTTAAGTAAAATACTATGTAAAGTTATATGAACATATTTAAAATGACAGGTATAGATCATATTTCGTTAGAATCATTATTGAAAATAATATTAACCATGAGGAATGACGACGTACTCACTATACATACTGACAGAAGTAAAATTAAGGGTTTTCTTTAATTTATAGCGATATGCACTGTGGTCTAGATGGAAATGCCAAAAACAGAAAGTTGCTTAAGTGTAACCAATTGCAGAGTAAAATGGAAAATGTTAAATAAATGTCACACAAGTAACGAATTAGGTAGAATATGCATTGTTTTTTTGTCTTCACGATTAGAATGATCCAAATGAATAAATAATTGTTAGAAAAATGTTAGAATTATAACTTATTTTAATGTTCTATGGGTATGGTTGGTAACAGCCCTCTAGTGGTAGAGATAGGTTGGTATCAATTGTCAATAGTAGTATGGTATTACGAAAGTACGTTAGTTACGAGAGTACGTTTGTATGCGTTTTTATGAAAATAAAAAGTTTAAAAGTACGTTTATTAAAAATAAGTATAAAACGAGGATACAGATTAACATAATTGTTAAACATTTTAAGAAAAGCTTTTGGAGAAAATAATAAAACAACTCTATTATTTTATGTTACCTATATTTTTATTCCTTTCTTAGTTTAAATTTCGCCATTTTATTTTACTGGGTTCCTACTTCCTAGCAAATTATATTTTTAATTGCATAACGACTAAAAATTGATCGTAAACAAAAATTTTCAGTAGGTATGTACCTAAGAGCCTGGAAATTTAAAAGGGCATGAAAATATATTTTTTTAAATATTATAACATTTTTTTAAGGCTATAAGTACTACTATTTAATAATGTTTTTACCAGCAAACGAAGTTGAAGTATGGCTGCAATAACTTATATTTCCTTTCATTTTTTTGTTTCTGAATATTTTAAATTGACGACAGTAACATATTTCGCAAGTGGACATAACT
Organism: Anoplophora glabripennis; assembly: GCF_000390285.2. Classification (NCBI taxonomy): domain Eukaryota; kingdom Metazoa; phylum Arthropoda; class Insecta; order Coleoptera; family Cerambycidae; genus Anoplophora; species Anoplophora glabripennis. The sequence goes on along the minus strand of NW_019416524.1, from coordinate 545,838 downwards.
GAAAATTTTCCGAATGCCGCCTAGTGCCGAACGACCCCCATAGGCCACTCTCGAGTTACGCAGCTGGCCGGCCGCAATACGGGTACGTAGAGCGGCGTACTTAGTGGGCGGAGCCAAATGCAATTGCACAACTTCGTATACCAGTGAGAATTAAACGTTTTGCACATTGGCTAATATCGTATTTGCCACTAAGCGGCGTGATCCAATTATTTTCATATTTCCATTATAACGGCGGCCGAATGCGGTGCCCCTAACGTGGGGTTGCTGATTTATCAGGCGATACGCACCTTGGATTAGGTGTTTTCGGGGAGATTGACATAATTCTAAACACGACAATGGCGCGAATAGGTGGAAAACTCCAGAGTTTCTATTGGGCCAACCAAGAAAGAACATAACTTGCAAGAAAATACCTTCCATCAAATTTCTATTATTAAAATCGTCTAGGTACCTCATAAAAGAACGCACTTATTAAAAGATAAAACTTAATGAAGATAAATTATAAATAGAATCGATTCTGTTTATTTGCGGATTACTTAAGTAGGTAGTCAGGACCAGTGGCGTACTATAGAAATTTGATAACTCTTATTGCAGTCGGACGTACTTGTACCAAAATGATGATTTAAATATATTTATGTAGATTCTAGAAGAATTGGAAGTGTACCTATCTACGTTCACATACCTAATAAAGTTGTCGAACTATCGGAAAAAAATTACAAGAAATTTTATTTATTGACACTATACCTAATGGAAAATCCATACAATCAGTAAAATATGTAGTATTTTGTCACGGAACCCCTACTATTCTATAATGAAAGTTGTCATTGTATGTATTTTATTCTTATTTAGGTAAATAGCTATCCTCTCTGCTTTTTGTTCTACAAAAATAAAAATATACGTGACAAGTTTTTTGCCGGATTATTTAATTTTATGGTAATAAAAAAAAAATTATCACACAAATAAACATGGCATACAAGTTGTATCAAATATTTGAAATAAGTATTGTTAAAAGATTTGAAAATGTAATTACATTCTGATTATTTTTACAATGAGCATGCTTTACACTTTTTTTGCTTGCTCTTATTCGATAGTAATGGAAGACCGAACCCTACAGTGTTCTTTTCGGTAATGTTACTTGGAATGTTACTTGGAAAATTCACAAAGTTCACAAATTCAAGGGTTATGACGTCACTTGTTTTAATTGTAGTAATAAATCAAATAAAACATCGATAAAAAAGTCCTCTCCTGTCATTTGACACGTTCATTTAACCTCTCTATTAATTGTTATATTGCCTCTAAGTTGTTTCGCTTAGCCGCTAGATGCTAGATGGTGTTAAATTTGGCAGAACATTTTAGTTTTTTTCCTAGGCACACATGAAAACCAAATGTTATCAGAGTTACTCACTTATGTTTTTACTTAATAGGTTTGCCATGTAAGATTTTTTCGCAGATGCAGTTTATTATCAATAATAAGTATACCAAATTGAAAGAAAATCTGTAAACTGGTAAATGTTATGAAAAATAACTTTGAGGTTATGTTTATGTAACTCCGTTAATATATTGACTATGATGTAGAAACTCGCATCATTATTTTTATGAGTAGAAACACTATTATAGTTTCCAAATTGGATTGTCATACAAATTGGCGGGAATCTCAAGATATGAAAGTTGTCTTCCTGCTTAAAATACAAACCATTTTTTACTCCATTTTTTTAAATACCGATTTTTACACAGACTTTCTTGTTTTGCTACGCATAGATTTTGCAAATTCTTGTTTACGAACTGATAAATGTTGAATAAGATGAAAATTGTGAATATTTTTAGTTTTAAATATGTACATGTGTAAAAATTGTGTGCAATTTTCCATTTATTTTAAATCAAAATAATGTGCATTGCGTTAGTAGTTCTAGTACCAGTGACAAAGACATTAATAATCAGGACTAAAGACAACGGTAGGTACTTTATATTTCGGGAGTAGAGAACAAAAAAATCATCATATGTGGCTTTATTGTCTTCTAAAATCTTCTCCGTGAAAATAAAAACATTTTTGCATGCGCATTAACCAATTTTCAAAGCACCATTCCCATTTCGAATCTTCAGGCGTCGAAAAACGTCGACCTCGTAATTTATTCTTGATATGCGGGAATAAAAAGTCATTGGGTGCCAAATCAGGGTTGTACGGTGGAATACTCATAAATTCGACTTTTTTAGTTCTCATAAAGGTTGTTTTCCCTTATTTTCCGAAGAGTTCTGGCAAACAAATGATTGTGTACCATACAGAATTGAATGTTGCACTAATGGTACAGTTATCACATCCGGTTTTTCTGGAAAAAAAATGGCGACCTTCTGCTTAGAAGTGCACGAATACTTTTGTTGGATTTGGCTCATCTTGAAAGACTCGTAAAGTCGACCGCTGTTTACTTTCGAGCTCATACGTATAGATCTGATTCGTCCCCTGTTACGATATCATAGACGTGTTTTGAAGCACCGCAATCGTATTTCTTCAGTAATTTTTTCGACCAATGGACACGAGCCTTTTTTGAGCGTTTGTTAAATTATGTGAATGTATGCTGGTCTTACGAATGTCCAAGAATGCTTCAATCTCACGATAAGTCACATGACGATCTTGCAATATCAGTTCCGCAACAACAACCGATTTTGCCCGATCTTCACGAAATTCGTCAGTGAGCGATTGACCACCGACATACAATGGTTTTTCATGGTGCTTCATCGCCAAAATTCGAATTAATAAGTTCATCGATGCATTGTTGTTGAGATAATCCACATCAAAATTTGTAAAATATAATCGTATGGAAATGTTCACGACTTACATTTTTTTGCCTAGATAAATTTTTCAAGTCACTGTAAACAACACAAATAGCGCAATAACAAATTAATTTTTCCATTTTTTTATGAGACGCGAAATGATCAATAACTGTCTTATTAAAGTCGTTTATCTGCTTTGTCAAAAAGCACTTAAACTTTCTTGTCTCTTTGAATTTTTTAAAATGCCTTTATCCTTTTAGAATTAAAAAACAACGTTCACTTTTGACTTTTGCCTTAGGAATATTACCTATACAATATTTTTAAAAGTTTCATATTAATTAATTTGAAAAAGATCTCGAGGAAAAGTTGTTTCTGTTTAATTAAAAATTATATTACAAGTTTTAATGAAATTCGACGTTTTGAGTCTTCAATTTTAAATATTGTATTTGATTCAGTCAAATAGAAACATCCAATAATGAGTAGATACACATTATATGTAGAATAAGATTTCCCTTCTTTGATCTAATTCTAGTCTAAAACCCACCGACCTAATTTTACGTCACGTCGTTACAATTTAAAAAATTACTTTACAACAGATATGTAAGTTCTTCGCATACCATTCAATTAAATTCTAAGAAGTCACGCCACACCATAGATGTCGCAGTGAATATAGAATAGAAGGGCCACTGAATCGCTTCTGCTGCGTCTTCAAAGGTAGCGACAACCATTTTCCTTAGCTGAACTATTACAAACCCCTACGGTAAAAATGCTCTTTTAATATCTTTCAGTGTTACACGTGGTTGTTTCTAGAGTTCATTATTGAAGTAATTTTATATCGAGTAGTGATTACACATAATTAATTTAGGTACCTAGGTATAAAAATAGGAACTGTAAATTAAGTATCATATAATATTTAGAAATTACTTTCTTTGAAGAAAAAGCAATTCCTTTTCCGTGACTTCAGTCACACAACGGCTATCTGTCTATTTACTGAAGGTTATGAGTCTTATCTCGTTCTTGTCCAAGGTTTAAAAGCCAGCGGATAAGAATAGTATTGTGCTCTATTCCCTAAGGTCGTTGACCTTACCGGGCCCTTCCTGCATGTCCTTTTCCGGCATGCCGTGACTTAAATTTTATCTAGCCTCTGGTTTGTGTACGTTTCGAATTCCATCAGAGTCGATTCCCCCGTTTGCCTCTTAAATAATTCAGAGACGGCGGCATGGGCGCCGCCACAGGGGAGTTTCTGGAGTGTTCTACTCTTTTTGCCCGGAGAAAAATTTCATTGGTATCTTTGGTTTTTCTATTCTTTCACTTTTTATTGAAATCAGTAGACATGTTTTTTTTATTGCACTTTATGACGTACAATTTAAGGTACCTAATGTCATTTCACCTATTTTTTAACTGTAAAATAAAGATCGAACGTGGAAAAATCAGTTTTCGGAAATTGCGCATTATCATTGCAGGAAGCAATGGATGTTGATGAAATTTATGGAAAAGTCGGTCAATCCGATAATCAATATGTGCACTAAATGCCGATTCAATTGACCGTGCAATTGTTGCTCTAAGTATTTGTTAATTATTTCTAATTGGTTCAAAGAAACGTATCGAAAAACAAAAATTTAAAAAAGTTGAAATTTAGTTACCCTTTACAACTAACAAAGTAGGACATGCAAAACAACGTTATAAACGAATTGTCCCAGGGTCAGGCAAAAGCGGATCGGGAATTCGCTCTTTTTGCATTAAACAGAGCAATTAAAGATTAAACTTTTATTTTCAGAAAGTTTTACATTGATAGTTTATATAATAAATGAGCTAGCAGCAGTCAAAGTTAACGTTAATGAACAGCCTGTATGCGGGAGAAGGAGCGCCTGACCCGCGCACGCGTGTGTTCGCTGACCTCGGTCGAGGGTGAGATTTTTTAACTGAATTTGAAACGTTCAAGTCAGCCATCATCAGCGGAACTGACTTAGACCGCTGTAAGTATCAAAGAATGAATTTTGGGACCCAAGTACTGTGGAGAGAGACATTTGGTCTGTAACACAAAACCAACAATATACCACAATTTCAGCCAATTTGACCGAACCCACATTTTCATAAAGTTAGTGCCAATTCTATGGTTAGCAACATCTGTTTTGAGTTATTGTATTTGAAAACAAAATACAATTTTATCGAAAACAATGTTATCACCAGGCACATTTGCTCTAATAGGTCAAATTAGTCATAAAAATAGTGGTCAAATAACGAAAATTCCGATAGAACTAAATTTTGGTGGAGAGCTTGGGTACACCATTAGAAATAAAGTGTCAGAAGTCCCTATCGATCCCATGTGTGCTAAAAAAGTTATTCGGGGTCAAAAGTCAAAATTTGAGGTTTTTTGGATTTTTTTTTTCGAAAACGGCAAGTTTTATTAAAAAAGTAGTCCCTACAAAAATTATAGATCTTAAAATTATCTACAAGAATCATCCTTATACTTTTTTTTTCTAAGAATCACCATTCCTGAGATATCGCGATTCTAAAAGTTAAAGGAGTCACGTTTTACATGATATGCACATATATGCCACGTATATACATAGTCAGGCACTTAATACACATAAAAATGTCTATTTGTGTCTCTTGTATGTAGAAACTATACTATTCTGAGAAGATACACTCAAAAGAAACTCAGTCCCTTAGTCAAAATGACGCAGATGTCCTTATAATTGAAACAGCAATAGAACAATTTAATGCAACAAATACAACTATTGTAATTGGTGAAAATGTTGACTTATTAATACTACTCACTGCAAGGACTCCAATTGATAAAATTATATACTTTCTAAAACCTGGAAAGGCTCAACAGCGAACAGAAATATATTCTACAAAAAGTTTATCTGCTTATCCAAAATGCCAAAATCATATCTTATTTTCAGATGCGATAACCGGCTGCGATACTACATCAGCAATGTTCAGAAGGGGTAAAGTATTAAAATTATTTGAAAAAAAAATTTTTGATTGATTGCACTAAAGAATTTACAGAAATTAATTCTTCACCTCTAACAATAATCACAACCTTGCTGTTTATGGAGCTCCGAAAAAATTGATTGTATAGATAAATATAAATATTAACTTCTGTAAAAAATACACGAAACAAGAAATAAGTACAACTATCTTGTCTTCCTCCAACATCGGCTTCTGCTAATTAACACTTGTATCGAGTATAGTATCAAGTTCAGACATGGCTAGGCAATCAACTGAACCCAGAAGACTGGGGTTGGAAATTAACAGATAATACTTTGGAACCGATTCAAACTTTATTTCCACCTGCTCCGGAAAAAATCCTAAACACTATTTTTTGCAATTGCAAAAAAGGTTATAGTGCTAAATGTGGCTGTAGAAAAGTAGGGTTACTGTGTTCTCCAGCGTGTACTAATTGCCAAAGCCAGTCTTGCTCAAACTGAATATAACAGACGAAGGTTCATGTGATTTCGATGAAGAGACAGCTGATTAATCTTAATTTGAACAATTTATGAACATCCAACAAGAAAAGGAAGAAGAAGAAGAACAAATCGAAGAAGAGATGACTGTCTCAATAGAAAATAAATCTTTTGTTAATTTGAAACAGTGTAGTTCCGTTTTCTCTGAACTATTTGTTTCTTTATTCAAGTCATTATTTCTATTAATAATAATAGATACCTACCTATACTTTCAGTTAAATTATAGAGCACCAGTTTTTTATAAAAATTCAGAATTCGAAAGCTTGGGAAATCAGTTTCAATATGTGTAGTCAATTTATAAACCATTAACCCTACCATAATGTAGGTACCTTTTATTATGGATTTTTCTTTTTTGTATTATTATTACTTACTGTTTGTCTTATAAGGTGTAAGCTTTCAGCTTTTTCTATTAATGAACACTTATTCTTTTCTAAGTTTAATGCCCATTTCTGTCTCTTTACCTTGTTCGACAACACTGAGACGTAAATATGAATGAACTCCTAATAAAAAGCGTCCCTAGAAAATTTCTAGTACGCTTATGGACTGAAATTAATGGAGAATAAGGGAACAACGCAGCACCGAAAATGCGTCTTTTAAATAACCGATTTGAATTGGAAATAATTCGACCAAGAAATGTAATTACGGATTTTATGAAAATACTACAAATGGACATTTACTATCGTGGCAATGACATCAGACGGTTAACATTTTTGTAGCACCGGAACAACGTTGTATTTCCGCTTTCTCGAAGACAATGTTTCACAAAGAATCAAAAGATGTGTGACAACATTTTGTGAAATAAAATACTTGTTAATATTAATGTGATATATATAATATACCGGGTAGGAAAGTACCGATGCTCTACAGTGTAGGAAAGTACCGATGGTCTATCAGAAGTTACGTGAGAGCGATAAAGTAAGCCGTAGAAATCCATGTGATAGACAAGGATGGCTATAATGAAGACGTCTAATAGTCAACGCCTTCATTATAACCATCCTTGTCTATCACATGGATTTCTACGGCTTACTTTATCGCTCTCACGTAACTTCTGATAGACCATCGGTACTTTCCTACACTGTATCTGAAGTTACGTGAGAGCGATAAAGTAAGCCATAGAAATCCATGTGATAGACAAGGATGGGTATAGTGAAGGCGTCTAAAAGTCACCGCCCATTTCACCCTTCCACAAATAAGAAGTGGATCTTATTTGTGGAAGGGCGAAACGGGCGGTGAATATGAGACGCCTTCATTATAGCCATACTTCTCTATCGCATGGATTTCTATGGCTTACTTTATCGCTCTCACGTAACTTCAGATAGACCATCGGTACTTTCCTACCCGGTATAATATTAAGATTATCAAATGTGCCTTGAAAACAATCAAAACAACATCCAGAAATAAATGTCATGTAAGGTAGAAACATATTGTTATTAAGTACGGACAACACGTATATGCTTCTTCCTTTAAACCAGGCTTCTGCATTAAATTAAATTGTATAAAATTATGTACCATACGTTGGAAAAGAACATATATTGCTGGATACAGAAAAAATATCCATCAAAGTGAATACAATAATATATATCGTTCCGTTGGAAAAAACAATTGACAATCACTTGCCAATAAGGTAGGCTTTGAGAAATAACGACAAATACTACAATGAGTTTGTAGTATTTTTGAAGCCATTGACGCTAGTCTTTTTTTTCGTACCAAAAATGGCGGAGTTACAGTTTGCGGCAATTTTTGCTTAACACCCGGTATATAGTGATACGAAAATTGATGAATGCCATAGACTTTAGGTTTTAAAAAGCGAAAAACGTCTGTAGTACACAATTTTTAATTTAAAAATGATTTCATACAGGGGCTCTTAGATTAAAACTTCAAGAATATTTTTATATTTCGAGTTTTCACCCCCAAGAACGACGGTGACAAAATTTTTAACATTAAGGCGATGTTTCGCATTGTATTAGCTATGTCCTCTCTAAATTTGGTTTAGTGCAACTCTCTCGGTTTCGAGAATACAATTACCTATGTATGTTTTCAGCCACGAAAATTGAATAATTGCAAATATTTCGAATTTTCGCCCTCAAGAACGACGGTATAGCAAAATGTCATGATGCTGTCACAATAAAAAATATTTTGCTAAAGGGGTTAAAAAGTATTTTGCTAACTTTTTATTTATTTTTGTAAGACCATCTTCTTATACGTTGCTATAATACAATTTTTGTCTATGTAAAAGGTTTTATCGTAGTATTTAGGTTGTCGTCCTAGGATGAATGACAACTATGACAATAAATAAGTGAATTTTCTTCACAACACCACGACAGTAATAGATAAGTGATTTTTTACCATAAATGATCTACAGGGTGAGTCAAAATTCACTCCCCAGCGGCCGGATATATATTCTAAAATAAAAAATAAAACAAAAATGTAGAATACTAAAATCTCGAAAGCGGAGCCGTTTTCAAATAAATTATTAATTTTAGTTCAATAAATGCGCAAATTTCGACAGACTAATCAAGTTGGCCGGACAAAAACAAGGAGTTTTCAATGACCACAACCTTCATTATTGACATTATGAGAATCCTCATGAAAAACGTCAGCGGAATCAGCAAAGACATTGGTCTGTAAATGTTTGGATAGTTATTTACGGGAAAAGGATCATAGGTCCATATTTTTTGCCAAGAATACTGAATAGTGAAAATTACAGTAATTTTTGCGAGAACATTTTGCCAGGTTTGATAGAAGATATTCCTCTACAACAACGTGCAACTATGTGGTTTCAGCATGAAGGTGCGCCCGCATATGCCACATTACAAACACGACATATTTTGAACCTAATAAATGGATTGGACGGGGTGGACCAACACCATGGCCACCTCGGTCTTCTGACTTGATTCCGATAGACTTTTGGTTATGGGGATACATAAAAGAAAAGGTTTATTTTACTGTGCCTGTTGGCAGGATTCATGCACAGAAAATACTGTTGTAAAAATTCACACAATTGTTCCTAAAATCGTGACAGGAAAAAATTGTGAGAAAATTTGACATTTACAATGTGATTCTTTTGTACAGTTGTAAAATTATTACCAACAAATTATAGATATTCTTAAATATTCAAACAATATTGTATGAAAGTCTGATACAATTTATTCCTGTCACGATTTTAGGAACAATTGTGTGAATTTTTACAACAGTATTTTCTGTGTGTGAAGCAGTAGCGAAAATAAATGAAACTAATTTCTGTTCTGTTGTCAGGAGTTTCTACCACACATTGCAGAAGTGTATTAACGAAAATGGTAATGGTTTTGAAGGTTAGCCAAAGCCAGAAAGATCTTCGTTCTTGCTATTTCTTATTTTGTATGGATTTAAATGGAGGATTTTAGTGGTCTTAATATTTAAAAAAAAATAATAATAAATTTGAATTTTTCTTTACAAAATTTTTCGAAAATAGCTCCGCTTTCGAGATTTTAGTATTCTACACTTTTGTTTTATTTTTTATTTTAAAATATATATCCGGCCGCTGGGGAGTGAATTTTGACTCACCCTGTATAATGCAAATTTACATGTTTTATTGTAAAAAAACATCCTGTACAAAAAACTAGTTTAAAAATTAAATATGTATTATAATTATGGGTATGTTACTTATTTGATGCACCCCCTAAGACCACCCCTAACGCAGCTCCTGGAATTTGGATAATATCCTCTATAATGTTGTATCCTCATATGTCTTAAGTCTATATTTAAAATAAGAATAAAATATATCTCGAAGGACTTGATATATCACAATAACCATCACCCTCGTTTAATGGACTTTATATGGTGTATGAAAAATCACATTTATTTTTTTAATAAAGCTCTATGCTCTTTTTACCAAAACAGGCACTATTTTTAGACGCGTTGCTATAGCAGTAAATAAGCTAAAAAAATCGATGAATTGACGTCCGCTATTGTTGAAATGTGCAAGGAAAGGCAATAGAAAAGGTGTCTCATCTCGTGAATCAATTTTTTTCATTAGCAACATTGTTTTCTTGATGAAACAATTTGGGTCGAAAATCAGTTTGTTCAATAGGTATTGAAAAAACTATTGATTTTACAGAAAAGTGTTCAACAGACGAAATATGATGCGCAATAAAAAGACCTGCAAAATGCTGCTGATAGATTAAAATCGGATAAATTGTTTAAAAGTTATTGCAACAAAACATCAAAAGAAAGTGGAAAACAGCTTTTTTTTTTAATTATCCGTAACTTGGTTGTTATTTGTTGGAATTATATAAATATGCCTAAAAGTTGTGAGTTTGATTGTTCTTCGAAACTGTGCGAAAGATGGGCGCTGTGGGCCTAATAGTGTTTGCAAAATTCTAGGTATTTATTTGTCCCGTCAAGACGAAAAATGCAAACCAACTTTAACCTTCTGTCTTTCCGAAAGTTATTAACAAAAAAGGGTTTAGAAAGTCGATTTTTAAAGCTTAAAACAAACTTAACTTTGTATTTAAATGGAATTTTGATTTATTGACAGGGGCCCTTTTGATTTTTACATTAAAAAATAGTCTTTTTTACCACATTTTTTATAAACATTTAGGTTATCTCCAAAACCATCCATAATATTTAATTATAAAAAGTGTGATTGTATTTTTAAAAAAATGTTCCTACGCCCATTTGGAGCCTAGTTAGACTTTTTTTTTAATCATAGTGTCTGTAGAAAATCAAAAGGGCCCCTGACAATAAGTCAAAATTTCATTTAAATACAAAGATAGGTAAGTTAGGTTTTAAGCTTTAAAAATCGACTTTCTAAACCCTTTTTTGTTAATAACATTCGGAGAGACAGAAGGTTAAAGTTATGCATTTTGCCCATCTTTCGGACAGTTTTGAAGAACAATAAAACTCACAACTTTTAGGCATATTTATAAAACTCCAACAAATAACAATCAAGTTACAGACAAAAAAGTGCTGTTTTTCCACGTTGTTTTGATGTTTTTTTTTTGCAATAACTTTTACACAATTTATCCGATTTTAATCTATCAGGCGGAATTTTGTAGACCTTTTTATTGCGCATATTTCGTCTGTTGAACACTTTTTTTTAAAATTAATAGTTTTTCCGATATATTGGAAACACTGATTTTCGACCCAAATTGTTTAAGAGTCACGAGATGAGACACCTTTTCTACTGCCTTTTTTTACCAATATTTTGTTACTACAATATACCTTCACCTATCTACCCTATACTTAGAACTAATTTCATGTTAACAAGGCTAAAAATTATAACTAGTTTTATTTGAAAGATGGATGAGCCGTCTCTACAAATTTTTCTACCGACATTCCATTTCCGTGAACCGAAAATATCGATCGCCTCGACAAAAAGTAACACGCAAATTAACAAATGCGTGTAAAACGGAATGTACCGCCGACCTTGGTCGGTAATGGCATGGCGGTGCGTAGATCACCAGGTAAAAAGTAATTAAAAGAGTGCCCTGTAGAGAAACATGCTATTGCCGGGTGACTAAGCTGTATTTACCGAAAAAAAATATCGAATTCCTGGGAACTAATTTTGACCAGATCGATATCAGTACACTTAAATTATCCAAAACGCTTCTCTATTCGAGTGCCAGCGTATAAAGGCGGCTGCGATTGTTCTGTACGGAACAGAAGCAGTCTTATTGTTAGTTGGTTACCTGCTTATTAGATTCTCGCCTGTCGATCGCCTGTGATTGTTTTAAAATAAATTAAAAAATACATATACTTAGGTATAGATTAAGAAAAATGAGTACCTAAAAAATATAATTTTTTTATTTTTTTCTTAAGAAAAAAATCAAAAAATTATATTTTAAGCATATTTAAACACACTCGTACAAATTTTATGTAAAATTACACACTAGATCATTGATTATTTTAACGATACGGTAGGTAATGTAAAATTACATTAAACAGGGTGTTTCAGGATTAAGTCGACAAACTTTAAGGAGATATTCCTTATAAAAAAATAAGAAAAAAATCAAGTATAAATTTTCTTCCAGAGACGCTTCATTTTCGAAATATAGGGCGTTAAAGACTTTTAAAAAAATTCAAATTTTTTAAATAACTTCTAAATGAAGAAGGCTATTTAAGCCAAATTTGGCATGACACATCTTCTTATAAGATACCATTTTTCCACAGAAGTAGAAGTCCCGCAAGCAACTAGTGGCGGAGTTATGGGGACTGACTCATTAAATTATAAAAAAAAATAATACGGCCCTATTGAAAATAAAAAATGATGTTGTTTTTAGATAGAACAGTTTGTTATTGACAAAAAGTGTACATTCACTTTTTTCCTAACTCTTATAGTTTCATGGCAAAATTGATTTTTCGGAAGGGTGCTTCTGGATTCTGTCGATAAACTTTAGGAAGACGTTCCTCAAAAAACTTAAAAAAAATATAGTACCTATAAAATTGGTCTTAGTCTCGAGTATATGTGAGTCATATAAGCCTTTTTGTCTCCCCTTCCCTTGGGTTTAACCAAAAGTATTAAAATTATTTGGTGCTTCGTTTTTGAGGTATAGGGTGTTTTTTTTTAGAAAAAAAAAAATGATGTTGATGAAAACAATAGAAATATTTAAGTACCTAACATCTAATGTGACAATGTCGTAATGCGACAACGTTAACGACCCTTGCAATACTCCTAACTTTTTCAGGCGGTTTGTAGTCACTTCATTTACTTGTGTTGTGTACTTTTAAATAAAATAAGATGGAAAACAATACATGAAAATTTATTTGTAAATTGAAACAACCAAAAAATTACCAATTAATATTATACCTAGACAAAGCGAAAAGTGAATAAAAAATGAAATAATTTAAAAAATATTTTGTTCAAAATGGGCGCCTCCGGACTGTAGACAAGCATGACATCTTCTAATTATGGAGATAGTGGCCGATCGACACTGAATTGGAGTTAATTCTCGACACGCTTGGACCATTCGCTGTCTTAGATCTTCTAGGGTATCAACTGGCACCTCGTAGACTTTTTGTTTAACAGCACCCCAAACGAAATAATCCATCGGTGTCAAATCCGGAGAACGAGCGGGCCACGCTGCAGGTCCTCCACGACCAATCCATCTCCTGGGATAATTAATGTTTAAACTCCCTAGGGCCTCTACCAAAATAGGCAGGACAACCATCTAGTTGAAACCAACTATTCATTCGAGTATTAAGCGGAACATCTTCTAACAGATCTTGAAAACCATTTTCAAGGAACTCGGTAAACATGTCATTTAACCGATGCGGAAGAAAGTAGGGACCAACACACCCAACCATACGTTATATTGGAATTCATGCTGAAAACTATGTTCCCTTACCGCCCGTGGATTCTCGTAGGACCAAATATGGTTGTTTCTTTGGTATAAAATTCCCCTTCGAGTAAATGTTGCCTATATTTTTATTATATTTTTTTAGGTTTTATGAGGAACGTCTTCCTAAAGTTTATCGACAGAATCCAGAAGCACCCTTCCGAAAAATCAATTTTGCCATGAAACTATAAGAGTTAGCAAAAAAAGTGAATGTACACTTTTTGTCAATAACAAACTGTTCTATCTAAAAACAGCAGTTAAAAGTTGTTGTATAAAATCCAATATCCGAATCTATTTATAACAACTGCATTAATAGAATTAATCGTTTTCATAAGGATTATATTTCCATTTTTAACGAGTAACAATTAATACCATTGTATAAGTAAATACTTATTTACTTATACAATGCTAATACGCTTCTTCTAGTTGGATGAGGATAGACAGTATACTCGTAGACACGTTTTGTGGGATACATGATCATACCGCGTTGATCCGCGTGTGAAGTGGAAAGTTCTGTAAGTATTTCACTGTTTTACAGTTTGTAATTGTTTTGTTTTTTCATATTTAAATTTTGTCTAAATCTTAAAAATTATTATCTTGTGTGCCCTATTAGAAACCGCTGATGTCAAGCTTTACATAAGATGGAGGTACAGAAGGCTAACGATGACAAAGAAGAGCAAGAGTAAAGCCAATCAATCAGGGGAAATAGAATTAGAAAAGAAAGGCAACCTTTCAGGGGATACTAAAAAGTTAATCTGGAAGTCATCATTTTTAATACTTGTATTAGAATCTCAACTAATGTCGTATGTTTTTAATTCATACAGAGTAGATATACCTACAACATTTATTATTTTAAAACTTATAATTAATAACGAGTGACGAATAATTAATAACCAATAACGAGTATAGAGCACTTTAATCAAATATTCACCTGTTTATCTGTCACATATAGGTACTTATATTTTTATAATTGCATTTAGAATTCTGATAAAGAATAAAACACATTTCTTTCAGTGTGGGTTTCAAAATATACCTAAAAAATTAGTAGTATCGCTTTTTCAATTGAAGTTTCTTGATTTATTTAATTTCTTTCCAATTTCTAAACAAACTCAATTCCCCTTCGAAATTAGATTCTTTTTTATTTCTCTTTTGTGTGTAAAAACCAAATAATGTCTGTTTATTACAACAGAATACCGTCCCATGTTACCTCGATACAATTTTTTACCTAGACGAGCAAAAAAACAATTTGATTTATATGATAGCTACTCCATGTCACATTTGTAGGGATGCACGGTATTACCCTGCATGCACGTTTCTCTGGATACGGCACGAATTACCTGGTTTTTATCGATGACAATGCCATTTCTCTTTTGTCGATTTGTTTATCTTGTACGACAAACCATCAAACGTATCAAAAGAAATCCGCGCCACGCAGCGGAATAAACAAAACTAACTAAAGACGACGCTGTAAGGTCCAATTCAGTTGTTCTGCTTTCCAGATACTTGGAGAGGATTTTAAACGATTGGCTTTGGAATTTGATGACAAAAATTCTATGTGAAACGTTATAACCAAGTAAATATGTGTAAATAGTTTTTGTTCTAGGTAATATTGTAACAAATAATTAAAATTCTGGCACATAATAAATATATGTTTACTTAACTCTATGTTAGATATACTCGTAGGTACTAGTATATTAGATGCGACTGTTAGAATCACAGAGCATCTGGGAAAAGAAAGGAAACTCCATTCGAAACCATAGAAACAGGTCGATAGTGGCGCATCTGGTTGTCAGGCAGAGAACTACGTAAGTTTGTGAGCTCAATAGTATTTAAGGAACAATCTAACGGTAAAAAATACCCAAGAACAACAACTTGTATATGACAATACGACACAGAAAAGCTTCAAAAATACAGATCAAAACTGAAATTTAGCAAATTTGATTGATGTTGACGCTATTCGATTTATAATACCGATGACGCCACTCATCAGTTTGCTGGCAAAAGTGGTGTCCCCCCCACACATTCAGTAGTTTGTAGACAATTTTATATGTACTTTAACGACTTGGGTTGTAACAAGAGGTCAGTGGAAAGAAAAACCTACGCCATTTTCCGAGTAACGACTAAAGTTTTCTTTCCAAATTTATTTAATGTTTTTCACCAAGCTAACTAAATTAATCATATTTTTATTACGTGACAACTATTAAATTTATGCTCACCAGGTCAGTAAATTTTAATCTCATGCTACATGAGTCTACCAATTGTATCGATTTTGCTTATTCGGCTAAAATACTTACGTTGAATTGAACAAGATGGAGTCTGATGCTATTGATTATAATTTGTATGTTGGTGTTGATTATCACATATGTAATCGATGTATCATTTTATTTATTACCTACTTAGATTGTTACAGCTGAATAGCGCAAATCAATTAGGAATTTAAAAAAAAAAAAATCAGTACGTCATCCTTTATAAAACAATTTATTTATTTAATACACTGTGTAACAGGTAGTATCCAATTGTAGAACAGATATGTTAGAGAGGGAAGATATATATACAAAAAATGAAGGTTAAATCACATAACTAAAAAGCACAAAAAATAACTACAGTTATAATGTCTGCATAATTCATATTGCAGCTGTCACAAGATGAAGAAATACTTCAGTGGGACCTATTATTACAAGAAGTAGAAAATTAAATGTCTCGTTTCCCTTAGATCTGAATGTAGGGATAGAAAAAGACAATTTACACTGAAAGAAATGCGTTTTATTCTTTATTAGAATTCTATATACCATTATAAGACCATTGTATACTACATGTGACAGTTAAACAGGTGAATATTGGATATAAAACGTGTATTGCTACCACAGTTGTATAGTGACTATAAACCTTATTCTTTATTAAATTATTGTATAACTAGTATACAACGTTTTTTATACCCTTTACGAAATAATAGCAATAACTGTTATTAAAGTGTTCCATATCGTTATTAGAACATCTAGTACTGGTTATAAGTTTTATAATAATAAATGTATTAAACTGTTGTATACTCTGTATGAGTTAAAAACATATGTCATTAAGTTTTCAGAAATTTTATTGGATAACTGTAATTACAAGCTAAGGTTCTAATGTAAACATACATAAAACATACTTTTAAGCATTAAAAATGATGACAAATCGCTCCCAAAACTGTCCAGTTTATTTTCTTAGCAACGATGCACCCGTATTTTCTTGTATTACATGAGAATTTGCACTATAACTCTTCCACCTTAAGAATGAAGCATCCCCAGAAAGGTTGAGCTTCTTTCCATATAATTTTATTTCCTCTGGTTGATTGACTTTATACCCATGCTCTTCTTTGTCACCGTTAACCTTCTGTTCCTCCATCTTATGTAAAACTTAACATCAGCGATTTCTAATAGGACCTACAAAATAATAATTTTTAAGATTTAGACAAGATTTACATTTGAAAAAACAAAACAATTACAAGCCATAAAACAGTTAGATACTTACATAATAATTTTCCATTTCACACAACGCGATATGATCATGTATCCCACAAAACATGTGCATATACTGTCCATTTTCATCAAACTAGACGTGTGTAAGTCGATGCACAGCGGACTGTCGGAAATTTTACGATTGTTGTATTTTCTCTTCTTGAGTAAAGATAATAAAGACGTTGTGGTTTTGTGTGTTTATTTTGACAATGATTGAACATGTATGGACAATAAAAGTGGACTGTATAAGATAGTTGAGTACCGTTCTGCTTCATGCATAGCATGCTACTGAAATCTTAGAAGGGATGAGCTCGTGCGGCGAACCCTAAATCAGCGGCTGGAATAGCCAGGTTTCTTATTGAGTCGGCGCACTTCGCTCTCGGGTCTGACATATGATTATTATTACAAGACTATGAATATAACTTAACAACGATCATAACCGATTATGCACCGAGAGGTGACGATCACTTAACCATTATAAGATGCGTTTTACACGTTAAAAACGGAAACATATTCAGTATAAGAACGAATAATTCTGTTAATACAATTGTTATATACAAATTCGGATACTGGTCTTTATACAACAAATCTTCCCTACTATACAACTGGAATATAAAGTCTATAACACCTAATAATGTATAAGTAATTCATTATAACCTTTATTTCATAGATGCATAAGGTGTATTAAGCACCTTCCAGTTAAACTGATTGAATAATGAGTATGGAGATGATTGCTTTTTTTAATAAAAGTTGTATATTGGTTATAAAAGTTTTAATATGCGCTATACACATTATTCTAAATAAACAGTATAATGAGCCCATTTCTTTCAGTGTAGATACTTTTTACAGCTTGTTACAACTGCGAGAGTTACAACCGACCGTCGATACTGGTCCTGTCATTTGTAATAATGCAAATACTAGTTAAGCTCAATTTTTTTTGAAAAAAAAAAAAAAATTCTTTCACTCAGCTATTTTAAGATCAATTTAGATTTGGTAAACATATAAGCATATCTGACAACATTAACAAGAAAATGCTTCTCATTTTATACTGCAAGGCGATTAGCGCAATTTTTGTTACAATTAACACCAGTCTTCTTAAAGAAAAACTCTCAAAAGCAGCATTATTTTGATACGCAAAGCAATAGTTTGTATAAGTATAACAATAGGTACCTAATAGATTTTAATTATTTTTTTGACTAATTACTTTCTTTCGTGACTTATGAATCCTACTACCTAATCACGCCCTAAATTGGCTTATATAATTATTAATGACTTTTCCATTGCGTGTTACTTTCAAAATGTCCGAGAGTTTAATAAAACCATACAGTTACAATACAATCTCCCAATCACAATTATATCTAAGCGTATTTGATATTGAGGGTACGTGATAGATTTGTTTTTTTTTTTTAAATTTTGGTAACGTAGGAAACCAAATAATAAGTTCCAAAGATGACGACAACATTCTATTTGATTATTATTAACTAATTTCCTACTTGTTCTTCTGTAGTTAGGCATCATATTGTTTGAAATTATGTACTGAAAGAAACTTCTAGCTAGTTCGTTGTACTGTTCAATGAATTAAAGAAAGTTGATGCAACAGTCCTATAGAGACGTTTCTTAAAAAAGATAGAGTGGCGCTGAAAAATAAACAGATTAGTTTACAAGAATGTACCCCATCCGGAGTCACACTGTATGTCATTGGAAACCAGAAAAACTATTTTTATCTTTCTGTACCATAATCAATTATAATTCCGTAGGTACCATGAGATCCTCTAAAATAAAAATAACATCAATAATTACCTAATTTGATACACAAAGTATGTACACTGGAAGAACATTTTCATAAAAATTCTCGTAATTATTCTTAAAATCGTGACAGGAACAAATTGTGGAAAAATTCGACATTTAGGTATACAGGGTGTGCTATTTAACACTTCCGCTGCCAATATCCCCGAAATGAAGAAATTTATTTTAGTTCCGGAAACTGGTGTTGTTAGGTCCCTCGAATAGCTTCAAATTGCAGTTAGAGTTGTTAGCTAAAATCTTTCTGTATAGATGACGTGGCAATACGAAAAAATTTTTTGATTCCTGGATCGTAAAAATACGGACCATCTGAAAGATCGTTAAATTTTGAATAATTTTTGTAATATAAAGTTTTTCCCAATATTTACTTGTTTTCGAGACAAGTCGACTTCAATATCCCTGTTACAACATGTAACAGAACAATCTATTATTTTATTTCAATCACACTGAGACAAAATATTCTTTTAAAATATTGATACATTGGCTTTATTCACATCACATACTAACTAACAAACAATAAATTATAAAAAAACAAATGATCAACTACAGAAAAAAAATGTACAATTTTAAATCTTATAAGGGGCAGAGACGAACCGTATTTTATAAAATATTATTAAAAAATTCAGTCAAAGATGGCTCATGTCATTTGTTTAAAATAAAACATTTATGACAGATGACACATATTAGTTTTTCAATAATTACAGTTTCATCAGCTTGCGTCTTTCAATTTAACTATACTATCTAACAACCCCTCTTTCCGGAACTAAAATAAATTTCCTCATTTCGGAGATATTAGCAGAGGGCGTGTTGTGATTATTTTTATATTTGTGAAATTATTTCCAGGATATTGTAGATTTTCTTAAATTTTCAAACTATATTCTACGAAAGTTTCAGACAATTTGGTGGTGAAACGGTTTTGTGCATTTTGTGTGTATATTGGGAAAGTTTTTTATTTACTTCTAGCGACAAAAAATGTCACTAACAAATTAATATCCCCTATAACTCAAGAGCAGAATGAGATGTCAAATATTTTGACAGTCGAATTGAATTCAAAGTCGACTAGACTTTTCTGTTTTTAACTGTTCAGATATCCCCTGAAATCGCAGCGAATTTGATTCAATAGTAGACATTTTGTGTCGAACATTGCAACAGGAAGGTCACAAGCGGAAATTGTCGGACGAGAGTTAACGCGATACAGAACAGGCATTTAGGATTATTCTGTTGGCTGCACCTAATGCTGCACAAAATGTGACGTTATTGCAGACATATCTAGGCCAGGAAAATAAGCTGGGAAATTACCATTTCGCGACTTTTTGTTTCGGCAAGCTGAATTTATCATTATAGATGCTAAATATTATGTACAATAACATATTAGTTTCAACAGTCATAAAAATGGGGGGAAGATTGTTTAGAGGGTGGTTAATTGTATAATTTTTACGTAAATTCACGTTTTTCGCTTATAACTTTTTTCCGTTCATTTCTACGAGAAAACAGTAAGACACTTTTTTTTTCGTCTTTAAAAGATCTACAAAACTAGCCGGGTCTAAAAATATTGATTAGATCAAACGTTATAAACAGAAGAAGTTTATTTGTGACTTTTGAATTAAACATTTATAAATTGCGTTATTATTACCAGAACGATTTGGCATCGCATCCTCTCATTCCTTATCACTGTCTAATACACACGAAATCTGGAATCGGTAAGTTGAATAGTTTACAAGTTATGGCCTTATAAACAAATTAACTAATTATTATTAGTCTGGACGATTAAGAGCATCTTCCACAATGTGTACTGATTTTTTTCATGGTAGATTTTATAATAATACATTGAAATCTATCATTTTTTTTTAATTTCAAATTTGCAACCTGGGAATTTTTTTTATTTTTTAGCCTTAGTTGCAAAATGAGAAATATACGACGCACGAGTGTGATATAGTTATATATTATACGGAAAGCTTATAAAAAGAGCTTTAAGTAAAAAAAATCGCCAAGATTCGTAGAAAAACAACGAAGTTACAGGCTGTCAAAGTTGACGGCCGATTGTTCAACAAATTAGGTTAGTAGCGGCAAAAAAAATACTGTCATAACCGGCAACCCGAGTACTTTCTCAGGTAAAAACATTTTATTTGTGGAAGTATGTTAAGTGCATAAGAAATATTGTCAAAAGTCAGTGGGTCGCTTGATTTTCGGCGAGCCGTGGCGCGGCGGAAGGGTGGGGGAAACGAACGACAACGAGTCCGAAGAAAATGACGATAGTATTCATAGTCCTGCTGTTAAATAAAGGAAATTCGCTTGAAAATCATATATTTGAGTCTGTAACTCCGTTGTTTTTCAACGAATCTTGACGATTTTTTTTTACTTAAAGCTCTTTTCATAAGCTTTCCGAATATGTAATAATATATAACTATATCACGCTCGTGCGTCGTATATTTCATTTTGCAACTAAGGCTTAAAAATAAAAAAAATCCAGGTTGCAAATTTGAAATTAAAAAAAAAATTAAAGATTTCAACATATTATTATGAAATCTACCTTGAAAAAAATCAGTGCGATTGTGGAAGATCCAGGGGATTGTCCAAACTAATAATTAGTTAATTTGTTTATAAGGCTATAACTTGTAAACTATTCAACTTACCGATTCCAGATTTCGTGTGAGTTATTAGACAGTGATAAGGAATGAGAGGATGCGATGCCAAAACGTTCTGGTATCTAATAATAACGCTGATCTAGTCAATATTTGAGGGCTAGTTTTGTAGGTCTTTTAAAGACGAAAAAGAAATACCTCACTGTTTTCTCGTAGAAATGAACGGAAAAAAGTTATGAGCGAAAAACGTGATTTTCGTAAAAATTATACAATTAACCACCCTGTAAACAATCTTCCCCCCATTTTTATGACTGTGGAAACTAATATGTTATTGTAAATAATATTTAGCATCTACAGCGTGTCCCGCGGGAAAGTCCAATATCTATGTGAAAATGAGGAATATATGGATTTTTCTTTTTACTGTGTTGCCACATTTATCGGAATGTACAAATTAAAAATATATTCAACTATACAGGGTGTTCCACTTTTCCTGGACAGACACCAACTTTGGTTGTTTAAATGAAAACACACATTTTTTATATATTTTTCGGATTCTACATCAAAAATAAAGGGTACTTTGTGTAGAATAGTTTTATTCAAATATTTTTCTATTCAAACAGTTTTTGAGGTTTGCCTTTTGAGCGGTTACCTGTTAATTACTAATTTAACTAGGTCTTTATTACTTTTGTTAGAAATGCACGATGTTAATTTACTGTTTTGGAGACTGCACGCGTGTGTTCTTGTTGTCTTCTCATAATTTATATTTGTTGTCCTTTCAAACCTCTTGTTCAGTTTTACAAAACACTTTGTACGAGGATGTTTTTGTAAATCTGGATTATTAGTTTGGTAAATACGACTTGCCAATAAACAGTTACCATGAGTTTTACTAATTATTCTATTATTTTCTTATCTACTAATTCTTCTTTAGATTAATTCATATCACAATTATTACTGTCGCTTTTCTATTAAACCTTATGTGAATCGAAAATTTTCCAGATCATCATTTGACAGGAGCCTACTACGTTATTTTACATATAAGCTATTTGTATACTTCGCATTTTTTCATAGAAATGAGATTTCATGAAAAACTAATGAATTTTGGTATAGGAGCAGGTATAGCAAAGTTGTAGAGAATTTAATTCTGCATCTCATGGTATGAAAATATACAGGGCGTTGCATTAAAAAAAATCGAGATTTTTCAATTTTTCAACTTTGACATGATATTTTGGTCACCCTGCATAACGCAGGCCAGTTTTTGGAGCATGATTCGGAAGAGTCATCCTTACTAAACATCTGATAAAAAAATGGGCTTAGTAGCTATTAGTATAACCTGTCAGTATCAGAAAATGTAAGCAACCAATGTCGACTATAGTCTGTTTGGAAATGAAAGAGAGTAATAAAACCCGAGATAAGAACCGGCCATGGGCGTGGTAATATTTCGTTTCAGGTAATTATCGGGTAACACTAATGCTAACAAAAATGACAGGGATTGGAAAATCGACTATCTACAGACTTTTAAAGGAAACAAAAAATGAACAAGATACTGTAAATCCCCCAAAATCATCTACAGGGAGGTCAAAAGTCGTTATAGATGATTTCTTCAAAAATGTCATTCGCAGAAAAGTACACTCATTTTATTTTAAAAAAGAAATACCAACGCTAAACAAAATTTTAAGTGAACTTTCAGAGGACAACGATTTGCCAAAAATCAGTAGAAGCAAATTATGGGCCGTCTTACGAGAGTTGAATTTTTGCTGGGAAAAGCAGAACAGGAAGTCAGTTCTTATCGATAAAGATGAAATTATTTGTTGGCGAAGATCCTACTTAAGATCAATTAGAAAATTCCGTGACGAAGGGAGGAATATTTATTATCTAGACGAAACTTGGGTCAACGAGGGATATACTGTAACAAAAGTATGGCAAGATAAAAATGTAAAAAGTTTTCGACAAGCATTTTTGGATGGACTTTCAACAGGGTTCAAGGCACCTTCAGGTAAAGGGCGAAGATTAATAGTGACACATATAGGTAGTGCCAGTGGTTTTGTAGATGGCGGTTTACTTTTATTTGAATCTAAAAATACAGGTGACTATCACGAAGACATGAACGCAGATGTTTTCGAAGAGTATTTTACACAGATGTTGGATCTTATTCCTCCGGGGTCTGTAATTGTCATGGATAATGCCAGTTACCATTCACGGCAGACCGAGCGGACGCCTACGACTGCTTGGAGGAAAGCCGATATAATTCAATGGTTATCCGGAAAAAACATTTCTTTTGAAACAAATATGGTGAAAAAGGAACTTTTGACACTTGTCAATCTTAATAAAGATCAGAAAAAATATGTTATCGATGAAATGGCAACAAATCGCCAAATAACGGTACTACGGTTACCACCTTATCACTGTGAACTTAACCCAATCGAATTAGTCTGGGCGCAGGTAAAAGGAGATGTAGCGCGAAATAATACGACGTTTAAATTAAGTGACGTGAAAATTTTGTTAAAAAATTCCTTGGAACGAGTAACTGCAGATAACTGGCAAAGATGTATACATCATGTACAAAAAGAAGAGGAGAAAATGTGGGAACTCGATAATTTAATTGACGTTACTGTGGAACCTATCGTTATCAATCTAGGAGACGAAGATAATTCATCAGAATATTCAGAGGATGAATTTTAATATACCTACTTTTTTATTTTCTTTATTGTACATTTATACAACACTACATTTACTCACCATAATTTGAATTTTCAAAATACATATATTTTTGTGTGGAATAAAAGTCTATTCATTAAATTTAAATAAATATTTTGATAATAATATTGAATAATTTTATTTGAATTACTAAAAACCCTCTTAACCCGGTTATGGTGCTTAAAGTAGCTTCATGTGTTGAAATGCTGTTTTTATATTGTTTACGTATAAGAGATATGGACCGAGAAATTGAAGCGGCATAGGCAAAGACGGATTGTCGGGGATTAAATTTTAGCTACCTGCTACAATTTAGTACAAACCGGTCACACAAAGTTTTTTTAAAAGTACGCCTCATGTATACCGATAATACATAATATAAAAATATTGAATATAAGCACCAGTACTACATTTTTTTACGATTTGCATACATAATAAGCTTTTATTACTCTCTTTCATTTCTAAACAGACTATAGAAAAACCTTTCAAGGGAGATATCTCAAAAACTGTGAATATTTGAATAGAACTATTCTACACAAAGTACCTTTTATTTTTGATGTAGAATCTGAAAAAAAAATATAAAAAATGTGTGTTTCCATTTAAAAAACCAAAGTTGGTGTCTGTCCAGGAAAAGTGGAACACCCTGTATAGTTGAATATATTTATAATTTGTACATTCCGGGAAATGTGGCAACACAATAAAAAGAAAAATCCATATATTCCTCATTTTAACATAGATATTGGACTTTCCCGCACTAGTGGGACACGCTGTTTAGTGATAAATTCAGCTTGCCGAAACAAAAAGTCGCGTCCAACTCTATCTGGACTATATCGTAAATAGACTTTATATTCGGAAATTAGCATTGTGGCAACGCTGGCCCTGCCGCGGGGCTCCAGCCTGTCTTGTTACGCTACTGGATAACATGAACATGCATCCCTCAGCTGCACCACTATTATACTACTAGCGTATTATTACTACGCGTCGCATTATAGAAAACTAGAAACGGCCGGACGAAATGAATTACTTATTTCTTTGTGAGCGAGTACTTTCCCTATCGGCCGCCGTTTCACTTTCAGCGTGCGTACGCTGCGGGGTGGAACGACCCCCGAGCGCCCTCTCCGGCGAGGGCTCCCGCGCCCCAACCCCATTGGCGCGCGCGGGGCGGCCATTGCGAAACGGGCGGGAGCTCGAGAGGGCATCGGCACGATGGGGCACTCACCCCTGGGCCGTGGCGGCGGCCGATGCTGGCGCGGCGCGTGAGCTCGCTCCTTATTCCGATATTCCGCGAAGGGCGTCGGTTCCAGGAATTACCGAGGGCAGCCACCTGAGGGTGCGGCGCGGCCCGGCATGATTTGATGGCGATTCCGACTTAAAAATCATTTTTCTGGCGGCGTTAAGGATGGTGGCGGAGACGGCGGCTAATCTATAGCGGCCGTTCGGGGATCGTTCCTACACCGAGAGAACTGTTCGTTTGTTACTGATTGGGCGATTGATATCCCTTAATTAAGAAGTACCAATTTTAAAATTCGTTGTGAATAGGTTTCAATTTTATGTTAATTAAAGGCGAATTAATTTTAAAAATGGTCTTAAAGTGAAATATACTTTTCGAAGACACGACATCAGAATTGCTCCATCACCTCAGGTTTTCGAGATATCCTAACTCAAAAGTGAGAAAAACACGGTTCTCTTGCAATATTTAATAATTTTATTCTTCTATTCACTTAATTTATTAACGATTTAAGAGACGTTATATTTACCGTTTTCCATTCACTAGACTTCATGCACTGGTGCATTACGCCCTGTGCTGCTCCAGAAAGGAACAGAATAAAATTGTACTTTTAACACTTTAGTGCTTTAACCGACCCTAACCTAAAAAAAAAAAAAGTATAGTTATCTGGACCTTTGCTTTATTCTGTAACTTTTTGCTTTCAACTGATTTCCCATTTAAAAATGGATAGCGATTTGGAAGTGCAAGAATTATTTATGGAGGTAACATTTTTTTAGACCAAAGTGGCACCAATTCAACAATTCCAAATATAACAAAACCGGCAGCAATTAATATTTAATGAAATGTTTAGAATTGTTTAAATATGATATTACAATAACTGTAACGTTTTGTTAGAGCCGGACATATAAAACAATGTGCAATAATGAAAATAATGTTATTACCTTCTAATGGGATACATACTTGAGGAAAATTAAAGAAATGTGATGTTAATTACGTTCTTTACATACATTTATTTACGTACTGAAAAACTTTTTTATACTTAAAAGGTACAGATTCTCAAATAAAATTTTTATTTATATGTATAACTAACATAAATATTTATTATTTATCTATTTCTATTTCTTCATTCTTCTTCTATTATCTATTTCTTTTTCTTAAATATTCTTCTAATAATTTTATTTTCTTGTTTTCTATTTCAATTTTCTCTTGTTCGAGTACCTACTACATTTTCTGAATGCCTTTTCTGCTTGTTTTGATATTCCTCCTTTTTCATCTGCAAATATTCTTGTTGTAACTTTTTATCTGTAAGACGTTTTGTGATGTGTGGCTAATTACTTGACTATTTACAGGTATTTCGTTCACATTTTCAAAATAGTCAACAATCAAAACAACAACATAACCTCAAAAACCAATAAAAGTGCTTATTGCACCAGTACAACAACTGGTGCTCGAGGGGAAAGGGGAAGATAAAATCACGAGCTCTAGGGCTTGGCGCTCAAATGAAAGGAACATCCAGTTACAACAATTTGAGTTACTCAGAACTGTTCCTGACGTGAATGGAAAACGGTAATTTATTGACTGTTGAAAAACTTTTATTTACTGACGACTTAAAAATATACAGCGTTCCCGGAAGGGGTACCGTACTCTTGTAAACTTTTTTATTGTCGATTTTTCGAGAAAAAGTTATTCTTGACAAAAAGATTTGCTTATATTGGGAAGCCATGGGCAGTAATCAAATATATAATAGAACATACAGGATGTTCAAAAAAACCTGTAATTTTCGCCCGTTTTTTCACAATTCGCAGAGAATTAAAAAAAAATACTTAAAAATATGTTTTTGGTCGCAAATTAATTATCGTAAAAAACTGAAATGAGCATAGCTTTTAGTTTTTTGAAAATTTTAAAAGTCACCCCTACTTAGGTGTTGAATAAATGCCAAAAATGAAGAATTTGAATATTACCAATTGATATAAAAACTATTAGCATGCGAATTATTCTATCGAATGACTCTTGATACAATGAGAGATTTATTTTCATTACAGTAATACCAGTAACCCTCATTTAGGGGTAGTTTTTTCTTGAAACTTACTACGAATAGTTAATCCATATTTTCCTAGCCCTGAATTATCTTAATTTTTTTTTGGAATTTTTACAATTATTTCTGATATTCTCAATTTTTGTGGGATGATTCCACCCCCTGAGAGCGCTTAAGGATGGATTTTCTAATTCAACATGCTTCTTTCAGTCATGAGAATAAATCTTTTTTGTATCAAGAATCAATCGATAGAAAAATTCACATGCCAATAGTTTTTATATTTATTGGTAATATTCAATTCTTCAATTTGGGCGTCTTTTCAACCCCTAAATAGAGGTGATTTTTAGAAAATTTTCAGAAAACTAAAAGCTATGCTCATCTCAATTTTTTACGACGAGTAATTTGAGACCGAATACATATTTTTATCTATTTTCTTTAGTTTTCTGCGAATTGTGAAAAAACGGGCGATTTTCGCGGTCACTCTTTCAAAATGTGAAATTTTCCCTAAGCAAATTGCCTCTAATTTTTGTTTTCGTTAAAAACTGTTTTTAATCAAGTTGTTCGAGAACTCAAGAAATGCTTAAATACGGGGTTTAGTTAAAAAAGAAGAGTACCTAATCACATTTTACAAATAAGAAGAGTCCACAATTTTTAACATACCATATAATTGCCGTCGATATTTCCTTATCAATGTCAACATATTTATTTTTATTAACTGATCACCGAATAATTTTGGTTAATAATACTAACCCAGGAGCAACGAATTTATCTTGTGAAATGTTATGGAGTCGGTAATGTTTCATATCGATATGCGATATATGATAATGAAAAGTATACAAATGTAACTGTAACTCGTAGAGCAGTTCACAAGCTAATTATAAAATTCAATACCACTAGTGATGTAAAGAATATTAAAATGTTAAAAAAGAATACAATGATAACCTACTGTTGTAGTTGTAAACTCTGTACAAGACAATCCGAAGATCTCACTCAGGGAAAGGTCAGAAAACATAGATATCAGCAGATCTCACATTCAAAGAATTTTAGTAGGTAGGTAAACAACAAAATATATCCATTCAAACCAGTTCAAACCCAAAAAATTGCTTGATGAAGATGATGGTCGTCGTTTGGTAATAATTTAAATAACTAGGTGGATTTTACAGGGTCTAACGACATTTAGAATGTACGATAATTCAAGAAACATGTTAATGTTAAAAAAAAATAGAGAAATTTAGAACGAATACATTGAAGATGAATTTTTAGAGACAAAACTTCTGAATCTGGTTCGAGCTGAGACAGTACAGTATTGGGGCTCATGAAGGTCCTGGTTAGACGAAACGTTATATTAAAATTTGATTATGTCATTCGATAGAGGGCAAAAAGTTGCCATGAAAAAGCGTTCAACTTTTTTCAATATCACCTGAATGAATGAAGGCTGAAATTAAACAAAAACGGATCGACAAAATTTTGTTTTTTTTTTTCAAATATTTCGAAAAATAATGTTAGCCTTGATTTTTTAGAGGCATATTGTTGGTCCCCTGATTACACAACTTTGCCCCCATTTAAGATATTTCGTATCTCTTACCGTTGCCGAGATCCCTGTAGCGAAAAGCGAATTTATAACAGCCTATACAAAGGAACGGGCGTGTTTTACATAAAAATGTTTTTTTTTTGCAAAGACTACGCAACTTAGGTATAGAGAAAGCTATTAAAAAATTGTAGGGTCTACAGAAAGGCATCTAATGAAATCATAAAACACAGGGTGTTCTATTTGAAAAAGTCGAGATATTTCAAATTTTAAATTATCATGTTTGACGCGATTTTTTTTGCCCCCTGTATATCGCAGGTCAACTTTTGATACGTTTTTTGAAAGAGCCATCTTCACTCTACAGTTCCTGAAAAAAAATAATTTCTAGCTGTCGTACAATCATAATTATGTCAACTACTAGAAGTGACGAAACATAAAAAAAAATAAGTTGATTATCTCGAAAACTATCAATATTTTAATAGGGATCATAAAACACAAAGTTCCGATAATTTTTCACGTAGAATTCGATAATGCCATACAAAATATAGGTTTCCTTTTAAAAAAATTAAGTTGGTACCTGCCCAGGAAAAACTGAACTCCCTGTATATGCAAATATATTTTCATTCTGTGCAGCTCGGGAACCTAGGCAACTCTGTAGAAATAAAAAATTAAGTTATTAACCTAGATATTGGACTTCCGCGCACTAGGTGGACACGATGTGTAATAGAACTAGGTGTATTAAGAAGTATGTGTATACCAATGGCATTGCTTTAATGTCTCAGTAACTCAGTAATTTTTGTTTTGTATGTTTAAAAAGTGAATTGTATAAAGCTATTATTAAAGTTGATAAACTGAACCTTTGGCTTTTGTTCGAATGTACTATTAGAACTAAATTAAAAACTAATCTGGAATCTTGCAGTAAGTAAAATTTCTTATCTTAAATAAAATCAATTCAATCTAAGTACCTATATGAGCGTCAAAAATGTACCTAGTTATATACTTGTTTGGGCAAATACTGAACTTTGCATAAAATAAATGGAATTGGCAAGATATTGCATGTACTTATTGTATTGTATTATAAACTGCCAGATTGTCAGAATGAAACTGTAGTATACTTACTTTAGATACATCTATCAAATTTTCTAAAACTGTTGTGTCAAACACGATTGGTCGCCTTGTTAAAATTCGTAGAATGCATTTTGTTCTTTCAAAAGTTTCGTATGTACTAGGAATAACCAACCCCCATGCGTCAGTAATAGGTAAGCCTAGCTCAGTCCCTTATAATTCCGAGTATATTTTTAGAATAAGGGTCTTTGTCGATTCCCCGAAAATTTGTGCAGCTGGAGGGTCGATATGGCTTTTATAGAAATGGCTCTTACGGCAATCTCCCAAATAGATAAGTGTAGACGATAAAGTTAAATTTCGAGCTGCTAAAAGTAGGTTTAATTGAAATATAGCCGCTTCAGGCAACGTAATTTTGACAACGAAAGTTTAATTGTTAGGATTGGGACGGTTTTTTTATTAATTCCAATAAATAAATTAGCTTCAGTTTTTTCTTGGTGTCCATTTTGGTTGTGAATGATTATTGTACAAAACAAATACGATAATTTGGTTTGCTTCAAAAAGTGCAAAATATTACCAGTGTCAAAATATCCTATTTATTCAAAAGTATTCCGAACAAAAAAATCAGGTAATTCATTCATTTATATAAAAAAGAAACAGCAATGGCCCGAGTACAGATCTTTGTGGTACTCCCGACTCTGTGTTTTATTTATCAGATTTATCATCATTCACTTCAATTACCTACTTGGGCTCTATTAATTAGAAAAGGTAACATCTAATCATTTAGCTCTTCCCCTTAGATCAAAAGCTTTACTCATGCCCATAAATAAACCCTCACATTTAAAAATGAGGTAATTGTAGCCGTACTTGTAGACCAAGAAATAAAGGTGAAAAATCATCGAGAAGTCGTGAAAATTACTGGGCGTGATTTTATTGTTGGAAAGTCTTGGGAATTATAATAAAAGAGGCGTCTCATTTCGTGGGTCATGAAAAAAAGTATAGCGTTCAACAGACGATTTGATCTAGAGAAACTCATCTTTAAAATGGGGCTTTAGAAGTTAAAATTACTTTATAAACAAAAAAGTTATTGCAAAATTCAACGGGAAAAGTGCTACTTCTTTAATTGTTAATAACTTTTTAAATAATTAATAAAATCTTACTAAACTTTACCAAAATGTGAGTTTTTGTAGCCTTAAGAGATGTGCAAAAGATGGGCTCTATTGGTCAAATAGTGTTTGCAAAATTCCATTTATTTATCCCATTTTTGCAAAAAAGGCCCATTTTCAAATGACTATTCCGGGGGCAGGGACACCAAGTATCCTCCAGTTAAAAAATTTAATTTTTTTTTTCAAAATCAGTTGTAAAAAATTGCTAACTTCGGACCTAGGTCGTAGAAACTTTTTTTTTAATTTTTAGGTTTTTTTACGAGCTTTTGAATGGTGATAACTTCTTTCAAAAGTTAAAAACCGCACAGTTATTTTATTTGCTTATTAGCGAAAAAAGTGCCTTTTATTTGTTAACAATTATATAGGTACAACTAAAGAAAAAAAAATATATTTTTTTTACTAGGTAGAGGATACTTGGTGTCCCTTCGAAGAAAATGAGCCCAAAAAGAATGTTTTAGTCTTAACCCTGCCCCCGGAATAGTAACACAGCCACACAGAAAAAAAAAGTTGGGTATACTTTCTATGCGACATATATTTTTCGTAGTAATTTGGCCTCCTGAACACGAATCTGGGGTCAGAATTGGCCCATCACGTCACAATTTTTTCCTAACCTCAAAAAACTTGTGAAAAATAGTGAAAATTGATGAAAATTTACTGGGAAAATTTGGAAAAAAATTTATTTCCACATCAAATAGTACATTTTTATGTAAAAGACTCTGCTGAATTCAAATCCACTGTCAGAATTGAGCTAGAACGTGTGGTTTTTTTTCTAACCTCAAAAAACCGAGCAGGAATCGCTATTTTCAAATTCTGAGCGGATTTTGACCAGATTTTGTATAAAGGGGTTTTTTGGGTCGCTGATTACGAATATGAATTCACATTGTAAAAATTCAAGATGGCTGATCCAATATGGCGGGTGTACTTTTTTGAAATCCACCGATTTCAGTAAAATTTGGCATCATAAGGATTGCTGGTTGATCTCACCTTCATTAATCACACATCTGGAGCCAGATTTTCATAAATCAAGGTAAAATTTGTAGGCAGAGTCATAATTTTAGGCCGAGTAGGCGGCATTTTTTCGGCAAAGTCACATTTTTAGATTGAAGGCATAAGCAGATGCAGTGATGTGCTGTGTGGCAGTAATGTGTCCTTTTCCTTGAACTTTAAAATTATTAAGAAATAAAAGCATCTAAATGCCATAGGAAAACTGCATAGTAGTTAAAAAAATCTGATTGGAAAACCATAAGCCCATGCACGACTAAATAAATGAAAGAATAAAGTAGAAACTTTTTTGTCTTGTCCCATGGAAACAAGCACATCACACTACACATCATTACATGTGTAGAGTCCTTAAGTCATTTTTTTAAGCGAAGTCACATTTTTAGACGGAGTGGAATCTTTTACCTTGATTTATGAAAATCTGGCTCCAGATGTGTGATTAATGAAGGTGAGATCAACCAGCAATCCTTATGATGCCAAATTTTACTGAAATCGGTGGATTTCAAAAAAGTACACCCGCCATATTGGATCAGCCATCTTGAATTTTTACAATGTGAATTCATATTCGTAATCAGCGACCCAAAAAACCCCTTTATACAAAATCTGGTCAAAATCCGCTCAGAATTTGAAAATAGCGATTCCTGCTCGGTTTTTTGAGGTTAGAAAAAAAACCACACGTTCTAGCTCAATTCTGACAGTGGATTTGAATTCAGCAGAGTCTTTTACATAAAAATGTACTATTTGATGTGGAAATAAATTTTTTTCCAAATTTTCCCAGTAAATTTTCATCAATTTTCACTATTTTTCACAAGTTTTTTGAGGTTAGGAAAAATTGTGACGTGATGGGCCAATTCTGACCCCAGATTCGTGTTGAGGAGGCCAAATTACTACGAAAAATATATGTCGCATAAAAAATATACCCAACTTTTTTTTTCTGTGTGGCTGTGATAATTTGAAAATGGGCCTTTTTTGCAAAAATGGGATAAATAAATGGAATTTTGCAAAAACTATTTGACCGATCGAGCCCATCTTTTGCACATCTCTAAGGAAATAAAAACTCACATTTTGGGAAGGTTTGGTAAGATTTTATTAATTATTTAAAAAGTTATCCACAATTCTCTAGATCAAATCGTCTGTTGAACATTTTTTTGCTAGGATTAATAGTTTTTTTACAATAATGCGTAGAACGAAAAATGACGAATTTTTGACCTATTTGTTGATAAAAAACAATGACATTATACTTTTTTCATGACCCACGAGATGAGACGCCTCTTGTATTATCATTCCCAAGACTTTCCAACAATAAAATCACGGTCCATTGATCTATTTTCCGGAGAACCATGCTGAGACTCGGACAAAACACTATATTTGGTGGCAAATTCAAATATTCGATCAAATACAACGCTTTCTCTCTCGTCTCGTCTTAAACTATAGTCGCATTTGCAAAGTCGGGTGACCATTGCGTAATAACATTCACTTGCACGTTACCTAAGTGCATACACGACCAGTCCCCATTGGCCTTGCACCGAGTGCATCGCGCACCCGTCCGCCAATCGCGATGTCCGCAATGAGTGCGATTGCACGTACGTAACAATTACCCCGATGACAAATGACCATCGAGCCGGCTTGCGTTGACCTACAGATTGGCGAAGATCTAGCCCAGTCCTGGAATCGCCACTTTCTCCGAATTTTTCGTGTACACTGAGAAACAGTGTGTCAGCGACATGAAAACAAGGAATTGTGTTTTTTTTTGACAAACAAGTTTAGAAAAATAGGCGAATGCGTAAATATATCTGTTCAAGGATGATATGCGAAAATGATCATAATACCAATTATACTTTAAAAAAAATGTATATTTTAAGTTATAATTACTTTAACAGCTTAAAAGTTGTTTTTTTGCGGAATTAAATTCGTCATTTTGACAATGAATTGCACAGCAGCCTGGGTCAAATCAATAAAATATGAAGTCAAGTGTCTGTCTATCATTTATGTCAACAGTTTAGTGCATGCTATTAGTGAGAAAATAAAAAACAAAATTTCTGTTTGTGGTCATAATCTTTGAGCCATTATACTAGGTGATACGCAAATGAGGCGATTCTAAGATATGGTGTTTTAACTCAATTTATCAAGTAGTTTTGTTTGACCGCTAGATGGCGTTAAAGTTGACTTTTTTCCCAAAGCTCACTCTGAAAACCTGGTTCGATTTAAATGAAATTTAGTAGGTATGCTATCACTCGTTTATACACTCATAAAAATTTTATGTAAAATTACACACTAGATCATTACTTATTTTGAGGTAATGTAAAATTGCATCATTCAAGTAAAGTTACATTGAGCATGCAATTTTACATTTTGAGTGGAGTTCACTCAAAATGTAAATTTACATTATCGCTATACAGGGTGTTATTTATGTACGTGGCCAACCATCAAGGGGTGATTCTTTGAGTGATTCTAAGACGAAAAGTTTGTTGCCGATTTTGCTGAAATTTGTTGAAATTTGACAGTTTTATGGTGGAACGGAGCTAACTACATTAAAATTATCAAGTCCAGTGGCGTCCCTGGAGGCACTTTAATCAATATTTTAGACAAAAAAATGTGCAACAAAAAAGGATTATTAAGATTTTTACGAAAAAACTATTTTTTTAGAAAAGTTTGACACCATGTATCATGAAAACGAAGCATTACCGGACCTATGTTTATGGGGTGATTCAGAACTTATAAAAAAAAAAAAATTGGATGTACAGGAAACTCTTACAAATACAATTTTGTAAACGAGAAATTAAAATGGGCAGTACAAAAATGATTTAAAAATACACTTCTGCACGGCATTGGACTGATCCACTGTAAAAGCTAATCTTGCAATGTGACCGGCATTCCGGCAAAGTGTGATAAAAACGGACAAAAACTTCAAAGAATTTCGCAAGGAAAGAAATATGTAAATAGAATTTTATAGCACCTACTTTACATCAGCAAATTCAACTGCTTTTGTCGCTATTGTCATTAATTACGTAATAAAATTAATTTGTGGTTTTAATTAGTAAAATAATTTGACATACCCGATGTTACAACAACTGTTCAAAATTTTATCCACCGACGTGTAAACACATTTGGGTCCGCCTCACACAAATATTGTCTTGTTTCACCATAACACAAATGCTTCACCATAATACAAATGTTGTCTTGCTTTACTATAAATTAAAACGACATCCATCAACTCCGAGTTGCTATACACGCAAGCCATTTTGGAGGACTACTAAAGAATTGTTGTAAACACTATCGCAACGACGATTGTAAAATCGAATTTCAGTATTCGGAGTCGTTGTGGCTACGTGGCTCTCCACGCGTATTGCGAATGAGTACAGTGGTTCAGCTATGTAATGGTTGAAAGTACAACTTCAATAATTTTTTTCTCGAAATTTATAGGATTTTAGAAACATTTTTTTACGATATGGACTCCATTTTTCATGACGCATATATTCCCAATTCTTTTTGGATAAGTTGTGAATCACCCTTTGTAAACTATTCGTTTTAGAATCAAAGAACCACTCCTTTAAGTTTGGCCACGTACTTAAATAACACCCTGTATGTCTATTTACGATACTTAAAACGTAATTTTATTAAGAATCAGAAAACTACATACTTAGTATTTTTAAGAAAAAAATCCAGGTATAATTATTTTGTAATATTTTTAGAAGGAACATCTTTTTTTACATACTTAAATTTTTTCGCAAGACAGATTACGCAGTAATTACGCGAAGAAGAAGAAGATTTATCAATGTAGTAAAATATAAATGAATCTAAACATGCCTACTGAACAACTAGTTCTCTACAGAAGCGTTGTAACACCACATGATCACATGATTAATTTGATTGGTTGAGCCAAATCAATGTAAATTCAAAGTTTTATTCGTATATTTACGTCAAACATAGTAAAAACAAAAGGATTACAACGTAAAAAATATACACCCAAATGTGTAATTAGAGAAAAACATCTCTTGGTAATGTTTTTATATTAATTGTTTTTAAACATGTATAACAATTTTAATTTTTAATTTGGATATTGGTTATTCAACCCCATTGGGTAGTTGTTTCTCACAATATTAGCAGTTAGGAATATTGTCTGTTGGGTTAGATGTATTTGGTATTAAAGAAAATTGTTTGATCTCATTCGATAAGAATTTTTAGAAATTAGCTTGGTATCTTTAAAACAGAGTAAGAAAACTTTGTCCATATTTAAACAAAAAAAAAAAGAATAGATTAAAAAACAAAAGATATAAAACTGTTGTTGATGTTGTTTTTTTCTATGATATACTTGCAATTGTTGGCAATTGTTGTAATTGACATACCTTGATGTACTTATACGTATTATATCCTCTTGAAACCTGAAGATGTGACGAAATTAATGATATGAAACTAGTTACGTTTAATGAAGGTATTTAAGAGATAAAGATTTGTTATTTAACTTTTTGGATAAAAACGAACTCTTATGGGAATATGGTATTATCAAAAAAATTGAAAATATGTTTTTTCTCCCCATTGGAAAGCCCATAAATCCACAAGGAGGAGGTGAATTAATAGTCAAAGAGGAATCCTTAATTTTTTCAGACTTATTTATTTTTTTCGTGGGCGAGTGGTGTCCCAATCCTTCTGGTCACCCTGTACACCCAACACAAATGCATGTTGCAGTGTTATAGGTAATCAAGTCAGCTTGTCAGCGAAACCCTTCAGAAGATTTTTTATAGAACTTATAAATTACCGTCCCACAGTTGGCCACAAGCAAGTGGTTCCATCGCCAAACTTTTTCCCACAACCGTGCAACAAAGCCCAACTCGCTTATCACCATAACAGAAATCGGGTCATTAACGGCTTCCAGCTAACTTGTCGCCGATCAACTGGATTGCCGGCAGATCCTATCCCACAACGGGACGCGTCGAAAGCGATAACCGGATGAATTTATGTCCGTGGCGCCCTTTAAGGGTCGCGCCGACCAAACGGCCCGTGTGGGAATCCGCGAAGCCGTGCTTTTCCACTCCTGGGAAGGGCATGGTTTATTAATGCTCGCCGGATCAAGTTTGCTTTGTGAGAAACAGTTCTGAGAAAAGGGACTGGAAATTCTGGACTTGCGATTAAATTCAGAAACTTGTAGGTACGTTTAATATCAATGACTGGTGCACATTCGGGGAGAAAAGAGTGCGAGGGAAATGCAAAAAAATAGAGAAAAGTACTGGAAGTAAGTGAGGAAGTCGATATAAAAGTTTCGACAATAGTTGACAATTTTTTGTTCCTTATTTATTGGATATTGTGCCCAAAGTATTGTATTAGTTATTTTTGTGAAAATATTTTATCACCCTGTATCTCAGAAACGAGTCCTTTCCGCGTGTATACAGAGTCAAGGGAATCAACATAGTAAAAAATTTGTTTGTAAAATCCTTATAGTTTCGGAGAAAAAAATTATTGAAGTTATTTCAACAGTTAGTTTGGTTAATTGAAGTAATTTTCAACACTTACATCGCTCTCGCGTTGTGTGCTGTGCACAGTGCGCGCTCTCTCTCTTTCTCCATGTGGACTCAGATGATTACGAATACCGAAATCTGATTTTAGTATTAACGTTTTTACGATAGTGTTTACATTAGTTTTTCAAGTGTCAAAAATGGCTTACGTAGCCACTCGGAGTTGATGGAAGTCTTTTTAATTTATAATAATAATAGAATTTATTGTCCAACATATTTTAACAATCCAATTACAGTACAAATAATTAACTAATTAATCAATAAGATAATATAAAAACATTTTGATGAATCACAAAAATAAATTACACAGTGGAACAGTCACTTAATGAAGACAATTTGCATTTTGTTAATTTAAATAAAATTTTCACAAAGGAGAAAGTAAAAAAATTAAAATATTAAAATAAAAATTAAGATATTAAAATACCTATGTGCCTACAGTGTAAAGCAATTCTACGTAGTTCTGCCAGATCCAAACTATGGACATCACAGTATATACTCACTTTATTCAAGTTACTGCACATAATATACAGGGTGTCCCGTTCATGTTTCAAAACTTGTGTGCAAGTTCCTCATGGAAAAATAATAGGTAGTTTTCGAGATACAGTGTGTTGAAGTTGTTATTTGCCATATGGTTTTCCTTAATTATCTTTAAATCCGCTAAAGATAAAAATGTCAAAATTTGTACACGAGTAAACATCAACTGTGCGTTAAGAATGTGCAAATGGTTTCTTTCTGAAAAGCAGTGTCGCCGATACAGGTAATTGGAGGGATACAATCGAAAAAAAATATGTTAAAAGTTAAAATTTATTATATTTCTAAAGGGTTCTGTAAATTGCAAAGCATACTACAAAAAAGGTATACTTGTCGAAATTCGGTTGCATGTACCATTTTCGAGAAAAATGAAGTTGCATAGACGGAAATGGAGGATAATTTCAGTATCTACTGTAGTATTTCGAGTTTGCACATTTATTTAATTGTGCAGCTGTTTGTTATGTATGTCTTCGAGTTTGTTTCTTAATATTTTTCTATTTTTATCCCTTTTTTTAAGCATCCATGTCCATCAACAATTCAGTCCATTCAACAATTGTTTATTTTAGTAATGATTTTTTTCGGAAATGGTGCATTTCGACAAGTATACCTTTTTTTGTAGTATCCTTTAGAATTTACAGAACCATTTAGAAATGTAACAAATTTTGACTTTTAACATATTTTTTATTCGATTGTACCCCTCCAATTACCTGTATCGGCGACACCGCTTTTCATAAAGAAACCTTTTGCACAGTCGATATTTACTCGTGTAATAATTTTGACAGTTTTATCTTTAGCAGATTTGAAGATAATTAAGGAAAATCATTTGAAAAGTAACAACTAACACACTGTATCTCGAAAACAGGGCGTCCAAGAAAAAAAATTTACATGAACTGTATTTCCTATTATTTTCCCATGAGGAGCTTGCACACAAGTTTTTTTTGAAACATAAACGGGACACCCTGTATAAAGGCGAGCGGTAATTTAAAAGTTGCTACTTGTAATGAAATTCTTGGAATTAGAAAGTTCACCTCGCCAAGCAACTGAATTTAGTCTATTTTGTTATGTAGGTAGTAATTTGAAAATTTATAATGAAGCAAGACAACATTTGTGTTATGATGACGCAAGACAACATTTGTGTTAGTTCGTAGAAACTGGATAAGACGGGCCCAAATGTGTTTACACGCCGTTGGTCAAAATTTTGAACTGTTACACTTTGCTGCCGTGCCTGTCGCCGACTGCTTGCTTTGCCTTGCGCAAGATCAGGTTTTACATTGGACCAGTTTCCAGTGTCGCGCAGAAGTGTATTTTTAAATCATTTTCAAGCTGCCCTTTTTCATTTTTCTTTACAAAATTGTATTTGTAAGAGTCCCCTATAGATTCAAAAATTTTTTTTGATAGGTTCTGAATTACCCTGTATTCGTATGAACACTTTCTTAATTTTTTGAGTATTTTTTGTTTTAAAATTGTTTATACTTTTTAACACTCTACGTATGTGTGAATTCTAATTAAACACAGACAATTTAAAAAAAATAAATAAAATATCCCAAGAAAAAGAGATTAAAATATTGTGAAAAAGTGACAGTTTAATGTTTAAACAAATCATTAAAAGTGTAGGTTTCTATGGGAATTTAGTATACGTTTCAACAATTAATTTGTCATGTTTTAAGTCCATTCTTTCCATATAAGTATTTCAATGTAACCAAATTATGATTAACTTATTAGCTATTTTAGAGAGAAGAAAGATAACATTTAGCAATGTCTATGTCGGCTAGGACTTTATTCGTCGTTATCCGTCATGCTTGAAAGCATCCAGGCATCATAGCAAAGAGTCACCTCTAATATAAAAGATGTTACTTGTTTATTGACAATTGGAAATTTTGTTCGTATATGTGGAGAAAACTAATTATATTTTACTCTCTGTGCTAAAGTGGACGAATTTAGATTGTTTTCATATCAGGCGAAGTTGCAAAAGGGTTTCTTTTATATGCTGCAAATTTTGTTGTTTTGATCATTTTCCATCGCTTTTTAAGAGCAAAACTTTTTGTAGTTTTTTTACTAAAATCACCTTAAATTGTCGACGTCGATATTTGTTTAATATACTCAGTATACAAACTGATACTTACTTGATAAAACAAGGAACTAACAGCCTAAACAAGAAGATTAATATTGTCTTGCTCTTGAAGAAGATAAGGAAATTAGCTTAAAATATATTCCTCATCCTCACGAGTGTGAAAATTATGTGTGTTCAATGATTTTAAATTTATTTACAATGCATAGTTTAAAATTTTTAGTTGTCTTAAATATAATACTCAAAAAATTACTTGTCCTTATTTTAACCAGGCTCGTAACACAGCAACATTATTTAGCTTTTCGACAAAAACTGTGATATAGAATTCTCATAATCAAATACCTCCATATTGTTCATAAAGAAACTGAGTCACTTTTATTGCAGGTAATTTTACTAGAAACTTAATGTCACACTTTGTTTGTCAGATATAACATTTCAAGCTTTTCAGATTCGATTTTTTTAAATTTAAGGGTTGATTTCACACCCGATCCCATTCGATACCGTTTGAGGTTCCCTCGTGAGAACTTAGAACAAATCTCCCTTTGGCAAGTAAGGTGCATCTGCATCCTGTTGTCATAAGTCTGAAGGAACAACCGATCGTCCCGTTTGAGGATGGTGGTCGGTTGGTAACCTGTGAACCTATTCCTTTCCATTCTCCTTGTCACATTTAGCCTAGACAAACGATTTCTTGCTCGGGCACATCGAAAGGATAACGGATTTTCTAAAAATTCAACGACATCTGCTTGGCACCAGATGGAATATGGGGAGTTTTAAAGCTAGACACGGGTACATCAATCGGGTCGTTGTCAAAGAAAAGTAAAATTGCATCTATAAGCTGCTAAATTTGTATTACATTTGAAACAAGAATGTACAGGGTTATTGGCATAACATTCTACCTAAATTATATTATTTAACTTTCTAAAAATGGTAGAGACCAAAGTTTTAGGAAATAAATAATTAAACAATGATTGACTATTGTATTTAGAAGACATAAACCAAACTTTCCTTTTTTAAAATGGAACACCCTGTATATTTGTCCCCTTTTTAAATTCTCAACTTTAAGAAAGGAGCCAAAGATTTGG
Organism: Anoplophora glabripennis; assembly: GCF_000390285.2. Taxonomy (NCBI): domain Eukaryota; kingdom Metazoa; phylum Arthropoda; class Insecta; order Coleoptera; family Cerambycidae; genus Anoplophora; species Anoplophora glabripennis. Next base: position 504,504 of record NW_019416524.1, on the reverse strand, counting down.
AGCGTAGATGCATGGTATTGATTTTTCATAATCTTGGGAAAATAAAATGTTTTTGGAAAAAAACTTTTTTTCTAAGAAAAATGGTTTTACTTTATAAAAAATTTTACGCTAATAAAATTACATAGTAGATCAGTGTCAGTAATTGGCAAATTTTCCATCATCAGACATTTCCAATGATTTCAATGATTTCTAGATTTATTTAGGTAGGTACTCAGATTTATTGATTAATTTTGTTATATCTATTAGTTCTGTAGTTTATACGAGTACAACACTAGAAATAGTCCCCCCTTCCTTGTATACCCCTTGGCGTAATAATCATGTTATTTATTTCAGTGCATTTGTAATAGTAAAAGTTTATTTAATATTTCATCATTCAATCATTCATAATATTTAAAATTAAACAATATTGAAATGTGTAAGATTTACTTTTATTTAATTTAAACTAACTACTTTCAAACTTATAATAACTTAAATGTAAAATTATCCTGAACTTACAGGGTAGTTTGATTAGAGTTAATGTTGATTTAAGGAAATAGTGGTCAAATATAGAGCTATGATTGGAAATACAATAGCAGGTTTCTCCACTAATGTACAAAAATAATTCGAATCGTTTGTCTCAAAAAAAAATTTTAGACATACACTGTATATAGACAATTATTGTTGTTGCTCTACAAAACGACGAAAAGGTATAATGCAAAGCCTACTTATATTAATTTGCAGTTTTTTTCATCAAATCGTAACAGTTATTTCTGTTAGGTGGTCGAGTTAAAAAAAAGGAAATTAAACAAAAGACGTCTGTCGTTTCAATTATTGTGTATTATGTATTGAATACATACATTACCCGCGTACCAAAAATCGGTGATGTTCCTATAATCACATGCAATCATGAAATAAATATTTATTTTAAAGTTTGTTGGACCGGATGTGCCCTAATTTATGGAATACATAGAATTTGTATTCAGGCAGTAGGTAGAAATTAGTGATTTTTCGTTAATAAGTATATATCTACGACATTTGGAATACTGTATATTTTATGTAGATACATTACATGTATGTATTAACTTCTGGCTGGTTCAAATAGTAGGTATCACTGACATACTATGTATTGCATTCTTTTAAGCGTAAATACGGGGTCTGTTCAGAAAATAACCGAACTTTATTCGTTTTTTACTTTGTTATTAATTTTATACATTATGGTCATTGTCTCTTTCAAAGTACTCTCCTTCTCTATTCAATAGATAGATTTAGGGGAGGGGGGCGTTTGTACAGCTGATGTAATCAAGAAACAGACAGTTTTAAAAAGAAAATTTTTAATCTTTGTTCATTTATTTTACTAAAAACAAGAAAACTGAGACGTAACTGAGAAATTTTACATAAATACATGTGTCCAATTTCAAATTATTTTAGTTTTTAAATTATTTAAAACAATTAAAAATATTTTTTGTTTAAGTTTAACACCCTGATATTTTTAATGAAGCGCCCTAGCCAAAAAGTTTATAGGAAAGACTCACCTTAAAATTCACCACAAAGAGTACGAGGTTTCATTTGTGATCACCATTTGTGAATCACCCTTTGTTTACATTTTCCAATTCCAATTTTAAATAATATGGCATAATTCGTAAGTCAAAGAAGTTTTCACTTTTACGATACGTTTCGATGCTACAAGCAGTTCGAAAAGACCATCGTGGGGAAAATCGAACTTCACACCTTCTTTAAAAAAATGACGCCTCCGAAGCCAATAATTTTCAGCCACCACCAAAGCTGCCTCTGAATTTGGTAACGAGGCTATTATAAAATATATATATTTGTAATTTTCATACTTGCTGGTGTACGTCGAAAATTATATAGTTCTGGCTTTTTTAGAGTGTAATTTTCTTTTAACTGCTCATTATGACAAGAGGTACAGGTTATCGCTTGAATTAATAATCGCCCAAATATAGACGAAAAAATGTATAACTAAACTTTGATGGCTAAAAATTACTATAGCAGATCTTTGCGTCTCGATTAACTGTGAATTTAAATATGTGGTATGGAATTATTATAAAGTTTTTATGAAAAAGTGTTGTTAGGACTTTTATATCACTATTATTAACAGTCTAATTAACTAGTGCTTTGAAGTTTTTAGGGCTAGTATTATTTTTAATTGAAGTATGAACGTAGGTAATTCTTGTTTTGCTGACTTAATTTACCTCAAAATAAATATTTATAAATGTATTTTCTGAGCAATGTAGCACAGAAGAAACATTAAATATACAGGGTTCCCCATTAAGGTCGGCGAGGTACGATATATACGAGGGAAAGTATAGGCCCTAGCACTTCGGGAAAACAAAACAACCTAAACTCGGATAAATATTGCCAATAAATAAACAAACTTTCGTTAGAAATTTCAAACTTCAATCATCAATATTTTGTGCTGAATTCATTTATGTAAGCATTGCATTTAAAATTTTTTAGACAAATCCTGTCATCTATAGGTTTCCATATTGAGGTAAATAATATTATGCATTTACCACGAAATAAAGCATGAAAAGATCTTTCCAACGAGGTATGGGCTTTTGATGAGCCAAACCTTAAAAAAATACATTTTTCTGATCAGATATTAGGGGCTTCCCCCACCCTTTCTATCGAAAGATAAAACAAAATGTCAATAATAAAAGTTATGCGCAATGAATCCGTCTATCCATATTTGTACTATTTAATAAATCTGAATAGGAAACATTTCTGAGAAAAACTCAACTCTATGTGGCCGAGCTACGAACTTTAAAACTATTTCCAGCGATTTCTCTTAGTCGATTTATTAATAAATTTTTTTCCCAAAGCTCTAATATCATACCTCGCCGACCTTAATGGGACACACTGTATAGTTCCTTATTTTAATATTTCGTGTTTAAAACCATAGAAACTTTTTTGAAATATCTTCTTCAGTTTATCTTTTTATCATGTTTTATAGCCCGTTAACAAAAATTATGAATGCTTGGAATTTTCTTCGTACCAACGCCAAACGAACATATATTTCATATTTTTAGATTAACGAATGTGACCTATCAATTGTTATCCACTTAGTTTTCATTTTCGGTTTATCGTTAACAGAATCAGTATTTAATTTTAACAGAAATAAGCAATATTAAGAAAAAAATGCGTCGTCTAAAATTTAGTATTTTATTAATTTTTCAGTCGCATTTAATTTCAGTTAACTTTATACCCACGTTTAATTAGCATTTTCTTACAACAATAAACTTTTGATAATCCTGGATGAGTATTTAGTCTATTGCGGAATTTTTAAAAGCACTTTTTTGTTGTCAATATTTGCAGAACTAAATTTTTTAAATGGAACCTCTGCAACGCTATTGGCACTACATCTTTTACTTCTGATCGACAGATGGCGCTGACCATATTTCGAGAAAGGGTAAATTCGTCTGCTCTATTCGCATGGTTTGGTGTTGTTTGTTTCCACATCCACGGTCAGTAAACGCAGTTCAAACACCTAAATTGACGCAAAATTGTAATTTTTTCAATTGTGATATCCTGTATGCTTAAAAATAATATTTCTATAAATAATTATGTTACTATACAGCACCGAACTGTGCAATTTCTTTATAATTTTCCTAAATTGTATAATATGGCCATAAAAATCAACAGAGGAGGAAGAAAAGGGTATGATCGACGCGAAAATTGTTTATTCATAATTTTATCTCATAAGTCCATTAAATTAAATGTTTTTCTTCCAAAATTTTCATTTGTTTATGAAGATACTACAGACAATGATATAAATGCTTGAAAAACAGTCCACAAATATTTAACAATTATTTAAACTCAAGCAGAGAATAGTAAACTTTATGTTAAAACTAAATCCCAATTAGGTATGTTATCAATAAAAAAATTTCTTTAATATTGAGTTTAATTCAAATAAATGTTAGAGCAAGCACTTCTAAATCTGTGAGATTTTATGCTGAAAAAGGAATTTGTGAATTTTATGGTCTACAGTCCATCAACATCTTCATTATTTTCTCAATACAATGTTCGTACCATGAAAAATATTATCTTGTTTTTTTTTTTTTGTAACATTTTGAGTAACTTTTTTATTTTCTCAAATTCTCAAACAGTGTAAAAAGGGGGTGATTATACAAATATGTTTTAGTCTATTGAGAAAACAGATGATATTTCACCATAAGCACAAAATCGACTGAAAGTTATGCATATGCACGTTTGCAAAAAATGCTTTGTAAAAAATTGCTATACTATTGTGGTACTACATTTTATGCAAAAAAACTGTCATAATATATTGTAACTGTGTACAAAGAGTAGGTATTTTCGTATAACTCCATAAAGAAATGTAGTATTTTTGTTGCAGTAAAATAATGATTACATTACAATTTTACATTTTTTAAATATTTTCTTCTGTATTTGTAGTAGGTTTTAGTAGATTTGTGGTTATTTTTTTACATGTATTTTGGGTGCATACAGCAGAATATACAATATTGCATCTCAATCGGAATTTATAGGGGGGGTTATCTAGTCCAAACAAATAAGATTTTTAAATGCCAAAATTTAGTTCAGTAAACAATAACACGTACAAATTAGGAAAAATTGCTTAGAATAGAAGTAGAAAAATAGCTTTTTTCATTAAAGAAAACTAAATATTTTATAAAAAAATGTTTTAGACAGAAGTTGAAGAACTTTTTATATAAAAATTTTTATTTATAGCAAAAAAACTGTTAAAATCGCATTTTCGCAACTTCTATATCTTTAAAATGAAAAAAGAATTTTTTAGGAAACTCTCAAAATATGTAGTCCTTGGCAACCAGAATAAGTACATTTTTGTAAAATTGCAAAATATTTTATAGTTTTTACAAAAATCTATTTTTTTTTTTAAAGTAATTTTTTTCAAGTTTCAATAAATTATACAGTAATACACTTACGTGACCCATCTTAGGCATAAAACTTTCTCTAAGCGTTGTATTTTCCTGTGCAAATTGCGCGCATATTGCAAAATAATTGAAAATATGCAAAAAATCTACCGAAACTTTTAACTTCTTTTCTCGGGTCGAAAAATGTAAATCTTTTTCTTATCGTTGAAATTTAGTCGGAATGGCATTATTGCCATTTGAAAGCTGACGTTTTTTCAAGAATTAAAAAAAATGTTGTCAATAAGTGCACAATTTGCACGGGAAAGTACAACTCTTAGAGAAAGTTTTACACCCAAGATGGGACACGTAAGTGCATTACTGTATGATTTATTGAAACTTAAAAAAAACCTTTTTTTTCGAAAAACTCGATATTTGCAAAAAATATTAAATATTTTGCAATTTTACAAAGATTTACTTATTCTACTTACCAAGGACTGCAAAATATTCTGAAAATTTCGTAAAAATGATTTTTTTGTTTTTAAGATAAGAAGTTTTAAAAAAATACGATTTTTAGCCGATTTTTGCAATAGCTGCTACATTTGTTTATCAATTGACATCGGACTGGGCTCAAAATTTTTATTATAAAAAGTTCTACAACTTTTGTCTAAAACATTTTTTTCTATACTCTTTAGTTTTTTTTTAATTGAAAAAAAAATTTTTGCGAAAAATTACTTTTTTAAAAAACTCAATTTTTGCAAAAACTAAAATATTTAGCAATTTTACAAAAATGCTCTTATTCTACTTGCCAAGGACTACATATTTTGAAAGTTTCGTAAAAACGTCTTTTTTCGTTTTAAAGATACAGAAGTTTTTAAAAAATGCGATTTTTAACCGTTTTTTTTTTAATTTTTATTTTTGACAACTTTGAAGGCTTGTAACACAAAAACCAAACAATTTTTATTTAACTTTTTCTTCATAGATTGTATTTATTTATCGCGTGAATACGCCGTCAAACGTTGTCGGTGAAATTTGCGGACACCCTGTATAAAAAGTTTTTCAACTTCAGTCTAAAACATTATTTTATAAAATGATTAGTTTTTTTTAATGAAAAAAACCTGCTTTTTGCAAAATTTGGACGCCATTTTGAAAATGAAGCCCTAACATTCAGTTGGGGTAGAGTAGTTCATTCAATTCTACGCAATTTTTCCTAATATTTGTGTAGATATCTTTGTTTACTGAACTAAATTTTGGCAAAGAACGAGGTATTTTCGACAATTTGACCTAATTTTCAAAACATGGACCTTATTTTGACTTAGACTTTAGATTTTATCTACAAATACAAGACCACCGCACCTTCAATTTCAGAGTTATTGTAGTATAACAATCCCGGGTTCGATCGAGAAAAAAAAATATATACGTAGTTGTGGCCAAAAATATGTGATCGTCATAAGGAATACCTACGTTATATACATCTATTTTTAATTGACCGGAAGGCGCTGACTACTAACTTTGAAGAGGGGAAGTATGGTTTAATTTTATAAAACAAAAACAGAGTAAATACACCTAACTTTATTATTTACGTACAACAGTCTTCAAATTAAACATGTGACAAATAGAAAGAACAACAAAAACATTAACAACCATTTAACATAAAATGAGAGTGCCAGGCTCACCTAGAGCTNTTTTAGCAATTCTTTTTTTGTATTTAATTATTCTTTTTACAGATTCATTCCTCACGGGCGAAAATGTTAGTAAATTCAACAAGGCTCTTATATGCGTATGACATAAAGTGAGCACAAGAAATGCTTTATTGTTTGTTTTTGGAACAATGTAATCATGATAAAACAAGTTAAATGTGAAACAAAGGAGTTGTTATTGCAATATCTGGGCAGTCACGACAATATATATATTTTAACATGTAATAAATAATGGGCAATCATTAATAATAATTGTAACAATTTTACCTTAGAAAAATATATGCCCTTGAGCATAATGCAATGGAGGCTGAACGTACAGAGAAGAATTGTTATCATTAAACATCTATAATCATCACAATCAAAAGATTACATACAACAGTTAACAACAAAGTACTTAGAGAATAATTACCTGCTAATTAATACGGGTTAAACACTTTAATTTTTCACTATTTTGCCACACTGCCCGCCAATCGTCTTACTACCCATCTCCACACTGTTCTCACTTCAACTATTTAGGCTTCCTTCCAGAATTCCCCACCTAAGCGTTTGTTTTTGCGCTTCCTTCTACCAACTGTCAATATTACGTTTTCATTATTGTACAACACCCACGTAACAGGTGACGTCGAAGTTGATACGATAAGTATGGTTTTGCACAGTATGTTCCTATGAATAACTACAAACCTTAAACATGCAAAAGTAGGTTCAGACCTATAGAACGCTCTTCTTCAAGGGCACAAATACGCTAGGAGGTATACCCAAATGCTCGATTAGAAATGCTTTCATATCCAGGTAAAAGGATTCGATTGATAGCTATATAATGAGTCCGTAATCGGTCTTAGAAACCAATTCGCAGCAATCGCCCCGTGCGAAAACGTAGGTACACCCTGCAAGGGCCACCCCTCCCCCCGCGACCGGGAGCCGTCCAGCGCAAAATCCCAAACGAACCGACAATGAGGTGCCTTTGTTTGCGGATCAAGAGGTCAGATATGCGGAACCGGAACTGCTGGGTGACAATGGATATCACCGAAAATAAGAACAAGTTTTAAATCTTCGTTTCTGATGTACACAATCGCATTGAGATACGGGTGTGAGGCGATTTCTAATTCTTCGCCGTTCTCCGAGGCGGCGAGCGGGTATTGTTGTTTAGGACGTTAATAAACGTTAGAAATTACGACAATAACTTGTAAACGTCGTCTAACCCGTCTTTTGTGGATTTAATCTGGCCGCCATTATGCCGGGCTTGTTGCCGTGCGAAAAGACAGCTCGAATCGTGCTGTCAACTTTTCGAAGTCATACCTGCCGAATTCTCACACTGCATTTTTTACACAAAAATGTAAACGAATTGAACATACATTATGTAAAATTACACGTTTGAGTGTATATTTTCTTTTTGCGATATATAATTACCTTTTACGTTGTACTATTACATTTTAAAATATATTATTCCTAATCCTTTATGCGCTTTTACTATATTCTATGTCAATGAATTTATATGACTTGATTTAACTTAACCAATCAGATTAGTGTTACTGTGCCTGGCCTGTGTAGAGAATTGTACGGCAGGCATGTTTAGATTCATTTGTGGCGTAACAATAAGCGTGCTATAACTGTCTATATATGATGTTACAAGGAAATACTGAGGTAAGTAAAGTTAGCAAATGTGATATTACTTTGGGTAAATTATATAAATATTTCGGTATATTTTCAATTAAAGTATAAGAAACATCAACAATAACCATATTGAACTTTGCTTAACCTTTACACCCAGATATCCGAATTGTAGCTTACCATTTAACAATAAGACCTATTTTACATTATTTTATTAACAATATATTCATGGGCATGCTTGAGGTGGGCCCAGGGCTGCAAGCTCTATACAGAGTGTTCTCAAAGTTGAGTTATTTATTTTAACAGCTGATAGAACTCGTAAAAAAGTCGATTTACCAAAAATCGTTTATACAGGGGGCGGCGTATATAATCTATAAAAATTAAACTGCAGCTTCCTAACGATATTTCTAATAGAAAAGTATTATACGAAAAAGTTCTATTTTTGCGTTTTTTTTTTCGTAAATTAAAGTTCAATTATGGATTAAAATTTCTGGAACCGTTCTGTCCGTCTGTATACGATGAGTTACGTGCTGTACACCAGCCGCGTAAACAAATCGTCATTGAAAGATAGAAAGATACTTCTCAATTTTTCGGGAATTTCTCATTACAAAAGTACAAACTAAGAAAAATAGATATTTTTAAAAAAACTGATATTTTCTTATTATAATAATTAGTAGTAATTACTATCTTAAATGCATTATTGTTACTGCAAGAGTTCGCAAATAAAATCACATCCGTAAGCAACTGCGTGCACCAACAAACTCCATTAAAACAAAATGGAACAAATTGAAATAAAACTTACCATTTCTAGAGAAAATGTTGAAATTGATCCCCATTAGCGCGGATACAGGCATGGCATTGACGCACCCAGTCAACTTGATTGGCACATTGCCGTAAAAACGCATTTGGGAGTAAAATCTGTTGAACTGGTTGCAGATGATTGCCAGTCGTCGAGTACTAATTGTGGGGTCTTTGTCAAGATTTTCCAACAGTGCATCTTCAACATTGTGGTTCACTTGCTGATCACGTCTTTCTCCTTGAGGAATAACACTTCCCGTATCTCGCAGCCGCTGAACGCACTGTAGGATTGTATTTGCACATGGTGGGTGACGTTCTGGCCATCGTTCCCGATACAACTTAGTCGCCGCAAGCGCATTTTTTCCGGCTGCACCATACATACAGTAAATGCATAGTTTTCTCGGTTCATTGTAAAACTAGTTTGTGCACAAACTAAAAAATTAAACAAAGTAAGAAATAATAATCTTGTTTTAAATGTAATCAGCACGATATTCTTATTTTTTACTTCTTTATAAAAATTACACTGTCACTATCGTGGAATTACAAAATAAAAACTTTTGTCTGGAATCTTTCACTTTTTAACACTGATGGGTCGATGGACGATGCTTAATATTTAATAATTAAGTGAAGAATGAATTCAATACAAATACAAAATCAGTTGACTACACAAATTTTTTGACAATGTAACCTAACCTTCTCTTAGTATTACTAGTATTAGATTTTACCGACTTAAATTATAAGGTTGCATCTCGGGTCGCATAAAAACATTTCCAAAGTTTTTAATAAATAACACTTCATTTTCGTTGAATAAATGAACTTTAATTTACAAAAAAAACGCGAAGATAGAACTTTTCCATATAAGACTTTTCTATTACAAATTTCATCAGGAAGCTGTAGTTTAATTTTTATAGATTATACACGCCACACCCTGTATAAAAGTGTCAAATAAAGCAATTATTAACAATTATTTAAAAAAAAATGAAGTTTAAAAACTTTATAATACAAACCTGATTTATTGTCATTTTCGACCACTGCGTTGTAAAAACATAAATTGTTTGTTTACTACTGATACTTGGTATGTCTTTTTTTGTAGTTGCACGGTTTTGAGTACGCTTTTCAATTTGACAGTGCTAAATAATTAGTACAGTAGCGCGTAACATTATTTTTGATTTGTGGGTGTTCAGTACAATAAAAATGGCACATGTTTGTGAAAACAATGAACTAGTGGACATAATATTAACTTACGGGGAGTGTCAACAAAATGCAGCCGCAGCATGTNCGTCTAACAAGTCTTTTGTGGATTTAATCTGGCCGCCATTATGCCGGGCTTGTTGCCGTGCGAAAAGACAGCTCGAATCGTGCTGTCAACTTTTCGAAGGCATACCTGCCGAATTCTCACACTGCATTTTTTACACAAAAATGTAAACGAATTGAACATATATTATGTAAAATTACACGTGTGAGTGTATATTTTCTTTTTGCGATATATTACCTATTACGTTTTAAAATATATTACTTCTAATCCTTTATGCGTATTTACTATACCTATTTGATGTAAATATGCGAATTAACGTGTGAATTTATGATTTGATTTGGCTCAACCAATCTGACTATTGTCACTGCGCCTGTGTAGAATTGTACGGCAGGCATGTTTAGATTCATTTGTGACGTAACAATAAGCGTGCTATAACTGTCTGTATATGATGTTACAAGGAAATACTGAGGGAAGTAAAGTTAGCAAAGTTATATTACTTTGTGTAAATTCAATTTCAATTAAAGTATAAGAAACATCAATAATAACTATCCTGAACTTTGCCTAACCTTTAAGCACAGATATCCGGATTGTAGCTTACTATTTAAGACCTATTTTACATTATCTTGTTTACAAGATATTCATGGGCATGCTTAGGGTGGGCCCAGGGCTTCAAGCTCTATACAGGGTGTTCTCAAATAATAATAATAATAATTCTTTATTTGCTTTGTTGCCACAAACTAGTTATGGATTAGCATAAAGAAGAATATGAGATGAAGTCATTTATTTTAACAGCTTGTAACAGTCCTGGTCCTGTCCGTGTGCTGTACGATGAGTTACGTGTTGTACACCAGCCGCGTAAACAAATCGTCGTTGAAAGATAGAAAGATACTTCTCAATTTTTGGGGAATTTCTCATTGCAAAAGTACAAACTAAGAAAAATAGATATTAAAAAAAACTGATATTTTCTTTTCATAATAATTAGTAGTAATTACTATCTTAAATGCATTGTTGTTACTGCAAGATTTCGCAAATAAAATCACATCCGTAAGCATCTGTAGTTGCCAATACCAACAAATTCAATTAAAATATGGAACAAAATTAAATAAAACTTACCATTTCTAGAGAAAATGTTGAAATTGATAACCATTAGCGCGGATACAGATATGACACCGACGCACCCAGTCAACTTGATTGGCACATTGCCGTAAAAACCATCTGCAAAAACGCATTCGGGGGTAAAATCTGTTGAACTGGTTGCAGATGATTTAAGAAGCGATGTACGGTACGAGATGAGGCTCCTACTCGCTGTGCGAGTAGTCGAGTACTAATTGTGTGGTCTTTCTTCAAGATTTTCCAACAGTGCATCTTCAATATTAAGGTCCACTTGCTGATCATGTCTTTCTCCTCGAGGAATAACACTTCCCGTATCTCGCAGCCGCTGAAGCATTGTAGGATTGTATCTGCACATGAGGGGTGACGTTGTGGCCATCGTTCCCGGTACAACCTAGTCGCCGCGAGCGCACTTTCTCTGGCTGCACCATACACTAACACCATATCGACAAGTTCGGAAATAGTAAATGCATTGTTTTCTCGATTTATTGTAAAACTAATTTGTGCACAAACTAAAAAATTAAGCAAAGTAAGAAATAAAAATCTCGTTTTTAATATAATCGGCACGCTATTCTTCTTATTTTTTACTTCTTTATAAAAATTACACTGTCACTATCGTGGAATTACAAAATAAAAACTTTTGCGTGGAATCTTTCACTTTTTAACACTGATGGGTCAATGGACGATGCTTAATATTTAATAATTAAGTGAATAATGAATTCAAGTCAATTAGTACAGTAGCGCGTGACATTATTTTTGATTTGTGGGTGTTCCGTACAATAAAAATGGCACATGTTTGTGAAAACAATGAACTAGTGGACATAATATTAACTTACGGGGAGTGTCAACAAAATGCAGCCGCAGCATGTCGCTTGTACGCAAAAAGGTTTCCTTTACGAAATCATCCGGCTCAGAGGAAGTTTCTAAATTTAGTTATAAGAATCCGCGACACAGGGTATTTAAAGGAACAACGAGGAGGACCTCCTCCAGGCGAAATGGTGGAGATCGAGGAAGAAATTTTAAAAATTGTCGGAAACGATCCAACAACGAGCACTAGGTCCATGTTGGTAAATAAACAATTTATGATTTTATAACGCAATGGTCGAAAATGACAATAAATCAGGTTTGTATTATAAAGTTTTTAAATTTCAATTTTTTTAAATAACTGTTAATAATTGTTTTATTTGACAACTCTTAAAGTAAATGGCTCAACTTTGAGAACCCCCAATCTATAAAAAAGCTCTCGCAAGTAGCGAATTTCCCATATTTGAACAAACCACGTTTTCATTTGATTTTAAAAAAAGCACGCATTCACCGACTTGATGCCGATTTGACAAAGTTGATAATATTAAATCTTTTTTCACACCCCTGCGCCCCCTAGCTACGCTCATGAATATATTTTGTGTTCCTCTTCAAAATGCACCTGGACATAATGTAACTTTTAAGTAACTTTTTATTTATACTAATTTTATTGCGATGTACACGACATTTTAGGCAAAATTACAATATTTTTACGTTGAATTTCTTCAACTACGTAGTGATGTATTTTTCATACAGTCAATATGATACTAAACTTTATAAATGTTTTCAATTTTACGTAATTTCTTAACTTTTATATAGCGTTACTATTTTCATATTTGTATCAGGAAAGTGAGTCCGATTCTGACAATATTCGTGTATACCCGAACTCTGCAATCAATATTTCTTGAACGAAACACGCGACACAACTTTAACGCATTTGGTGTCTTTCTATTAAGAATCTTTAAGCGTACATTTTTATTGAATTCTGAGTATTCAAGATTAAGAGAATAGTGAAATGATAAATATGATAAAAAAGTATTTTCTGTGCAATGAATGTGCCCATGCGGCAAAAATTTAATACGTAGATTAGTACGAGGATGAAAGAAACATTCCAAATGAACGAGGTTGGTAAATATGGTGAAAACCAGGGAGCAGTAGTAGACTAGTACTACTAGAACTAGTACGATTGGTAAACATTTGTTACAGATATCAAGAAAGAAAATGCTTAGGTACATATATTTTGATATACGTATGTCCATATCTCAGTAAAAGCTCAATATTTTTGTACATGGTTTACTGGTAAGGACAAGAACACAAGAGCAAGTAAAATATTTCAGTTTCTTTGATTATTCATTTAACTTTAAGTACTAGCAGTAAACTATAAATACATAGATATATGTAGGCCTTTTATATTCACCATGTATATTGTGACATCCTTAGGTGAACTAAAAAATTGTTAGCCTAGTTCTATTCCTATTTTGTTTTCAATCTTACTATTAAATTCTCTGGGCTATGGAAAATTCCCCTATAGTTGGAATTATTACTGCAAACGATCCACGACCAATGACGAAACAAAGACAAACGATTTATAGAAGAAATCAGGCCAGCCTATCACAAACTTCAGATGTCAAATGTGCCGCTGCCAACTCGAGTTTAAACTAATTAAAAACATCGTGAATTATTGGGCCTGAATCGGATTCGACATGTTAGAAACTTGTCTAGTTAAGTAGTGGTTGGTTAAGTGTCCTCTTCTCGCTTTCGTCCTCTCTACATATAAGTGCTCTATAATCATAAAGGGTTGCCATTGCCCACAATTTAATTTTCGAGAAACGGGCAGGACCGTATAGGGTCAAATATGAGTAATAACATCTGCGTTTATTCAATGCATTATTTACTGTGCTAGATCGGACATGTTTTACTTGTTTTTTACTTGTTACGTTGGTTTGTATGCTTTAAATTGTAACACACTGTATACCTATTTTTATTATAAATAATACGATCTCTCATCTTTTTGGAAAAACTATCATGTTACAAAATTATTTTAAAAAATATGAAACTATTTCACTATAAATTTTGAATTATTTTTTCTCAAAATTTCCAGAAACTGATATTTTGAGAAGAATGTATTATTCATCTGTATACAGTTTCTGCAAATGGTTGTCAGTAATGTTATTTTAACAATAGTGTCTAGACAAGTGAATCCATTTTGTTTCTGGGCTTTCCGGATGCAGCTAATTAAGTGAAAATATTTTTTATGGGTAACTAGAAAAACGTGTTATAGTTTTTTTATTGAAATAAATAACACACAATTGTTCTACTTTCTCCAAAATAGTTGTGCACCAAACTTGAAGAAAAAATATCTGTTGGTTATTTTCCACACGTCTTTAAAAGAAATATGTAAAATAAAATTTTGTGCTGCTCATCTAGGATGTCATGAAATCAGTTGGAATAGTTGGCTATGTAACGAGAAAGCATATAATTCGATTGTTAAGGTTTTGTACAGTAAAAACAAGTTCTATTTCGCATAAGTTTAAATTTTTTTAACATGTTTTTCTGAATATTTTACCACATACAAAGACAGAATAGGCCAGGCGTTCGTAAGACATCAGTAGTTGCCTAATGATGACCTACCCATCAAAAAGTCCCACTAGATTAAAGACGTAACAAAAATTAATCACAATTTGGTAAATAACTAATATAAGATTATAAAAAAAGAAGAAAAAGAGCATTCGTCCACGAGGCCCCGGAGGGATTCGAACCCTCGATCTCCTGTTTACTAGACAGGCGCTTTAACCAACTAAGCCACGGCGCCGTTGACAATAGTTGTCTAAATAGTACATAAAAGTAAATATTTTGCTAGCATTGATTTACTTTGTTGATATTATTTCTTGTTATTGCAATTAAAAACAATCATGTATTATTACTAATCCGAATATATAATTATTGTTAATATTTGCTGCAATATATTTACAGAATTATAAAAAAATGCATGACTTATATACCCACTAGTATCGTTTTTAAGCCACGAAAGAAATTTTATGGATAAAAACACTTTTTCTACGTGCAGTTGGTAGGTATATTGAAATAAATTGTCAAATTAAGTCATAACATTTTTAAAAAATACTTGTCCAATGAATAAACCGAGTAAACTATGATGATCACGTGTAGTTTCTAGCCCAATCACGCACCCCGTTATTCAATCTTCGCGGTGCATCCGCGAAGAGTGCGCATGTCAGAAAAGTTTGTTGTACGCGCTGAGGACGTGTTCTTCAAGAAGTTGGTGAAGTTTGTTGTTAATTAGTGTTTAATTATAATTAGTGTTCTGTCCACATGACGACAACAGCAAAAATACCTCCAATTACCATGAGCAAGTTATATGTGGGCAATTTACCAACTGAAACCAGTGAAAATGCTCTTCGGCAACTGTTTCTGGAACAGAACTTGTCTTGTACAAGTATTTTAGTAAAACGTGGAGGTTATGCCTTCGTTGACTGTCCAGATCAGTCGTCTGCTGATAGGGCTATTGATAAATTAAATGGTACGTACATGAAATTTAACATTTGATAAATATTTCAAATATTACATTCCCTAATCAGCTGTCACTTTTAATTCCATATAAATTGTTATAACTGTCTGGGTATCTATAATGTTTACAGAAATAAGATATTTTAAACTAAAGTCTGGATATCAATTTTAGCCGCGTATTAATTTATTAACAGCCAATTCCGGTGATAAGCTAACGAGATTGTCGGAAAAGGGTGCTATTTATAATTACTCATTTGAGGTTATCCACAGGTAGTCTAGCACTAACGTCAAATTTAAGATACCGGCCGGCGTATTCATTCGAAGCCGGTTTCTCGAGGTGGGGATTGGTCATGGCCGTTTTTAGCCTCCTACCTGCATTTTTTAGATCAACAACTAATGGTTTTCTATACACATAGGTACCTGCTTTAAATTTATTTAAAACTAAATAGGCTCCTTCACAAAACGAAACCCAACTAAGATTCTGAAAGAAGGGAAACGTCTTGTTAGTGTTTTAATATTTTCAAAACACATTTCTCTAAATTATTTAATTCTAATTGTATTCTATCTGAACGTTAAGACATTATTTTTTGACATTTTAGGCTGACACCAAAGAAAATGTCAAAAGTTCGTTCTGAATAGTGAATTTTTTATGAAGGTTTTGCTTCTATCTAAAGAAGAAATATTGCGTTTGTATTTTAATGACATTGTACAATAATTTCTGCTTGAAACAGAATTGATGAGCCGTAAATGAATAAACCACGTCTTCATTTTATTTACATACAACTGACGTGTTAGGTACTTTCTTGTTTGAAAACTTTTAAAAATATTGGAATGTTTCGACTTCTGTTATAAGGGTGCGTACTTATCTGCAAATTAAGTTCAAGAAAGCACTGTATATATAAATAAAGATTGGTCAAATTTAATGAGCATCATCTACTTTCTGTCTCAAACGCTTTGGAGCTTAGTTCCGACATAATAAATTTATAGTTGGCCGTGAACATATTTTGTGCCACCTGTTGAAGCCTCAAGAAAATAAATAAATCGGTACAAGCGGAACCGTTAAAAATATATAGCTAGTTCATTATAAAATGAGGACACTTCTTTATCGTGACTTTTTGATCTAACTATTATATTATTTTAATAAATTCTATTCTGTTAAATTTATATTTTGAAGACCCATTTTGTAAAAATTTTTTCAAGATTTATTTATAGAAATTTGTTGTTGAATATTTATTCAAGGGGATTGTGTTAACAAACAGTAGTATAAGTCTTTATGATGGTCTTAAAGGTTTTTGTTTTCATCATGTCTTGTATACTCTTGATGAAAATTCTATTGACCTATTTTTTTTTATTTCAGGGTTTAATTTTAACGGATCCCCTTTAGTGGTTGAACCGTCGGTGGCGTCTGGAAAAAAGAAGTAAGTACTCTTTCAATAATACCTACTATTTATCTCTGTAATAAGCTGGATATGCAAGTGAGATTTTTAGAAGGGCTTATATTTTTTTAGAAATATTTAATATAAGTAGAAGTTTCAGATTATTCAGAGTATTATTAATTTCATTGAGAACCTATCCATTACATTAGGTATTTTTTGGGTTTAAAAACCTATTTTATTGATAAAAATAAGGTTGTACTTGTGGTAGTATTTGCTATCGTAATTTTTCTAGTTTCGGTAGTGTGGGTTTTTCTGTTTTTATTTTGTTATTTCAAGTTACTGATAAAGAACAAGCTTTCATTTGTGTGATGAAATTTAGTGCATATTTAACTTTGGAAATAGATAAAGTGAACTGTGTCAAATAGAACACTTTTATGTTTCTGTTATCAGTCCTTCCTTTGCCCATGATTGATAAAACGCCGTTATCGAAATTCAAATTAATGGCTCCTTTCCTTCCATTTTAGCTTTGTTGATCATATTTTTGTAGCAGTCCTAGATTTATGCATATTTCAATATTTTCAGTAACTTTTTACGATACGTTTCACACGACAAATGTAATTTTCATTGTGAATGCGACAATAAAGAAGCTACTCTTCGAATGGAATGCAATTATTGTTGTAGAAACGAGTGAAAAACAATTAAATTGTAATATAACAGGTTTTTTTCAATTTAATTAAACATAAAATTAGGTATACGCTTTTCATGGAATCGTCCGTATACCTCTTATTTGAAATCGCAATGTTCTCACATTTTAGCACTAAATAATTGCCTGCAAAGTGCAAAGCAATTCTGATAGAACTAAATTTGAATTATATGAGTCCGGTTGTACAATTAAAAAAGAGGCGAGGTTTTAAAAAAATATATAGGTATTAGCGATTTTTTTTATCTAACAGTTAATACTATATACAGGCTGTTACAAATTCGTTTCTCACTACAGGGATCTCGGAAACGGTAAGAGGTACAAAGTAGCTTAAATGGGGGCAAAGTTGCGTAATCAGGGGACCAACATAATGCCTCTAAAAAATCAAGGCTAACATGATTAGTTTTCGAAATATTTGGAAAAAAATCGAAATTTTGGAAATCTGTTTTTGTTTCATTTCAGTCTTGTTTGCGGTGATATTGAAAAAAGAAGAACACTTTCTCATGGCCAGTTTTTGCCCTTTATCGATTGGCATAATCAATTTTTATATGTAACGTTTCGTCTCTCCAGGACCATCATCAACTTCATTTTTTTAAATACGACCCTAAAAATTTTATTACATTTTTTGCAAGCCTTCATGACCTCCAATACTGTACTGCCTCAGCCCGAACCAGATTAAGACGTTTTGTATCGAAAAATTCATTTTCAGTGTATTCGTTCCAAATTTATCTAAATTTTTTATTTAGATTTCTTTGTTTATTGAATTATCGCACACTGTAAGTGTCGTTAGACCCTGAGAAATTCATATAGTTATTTAAACTATTACCACCGCATGTTACAATAAAACATTTATTATTATTAACTATTACCATCACTTGGTCATACATAACTCAATAAGTTGTTGCGTCAGAATTAAAACATTATTACAATTTTAATTTTATTATGACAAATTAATTCTTAAAAATGCATATGAACAACCAAAACACCAACTGAATATTCTTCTTTAAAAAATTTCAGTAAATGTTCAAAAACATTTTCGTTTTGGCCGAAGGTTGAAAATGAAGATCAGCGTAATATTATCGCAATTTCTTATATCTGTAACCGCAACTGTGAAAGAGCATGTCAGATGTATTTGTATGAATATTCTGAAAAAAATTAAATCGGAATTTGTTTGAATTTTGAGCACTTGAGAAGCCTATAAATAACTAGGTATGGATACGGGAATAAATCTCTAATAATTTTTATTTTAATGCGTGGTAGTAATAGTCGAGGGGAAAACCACCCCCCAAAAATTTGTACACCAATTCTTCAAATGGAATTAATTTTTCATATTTTCCATTGTAATTCCACAATACTTCCGACAATACTAAATAATTCTAATTTAATTTTAATAATTCTAAATAATACTAAAATAATTCTAGTATTTCTAAATAATACTTAAATAGTTCTAATAATTCTAATTAATACCAAAATAATTCCATTAATTCTAAATAATACCACAAAAATAATCATTTGTTAAGTACAATTTTTTTTATACGGATTAACATTTCTTTTGACATGTGGAGAATAAAAACTGTGTATCATTATACATTTTATTTCAGTCCAGTTCACTTAATGTAAACTGTCATTATTTGTAAATTTTTTTGTGACTTAAATAGGTACCTATATATATTTTTTATTTGCAATATGTATTATGATTTTTTAATTATGGACATGTGGAAAATTTATAAAATTGGTAGGTATGTTAATGTTATTTCGTTTTTAGGTATTCTCCTTATGTTGTTATAAATGTTAGTTATAAAAATAGTTATTTGTTATTTCAATAAGGATGTATTTTAATTTTTTTAACGATTTTTTACTTTAAACGCATATTTTATGCCAGCAAATTTTGATAATGTCAAAGGAAATAACCGTAAGTAATTTCACGATCGATGTCTTCATTTTCGAGTAGGGATTGTTCATGTTTTTCAATATTTTTTGTTACAGGCAAATCTATAGTAAGACTTGTTTCATATTCTAGACCTAAGTTTGTACATCTATCAATACTTCATTTAAAGCCTTGTTGATTATAGGTACTCTCGATATCTATTGTTGAGAATTGGAACGAGTGTGCGAGCACAGATATAAAATAAGAAACGTTAGAAACGTAAAAGACAGTTGAAAGTTTTGTTTTTTCTGCTTTATTTTTTTATTTTTTTTATTTTAATTACAATATCCAACGGGCAATGCCCAGTTACAGGATAAAGTTACAAACTAAAAAAAAGTAATAAAATTAGGTGAAAGAGATAAAAACTATTCTTAAAATAAAATAAATACCACAAAACATAATATCTAAAACAAACAGGGAACAGACAGATAATATTAAAACGCTATAATACAATACAGACAAATGCTAAAACATACTTATACAAACATAAAATTCAAAGGAACACTTTTTTAATTTGAGTAATACTGGAGCAGAGTATATCTATGCGAGATTCAATATTAGAATAACCAATAATCATTTGATGAACCGGAGACGCTTTATATAAATTAGTACGATGATGCTTGATCGCGAAGAGGTGTAAATGTCGGGTGTAAGTTCTAGGAATATGGAAATTGATCATTTGTAATATATCTTCACATATAATGTTATTATTCAAGATCTTGTATAAGAAAATAACTGAATTTAACTTGCGTCTTTGAGACAAGCTACTCCTACTGAAACGCTTGAAAAATGCTTCCTGAGGAAATCCTTGAGGAGGATACTGGCCATCAATAAAAAATGTAGCTGAGTTAAAGAATCGGCGTTGAATATTCTCAATATATATTATGTGTGTAGCGTAGATAGGTGTCCGGACTACAGAGGCATATTCAAGTTTAGATCTAACATGTATTAAATAACAAGCAAAAAGTATTAATTTTCATGAAATTGCACATGTTTCGAACAATAAATCCCAAACTTTTGTAGGTATTCATTACCACAATTTCGATATGCTTGATATGCTTGTCTTTTTTTGTCATTATTATAATGATTAAAAGTAACTCCTTGTAAGACGAAAAATTAAAAATCTTTATTTTAAAACGAAAAAATAAAATTTCATTCCCCCCTACAGTCCACTAAAACACAACCTATATATTTTCATAAACATATAAGTGGTCCTTCGAGCCGGATCTGCATCTGCATCAGCCGGTTGGGTTACGAACTAAAATGAGTATTCTGCAAAGTAGGCATTTTGCTTCCTAAGTGAATTACACCTGGGAGAATAATGTCATAATAAACATCTCATCCTAATAGTACATCTATTTTCGTTGGAATATTAAATTTGGAGTCTGCTAAGTTAATATGTAGGTATTTTCAGGAATCCGCAAATTATTTTTCTCACTAGTGAATTGAGGCAGTTTTTATTTATTTCTTTTTTAGAATGAATATCAATATCTACCATGTGTTTTAGAAATGCCTGTGTAATAGAAACACCTGATATGTGAACATTTATTTTATACGGGGTGTACTTTAGTTAATTAAAAATTCTCTCAGATTATAAGCTGTCCCTTTTTTTATGGAAGGAATCTCTAACATATTTTATTTATATTTATTGTTGTTCTCTTTTTGAAGATTTCATTTCAACGCGGGGGAAGGTGTTAAGAATTGGAACGAATGTGCGGGCACATATATAAAATAAGAAACGTTAGAAACGTAAAAAAAACAGTTGAGTTTTGTTTTTTGTCTTGTCAATATTATTATTACTATAAAAGTCACTCCTTGTAAGACGTTAATTAAAAATTAAAAATCTTTATTTTAAAACGAAGAAAGAAAATTTCATTCCTCATTACAGTCTATTAAAACACAACCTATATGTTTTCATAAACATTTATATTTTTTCCAGTTTACTACTTTTCTAGAGGAATTTATGGCCGTTTTTTCTTCCCGTGGAAAAATCATTTCTTGGCTGAGATTACTTAAAATATTATTATTAAATATTGATGGGAACTTTAGGCTGTTTTCGGCATTGTTTTACCGCTCTTATAAGTCTCTTCCCGCTTATAACAGGGCGGGTTCGTCCACTCATCAATAGTACAACTAGCATGAATCCTATAATGAATCTGTTTAGATGTGAAATGATTCAATATTCGTTTCAATTCTAAGCTACTTCCAATATTTCTACAATAATACTAAATTAATTCTAATAATATGGATTAATTCTAAATTAATTCTAATAATACCGATTAATTTCTAAATAATTCCAAAATTCTAAAAATAATTTCAATAATACCACTGATTTGTACACCTAATTCTAAGGTGGTTTCCCCCTCGGTAATAGTTTAAATAGCTAGATAAATTTCACAGGGTCTAACGACACTTACAGTGTACGATAATTCAATAAACAAAGAAATTTGAATAAAAAATTTAGATAAAATTGGAACGAATACACTGAAGATGAATTTTTCGAGACAAAACATCTAAATTTGGTTGGGGCTGAGGCAGTACAGTATTGGAGGTCATGAAGGCTTGTAAAAAATGTAATAAAATTTCTAGGGTCGTGTTTGAAAAAATGAATTTGATGATGGTCCTGCAGAGATGAAACGTTACCTACAAAAATTGATTATGTCATTAGATAGAGGGCAAAATGTGCCATGAGAAAGTGTTCTTTTTTTTTCAATATAACCTCAAACAAGACTGAAATGAAACAAAAACGTATTTACAAAATTTCGTTTTTTACAAATATTTCGAAAACTAATCATGTTAGCCTTGATTTTTTAGAGGCATTATGTTGGTCTCCTGATTACGCAACTTTGCCCCCATTTAAGCTAGTTTTAGTTAGCATAGTTTTTTGGCCGTTTTCGAGATCCCTGTAGTGAGAAGTGAATTTGTAACAGCCTGTATATTCTAATTTAACATTCCTAGAAACATACAAATTTGCATTTGAATGAAATATCTTTCCTAAGATTTACGGATTCATTATTAAAAACGGTTGCAACGAAAAAATATGTGGCAAAAGGACAAACAAAATATTAAATAGTTAAATAATTTTCTCTGTTTCAATTAACCAACTTCCTTTTTATATGCTCCTTTTATTGCTTTTTTTGTGCAGTAATTTCTTTACATACTTATCTGCCTAATTTTATTTTGTAAATCCTCATAATCTTTTTCTTGCTCCAGAAATTGAGATAATGATCTAGTTATTTTGTTTATCCTTTTAAGTATTACTAATGTGAGTAATATTTTTACTAAATATGAAAATATTTGGAGCAGATGGGTTCCTGTACTAGTCTCTTTATAAAGGCTATAAAAAAGGTTTTCTCTGTAATTTGACAACTTATTATAAATAATATACCTTGATAGTTTTAAAAGAAAACATTAATTATTTTGTAGGTACTTTAAAAAATACTCAAAAACGAACACTTTTTTTAAAAGAAATAGCCAAAAAGCCTCTTTTAAGTCACTCTTTCAAGTTACAGAAATTTATGTGGATACAGTCCTGGTTTTTCTTTACTTCGTATTAGAAAAGTCACTTCGGGGTCACTTATTTCAAATTTTCTTCGCCAAACGTTTCCCGAACGCAAACGACTTCCGCGCGCTGGAAACCAGCGTTTTTCGACATGACGCCGCTCCCGAATCGATGCAGAAGGTGCCGAGCATCCTCGTACTGAGATAATGAGGGTTATTGGAACGGTCTCTTTGGTCTTATTTATCGCTAAAATTGTGCACGTGTCCCGCGGTCGCTTAATTTGCCATCGGTTGCCGGTGCAATTTTTGGCTCGTGCACGTAAGAGCTGGTTCCTCTTTCCCTTTGGAAACGCGAGGCCTCTCATTACTGCATAATTAGAGATGTTTCTGGTCATTTTGCGGTAATTGCCTTTTTGCTGCGTTAACCCGGCTTGAGAGATTCGCGATAAGGAGCTCCTAAGCTTTTCAGTGCTGATATGAAAATGTTCGCAGCGAGTATAGAATCATTTTTAAAATAGGGTTGTTTATTTTGATCTGCATCTCTTTTTATTACAAATAATTCAAAAAGATTAGTTATATTAATAAGGCACTAAATATTTTATTTTAGTTTTGGAAAACTGAAAGCTAGGATTCTAATTTTAAAACAGAGTTTGTAATTGTTGCTATAAACTTACATTTTTTAAGTACTAAATTCTGACATTTAATATTTTTTTATCTATTTTGATTATTTTAATGCAGTACATAAATTCAATTATTGAAGATAGCAGAATTTGTAGTAATTTATTGGTTTTATTTGAAATATTTAAAGAAAATGTTAAGTCTGCTGATATCGCCCAGATTTCAGGAATTCCACTAACTCAGGAAAATTAACATTTGACTCCTACAAAATTCCCTCCAAGCTGAATTTTTGAGGTGTCCCAAACCCAAATCCGCAAAAATCACAATCATCACAACATGGTTGCCCAAGATATTTAAGGTCAAAGTTTTTTGCAAATATCTCGCGTTCTATTCATCGGACATGCATGAATTTATTTTTTAGTATCCAGAAGGTTGATCTTGCATTTTTTCCGAAACATCCCCCTTTTAATTCAAGGTCAAAGTTTCAAAAACAAGGTTTTTCGCAAATATCTGACACCCAATGCATTAGACAGCGATAAAGTTAACATGAAACGCGAAATACTAAGCACAGTTGTATGGTGACTGTAAACCATATTTTTTATTAAATTATTGTATAACAGACATTTTATAGAACTATAATTACAAGCTGAGATTCTAATGTAAACTGTCCAGCTTATCTCCTTAGTAATGATGCGCCCATGTCTTCTCCCGGCCCTAAGAATGAAGCATCCCCTGAAAGGTTGACTTTCTTTTCTTCTAATTCTATTTCCTCTGGTTGATTGATTTTATCCGTGCTCTTCTTTGTCACCGTTAACTTTCTGTTCATCCATCTTATGTAAAGCTCAACATCAGCGGTTTTTAATAGGGTAAGGGCACACAAGATAATAATTTTTAAATTTTAGACAAGATTTTAATAAATATGAAAAACAAAACAATACAAACATAAAACAGTTAGATACTTTCATAACTTTCCACTTCACACAACGCCGTATGATCATGTATCCCACGAAACGTGTCTATAATGTCTAATCTCATCCAACTAGAAGAATCGTAATAGTGGGTGCACAGCGGACTATCGGAAATAACCGATTATGCACCGAGAGGTGACGATCATTTAAACATATGGCGCGTTTTACACATTACATTACAAAACTGAAACATAGTCATTATGAAAACGAATAATTTTGTTAATAGACAGATTCGAATATTGGTCTTTATATAACAAATCTTCCATTCTATACGGAACATAAAGCCTATAACTATAATTCATTATAACATAACCTTTAATTAAGCGCTTTCCAGTTAAGCTCATTGAGTAATGGGTATGGAGGTGACATTTGTTATAAAAGTTTTAATAATATGTTTATACACAATATTCTAGGCAAACAGTTTAACAACAATTTCTTTCAGTATACGTTTAGGCTCTGAACAATACAAGCTCACCAGTGTGACGCCATATCTCATGTCTTTTTGTGTAAATGACCGGCCATAATTTCGAATCCAGAATAATTTTTGACGGTTTATCAAATCAAGATATTTTTTATTTACATAACATACGTTTCTTGAAGGAACTTAACGACCTCGATGCCGATAAGCTTAAGAGATAGCGATTCCGTTCTGTATATGCATATAATAATGCATTCCGACGTTTCCGTAATAAAGAACCTTAACAATGACCATCGGGATTACGGGTATAAAACTTGTAATTAAAAATCCATGATTTTTGCATTTGATTTTTTTTTAATGGCCGCGATACCATCGCCCCTAAAATAAACAAGATGTGATTAAAGCCGTTCGGTCAGGGGCATTAAATGGAAACCAAACAAATGTTTTCTTAATAGCCATCCGTCAGAGTGACGAGAAAACCTTATCACCTGCCGCAGATGCCAAACGGGCTGGTAAAATTCGGTCGTGAGCTTAGTCACTTCCATCTCCTTGGCTCAGGTAGGTATATCTCGTTTCGACATAGGTGGCGTTGTCATACGTCGGCCTAAATGTGAAAGAAACTATAATATTTTTCTATTTTTTTATAAATGTAATAGTTTTTGAGCAAAAATTGTAACATTTACTTATTACAAATTAAATTGCCGTTTAACTTTAGAAATATGTGTCAATCAGGTTTTTTTATGCAATTCATAGATTATGGAAACCAGATAAGTGTCTGTAATCATTTTGTATTGGTGTTAAAACATGACAACTCAAGTGTTATGTTCGAATGAAGTGGAAAGCGAAATTGATTTTTCAAGTGATGAATATTTGCATCGTCTACAGGGTGTCCCGTAAAGTATGTTACAAACTTTGGGTGGTGATAGTACATACATAAAAAAATATGACTAAAAACTCTAATAAACATAACCTCTTAAACGCTCCATTTTGAAGTTACAGACCTTCAAAGGTGCAACTATAAAAGTAGTTTTTATGACGTAACTCTTTGTTGGAAAAAGAAAACTTAATGAAATTTTCAGGGGCTAATTAGCTTTAGGAAATCAATAAATAATGGGGATATGAATAAAATCGAGAAAGCAGAAGGGTGTTTTTTTATCACCCTGTATCCTATTTTTTGCAAAAAAAAATTTTTCCGCAAAGGTACAGCAAGTATCATAAGATTTTTAGAAAGACCATTAAATTTAGAAATTTTTTTGTCTCTTGTATTTTTTATGTAAAATGTTGAGATGAGTGCTTCCGAATTATTTACATACATTTCTTAAGCCTAGTGAATTTTTAAGAATACAATCAATTTCCAAAATAATTTTTTTAATTAAGTAACCAAAACAGAACTAAAACAAAATATGTTATTATAATAAATGTTGAAATTGACCTCCTTCTGCATCGATACATGCTGTCAGTCTCTTTATAAAGTTAAATCTGACTCTTTGGAATATGAATAGACTATTTCTTATTAAATTAAAGGTTTCTACAATTCGCAGTCTAAGTTGATCTTCTGTATCAACAGGGGTTGCATAAACTTGAGATTTCGCGTGTCCCCAAAGATAAAAATCGACAGGATTCAAGTCCGGTGATCGCGGTGGCCAGGCTATTGGTGCATTATATCCTCTTCCAATCCATCGATTAGGAAACCGCATATGTAGATACTCTCTAACATGAACACTGAAATGCGCAGGTGCCCCGTCATGGAGGTACCACATGTATTGTCTCAAATTTAAAGGAACATTTTCCATTAACTCAGGGAGATGGTTTTCTAGGAAGTTTAAATATTCTACTGCATCAAGCCTTTGAGGTAGAAAGAAAGGCCCGAGCAAATAGTCACCTATTATTCCAGCCCATACGTTGACTGAGAATCGGTGTTGGTGATGACTATCAATGGTAGCATGAGGATTTTCGTCTGACCATGCATGTGCATTGTGCAAGTTCAGTAAACCATCTCGTGTAAAGGTGGCTTCATCGGTAAATAAAATGGAGCTAATAAATTCCACATTATGTTGGTGATGGTTAAGTATTATTCGGCAGAATTCTAGGCGTCGGGGAAGATCTTCAGGCATTAAATGTTGCACTTTTTGGAGATGGTAGGCATAAAGGCCGTTTTCCTTCAAAACACGCCAAACTGACATTCTGGAAAGCTGTAACTGATTAGCTGCCCTTCGCACACTTTCTCCCGGATTTTGTTCAAAAGATCTCAAAATTTGTTCATCTTGCGCGGGTAGTCTTCTAGCAATTCTACCACAATGTATGTAACGGGGTACCACACTACCAGTTTCAATAATCCGTCTGTGAATCCGAGTAAATAATTGTGTAGACGGCTGACGTCTCTGCGGATAACGTTCTATGTATGTTCTTCGAGCAGCTGTTGCATTTCCATTACATAATCCATAAATAAAATGCATTTCGGCATATTCTTGATTAGTAAAACGATTGTTATCCGCCATTGTACTCACAAATTAATAATTCGTCAACAGACACGATTAAAATATGGTAACAAATGTCAACTATGTTAAAAGTGACAGGCGCCTACTTTTTGAATACGTCAAATTTAACACCTAGCGGTGAGTAAACTCCCTTTGCATTTTGTAAATTTATTAGAAAACTAATCATTTTACATAAAAAATGCAAGAGACAAAAAAATTTCTAAATTCAATGGTCTTTCTAAAAATCTTATGATATTTGCTGTATCTTTGCAGAAAAATTTTTTTTGGCAAAAAATAGGATACAGGGTGATAAAAAAACACCCTTCCGCTTTCTCAATTTTATTAATATCCACATTATTTATTGGCTTCCTAAAGCTGACTAGTCCCTGAAAATTTCATTATGTTTTCTTTTTCCAACAAAGAGTTACGTCACAAAAACTACTTTCGTAGTTGCACCTTTTAAGGCCTATAACTTCAAAACGGTGCGTTTAAGAGGTTATGTTTATTAGAGTTTTTAGTCATATTTTTTTTTTATGTACTATCACCACCCAAAGTTTGTAACATACTTTACGGGACACCCTGTATAAGTGGATGTAGTTACGCAATAGGGAACCAACCGACAATTTGGTTTTATTGAGAAAAAGCGGTTTAAAGTTATGCAACACTCATAGCAAGAACTTTTAATTTAATGACATCTAGTGAACTATTGCTGATTTTAGTTCTTTATGTTTTTCATATTTTTTGGCAACTTATTCTACAAAAATGTCCAAGTCAATGTGAACCAGCTTATATAACACTTCAAAAAGTGGTGTAGCTAATAAAAAGAAAATGAATTACTTATTTCAAATACAAGGTCTTGAAAGTGAAACTTCCATATGATCAATTTAGTATAAGTAAAAAAATACATTGAATGTTAAAGAAAAAATATAAAAATATTCCGAAGTCCAAGTTAATCAGTCAGATATCGTCCAAAACAGTCTAAGATTTTGAAGAAAGGAAGCTCTTGTGAACAATTTTGATTAATGTAGGCAATTCACGTTACCTACTCTATACGAGAGCGTATTGGTTTCTTTATTGTTTTTTTTTAAGATAATTTTAATAATGGAACTTGTAGAAGGGACCTACTAAATATGACAGTACAAGATTTACTAAAAAGAGTAGAGATCAGACTTTCGTTAGATATGCTATGACCGAAGACGTGCTGCCTCAAGTAGCTGATATTAATAAAATAAGCATACCAGGAGAAATCGCTGCATATGTGATTCATATGGGCCACTACTTCAGATATCCTTCGACGACGATTTTTTTTTATTGTGGGGGCAGAAATTACCACCATCAAAGAAACCTACACTGAAGTGTGTTTTCACAGTATCTTCCAAAGTGGTTGAAGTTCATAATTGGGGCTTCAAAAAGAGGGAAAGAGAGAGAGAGGGAGAGAGAGAGAGATGATGTGGTTTTAAGAATCTTCCTTGCATTCACCTAAATGTATCTTCAAAGTCTTGCTCCTTATCATACATTGTTTTCAAGAAAAGAACTTGTATGATTGTGGTCGTCACCGCAAAATTTAGGGTACCTGCTTTGAAATGCACAGTTACCAGCAAAAGTGCAAAAAATTGTTCTTTGCTGTGTGCGGTGCATTCTACAAAATAAATCTCGAGACAGATGTTTTGACTGCCGTTTTTTTTCTCTTATATAGTTGAAGCCCACTAAATCCATCCTAATTCTAGCGACGTTGGTTAAGTTTTGATCAAATTTTACATGTAGATGGCTATCAAGAGGGAATTGGATTGAACTAAATTTGGAATCTGTATCTTCATTGATTCTTGAGCAATTGGTCCAATATTTGAAGCACCGTAGAGGCTTTAGAAACTGTTTTTGATTGTTGAAGAACCAGACACCATCAACACTACCACATGAGGGTTTGGTTTGGGGCATCATAAAAAGGCAATTTTTATATCCTTCAGGTAACACATCTAGGCTGTTTTACAGCGAGATTATCTGTTATTGCATTTTCAAATTGGATTGTGCAAAAATTGGGAAAAATTCTTAATTTTTGTCACAGATTTTGTTAACGGACAAAGCCAATTTTTCAAGGCAATCGATAATTATCATAATAACCAGATATGGACAGGAGAAAATCCACATGCTTTAGGTCAAAGTCCATCAACAGTTTTCTTCTTAGTTGGCCCTTACTTTCTGTCACCTGGATTCTGTGGAGATACATACACTCATTTCCCATTTCCGATGTTTCTTCAGGTACATCTAGGTGTCAGAGCTCAATTTGGATTTAAGTATGATGAATCTCCTGTGTAATAGCAACACAATATTTAAATGTATCGTATTCATATCTATGGAGGGGATGTGGCAACTTCAGTTTTAGCCACCTCGAACACCTGACTTGAATTATATAGATTTTTTGTATAGTAATTTATAAACTTTATTGTACAAGATTCCAGTGCTAGATATTCAAGAATTGAGAACCGCATTATTGACGGATATGCCATATTAAAAATAAATAATGCCTATTATTATTATTAATAATAGCCTATTTTATTTCATTGATAAATTTCACTTTCATCTTTCAAATTTTATTTGATATTTTTCTAGAGTTAAAAATTGAGGGATCTAAGATATACTTCCTGAGGGTATTATGTATTATCCTCTAACACCCGTGATGCCTTCAATGTTTAATGCCCTACTAGTTCCGTCTAATTCGATTTTTTTACTTATAGCTGCTGTGATATTTGTTTCGTATTGACATTAAAAAAGTGTTACTTGTAATTTTTAATATTTTCATAGAACTTCCTGTTTTTTTTTGCACCCGTCACTTAATTAGATGCAGTCCACTTATAATAATTATTAAGATGTCGCGTCGTACCACAAACAAATTATTGATCCTTAAAATTAGTTGTTTAACCGCTCTGATATACTGAGGGCAGTCGTGTAGGTCGATATTGCCGCTTAACTGATTGATTGATATCGAAAAAGGGTTTGGTGTCGTTTACTCGCAGTCTAGTCTAATTTATAATTACACATGTAATTAATGGTATTTGCAAGTCATTTAAGACATAACGTTTCAACAAGTCGAGATCAACAATATGATTAATTGTTTATACACGTGGAAAGATAAAAAAGAATTAATACAAATAATTTCAAAGTTGAAATGTATGCGGTGCATGTCGTGGGTGTATTTTTAGTATGTAATTTGAGATGAAGGAAGGGATTGATCTGAAGTGTTTCATTTATATTCACGTTGAAAACGTGGGAAAGCTGCTGTATTCAATTTCATATTTTACAAGTTCAATAGGTGTAAATATTCTCAAAAAAATTTGGAGGCCTTCTACTCTTCAATATCGCATTTTAGGACCCATGTTCATATGAACTCTTTTTCATGTTTTTTTATAATTTATATAACGCATTGTTTTTTCATTTCTTTGTCCTCGCCGCCTCCTTTGAACTTTCGCGACTCCATCTCGGCGACGGGGTTTGCTTTGGCAAAAACACCGTCTCCGGTAAGATTAAAAGGCAGTTTCCACAACTGCAGGTGGCGCCGAGCCTGCTAGGGGGGGTATAATTGCGATCCGACGAAAACATTTGTTTACATCACGAATTGCCAATCGATATCGAATTACCTGGGCAAATATTTGCGGAACACGTGCTCTCAGATAACGTGAACCCAAGACGTTTTTCTGCTCGCCGGATTATGTTCTGTTCCCCTTCTCTCCGGGAATGCTAAGGGGGAAGACGAAACACTTGATGCTAAAATTTTCCAGCTAGCTTATCAACCAACTGTTTGGGGTTTATATCTACAAATAGAACAAGCAATGTAAAATGTGATTAAAGCACTTTTACGTCAAGTTACATTTGTATTAAGCCTAACAACTGTGTTTTCGAAAAGGTATTTTCGTAAACGGTGTATCGACTTAACACTCTTTTATGCCAGTTTTTTTGGAGGTCATTGTTGTAACTTTATTCAGGATAGTGGGTGATAACGCGCTTTATACAGGACAATAATGGAAGGTTCTTCTAAATTGAAACCAATGTTGAAAATTGTCTTGATTTATTTGTCCATGATAATCCATATCTCTTGTTGCTAAATAAAACACCAGCTCTGCACCAGGAATAAATCCGGTAGCACAACCGGCATGAAGTATTGTACAATATACCTTTAATAAAAACAGTATTGCTGTGCCATCAACTTTGGTTTTTTTCACACTCTTAGAATTGGAATCTTGTCAGGAACGTTCAACAATACCATCTTTAAAGATCCACGTTTCATCAAGCAAACCTAATTGACTATGCCTTGGTCCGCCCCCCCCCCCAGAGCTTAGCCCGAGACAAAAAGGGCAGGGCAAAGACTTCTAGCTAAGACTAAAACTCGAAAAACCATTGTAGGGACTTTAGATGTGACGTACCTAATTGCAAACTTATCGTAAATAGACTTTAATAATAAAACACATGCGTGGACCGTTATCTTCGTGATATTCGTGTTGAGCGACTTCAAAAACCCCGAGGTAACGAGTTTCGGCTAAGTTTATAACGAAATCTCCACAAAACTCCGGGAGACGACGTGGAAACCGGCCACCCTGGGCACTAGGTACCTCGGAGACCGTTGCCGTCGTGATATTCGTGTTCAGCGTTCCCAAAATCCCCCGAGTAGCAAAATTGAACTCATTTCCGACAATATTTTCCAAGTTATAAATTTTTCATACTATAACTCTTCGAGATGCAATTTTAGAAATGCATTTTTCTTATGCACCGATGCAATTTTCATTTCTCATTGATCACATAGGGTCAAAAACTTTCTGGACGCTCTAACGAATCGAATGCAAAAATCCGCATCACGATTCATCTTACTGTACAGTGTTTCATTTCTTCGACTATTATAGTTTTTCCGAAGTCAATTGCAGAACCAATAATTTCAAGGTATGTAGCAGGAAAATTAGCGAAAATAAAATAGAATCTCGAAAAAAGTCCTATCCGCGAGATTATTGTAAAATTGTCTAAAGGAACATAATACAAGACATCTCTCATCTCGTGAGTGAAAAACTTTTATTAGCTAACTTTTCTATTTAAACAAATAAATGAGGAAAACAGTTTTTTCACTTTGCAGGGAAAACCATCAATTTTAGAGAAAAGTGACTCTCAGACAGCTCGTAGAGAGTAAAATTATCTACAAAATGAGACTTGTTAAATTAAAATCGGTTAATAAACAAAAAAGTTATTACAAAAAAACAATAAAAGTGCCCATTTTTTAATTTGTTTATAACTATGGCATATATTGTTAAAATTTTATAAAACTTATGACAAGTTGAGGGTTTTGTCATATTTCAAAAGTGTGCCAAAAGTGGGCGCTGTAGGTGCAATAGTTTTCGCACAATTCTATTTGTTTATAGCGGAGGCTCCAAAAGTTATGAACTTTAAGCCTCTGTACAGACGTTAATTTTCAATCAAACATGATTCTGAAAGCGTCATTGTAATCTTAAAGACGCAATTAAGCGACCTATTAAAAAATATCACCGTTTTTTTGACATTAACATTCTCAAATTGTGCATTAAAAAACCGTGCGTTTTTCGCTTATAAACAATTTGAATAACATTGTTGCTATTTATGCTATCTCACCGAAAATAGATGCAATGGATAGCTGGCAAAAAAATACAGTTTTAAAATAAAAAAAGTGCCCTCTACGACCAACAGGAGCCAAGATAAGAATCTTTTTTTAAAAAATCGTAGCGCAATTGTTTATAAATATTAAGACTTGAATTTTTCGCAAAATAAAGTTTACGACGTAAACTACGATTTCCCGTGAATTGCATTGAAAAATGTGGAAAATTAACGACTCACGAGCCCTTTAAAGAGAAGGTACTCGCTAAGTAAACTGTCCGGTGGCCGGCGGCGTGGTGGTGGGGGAAGTGCGCGCTGTAAATTTTGCAATATCTCGGCTTCTATTCATCGTAGAAACTTATTTTTTTTTAAACTGGGGTAGCTCGACGAAAAAATAACAATGGGCATATTTACGAATTCGTAGAATAGCCCTGAACCCCAGAAAAAATGCATCTTTTATAATTATTTTTTTTAATTTACAAAAATGTCACAAAAATTATTGTTAAACGAAATATTAATTAAAATTTCAATTTCGGAATTATTTTACTATTATTAAATTAATAAATGAAGATATCGTTCATTTAAAAAGTTATTTTTTACATATTAAGGCAAAGTAAACTTGTTTTTTTCAATATTTTGTTAGCTATTTAATTACGATTTAAATGTAAAATTAAAGTAAAAATCCACAAATTTTTCGAGTAAAAATTTAATTTGCTTGGTCTACCAGGTTCGGTCGCTATGCAGCAACTCGGCATTGAAATATTTGAAAAACATTTTCCCATATTTATTTAGCCATACCTATACAGAGGTCTGGTGGAAGAAAACGTGCAAGTGGTAGAAATGTATACGCCCAGTTGGAGAATGCGCGTGCGGACAAACAGGTTCCCACACAGTTGCTTTGGTCAACTGCGTCATAAATTTCAGTCGTCAAGTCGCTTGGCAGTGCTGTGCAGCAATGCGAAATTTGGTGTGATTTAGATAATTTTAATTTTTTATAGGCACCTTCCAAGGGAGAAATAATATTATTACTACATGGCATTTCGGAGACCTTTTGAAACGGAACAAAACGATATTTACCATCAATAGGTATAATAAAATTGTTTTGAGGACATAAATAATTAAAATATGTTGTTAGTAAATGAACATATAATAGAAACTACAGATTATATACAAATTATTATAATTTTTTACCTTTAGCAGAAAACTTTTTTAGAGACGCCTATGAAACTCATTAAATTTAATTGCTCGGTTTTTTTATATATGTTCAACTGACTTCGGAAAGTCTATAACCGTTGATTTTGATTTAATGATGATTTCGGAATTTAGTTTAAAATTCATATTCTAGGAAATGAAATAAAAGTGACTTCCATCGTTTTCGCCGTGTGGTCTCCAATTTTAAGGGTATCAGTTTTATGAAGGGGGTCAAAGGTCATAGTCGGCCACACTGAAAGCGCGTAAAAAACAAACCGACGGCGACGTGCTATTCGGTGGTTTCTCGGAATTTCGGCGACCACCCCGTAGGTCTCGGTTTTAATTTCAGTGAGATTGCGGCCGTCCCGTGGCATTAATAATAATGAATCAGGTGGCCGCGGCGGCCGGCGGGGCCCAGGGCGCACCGTGGCCGGTAGGCGGCGAATACATCAGCATGCAGATTGCAGCCGGGCGCATATGTGCGCCGGGGCAGATGCAGCCTTCCCCGTTGCCACGGCGATGACGATGATGAGGATGATGCACCGTGCACCGACTGGGAGCGCGTGCTGCACCACCTTGCCTGCCGTTCTTCGGCCGCGCTTAATTTGTCGCAGGTTTTCCAGTCGTGATACGCGGCAAGTGTGAAATTTGCACCGTTTCGATGGTGGGTTTCGGTTGATGATTCAATGCATGCAGCGTTGGTTGTTGCGAATCGATTTTTGCGGTTTTCGGCAATGGAGGAATGGCTGGATTTTCCAAAAAAGTTGGAGGTAACATATTCTGCAATATCTATCTGCGCAAAGGCTGCCGTTTTCCGGATATGGCTGACTTAGGTGGGAAAATTGTTATTACAGGCTTTCATTTAACTTCACATGGTTGTTTGTTTGTATGTTTGGTTCAAATCTTGCAAGCCAATTTGAACCAATTCTTCTAAACTTACGACTTTGAAATTTTGCATGCTTGTTCAGTTCTGATGACAATACAATAAAATGGTAGGAAGAATCTAGTGCTGGCAAAAACCGGAAAAAAGTGGAACCGGTTAACCGGGTTCCGTAAAAACCGATTTCAGATAAAACCGGTTAGTCGAATAGTTTCTAAAACCGGATATTCTAAAACCGGTTATTCGAATAACCCTTTACTCGAATAATGGCGAAATCCGGATATCTGAAAATCGGTGCTTTGTAAAACTGACGAGGTATACGATGTTATTCACATATTCACATATTATAAATTTTAAAGTTAAATCTAATGTTAAAAGTTAAAATGTTAAAACAGTTGTACTTGTTACTGTGACTCTTCAATTTATTATTTATATACATGGATTTGGTCATTTGGTGTATGTGAGTGTGGGTGACTGTTTTTTTTATCAGTATGTGTCTTTGTCCCAGGATAAAATATAAAAATAAATTGTATTTCCCTTAATAGTTCAAACCTTGTAATATGTATGTACTATGTAGCCTGTGTCAATAACTATATAACACTAAGATTAGATTATGCTATAAAGAAAGAATCCGATTTTTAGGATGTTTGAATTATCGGATATTTGAAGAATCGAATAACCGGTTTTCGGGTTTCGTAAAAATCCGAATTATCCGAAACCGGTTAACCGACTATCCAAAAAACCGATTTCAGTTGCCAGCACTAGAATAATCTGATGCTGCAGCCAGGATTGTCCCCCCATGAGAGCTCTTCACAGCGATTAGTAACAGGCGTTACTTGAAATTGATAGATTGAGAAATATTTCTAACTAAAAAGGTGTAAATAAATGAAAAGTAAAACAAAAATATTTTAAAAACAAGCTTTTATTAAAATGCACTAAAAAGAATAAAATAAGCCAATGAATTCCTAAAACCCATAATGTTGTGTAAACCCTAAACCCACAAACGGGTTGAATTGAAAATGACTGCTCTATAGAAGTGTTATCAGGAAAAGTATGATGAATAGACATGTTGAATGTGAAACAAGAAAGTTGTAGCAAAAAATAATTTAGGGTATGCTAATTTCAATCCCCTCCAAGCTACAGAAATTTTCGAAAAATTGTTGAGAAGTTGCACATGCCCTAAGTAAAAAATTGTGTAAAATTTGACTTGTTTGGTTTTCAACATACAGCCATATTCCATATTCCATTCCATATTTTTATATTTTTTTGGAAACTTTGAGGGGCTGTATATCTCATGGAGTGAACATTTTACTCAGGTCATTTTTAAGCAAAACGTGTTCTTTTTAGCTGTAGATTCACCGATACCATTTGTGCTACTTCTTTTGAATATAGCCACTATATTTGTCAATTAAATATAAATTTAAGAAAATAACCTTTAGAAATTATCTTAATCAAATAAAGTCATCATCATCCACTTTTAGGAGCTAACAAACATTTTGAATTTGACCAATTTATTGCAAAATATTTTTTTCTGAGCTCAGTTTTTAGTTTGCTTTTATTAAAAAAAAAGTAAAAATGGTTTGTACAGGGTGATACATTAACAATGGGAAAATCAAAAGCTGAAAATACTACACGTGAAATGGTGGCCATTAGCGCAAACATGCCTTATCCGAAAGTTGATAGTTTCGGAAATAGAGGGTGTTGAAAGTTAAAATTTTAAATCTGAAAATATTTAGGTTAGGAACTTAAAAATTTGTGAAACTAAATTTTTTTAAGCGACGAAGATGTGTATTGCAATTTCAGCGTTGCTCATAGAGGGCGCCACTTACGATCAATTTTACCGAAAATTTAGAAAGTAAATTTTTACCCTGTATTTCTAATATGAAACTTGAAAAAATATATTATCACAAATTTTCAAGTTCCTAACTTACATATTTTCAGAATAACCGCAAAAAAACGATTTAAAATTTTTCTTTTTGTTACTTTAAATAATACATTTATTTGTTAATTTATTCTTGAGCTATGCTAATTTAAGACTGCGAATATGAAGACGTGAATATATAACTTATTATACACAGCAAAAAAATTAAGGGAACAGAAAAATGTTCTAATTTTTTTTACTGATTTTTGAAAGGCTGTAACTTCGTGAATAATGGTCGTATCGAAAAAAAGAAGCATCTTAACGCTTTAAGATTTTAGTTTTGAAATCTTGAGCTTCACACTCGGCGTAGTCAAAAGAAATAATGCAATTCAAAAATTTTAAAATTTTTTTGTTTTCAAAACTGCTCAAATTTTTTTCTGAGCCCATGAGAGTAAATAGTCACCTTTTTTTTATCATCGACATCTCATGAACTATTGATCGTACATCGAACGGAAGGTGATTTTGGAAATTTAAATAAATTCTCTTCAATGGCTTTTTGGTATGGTTGAGAAAAAAAAATTACTTAGTATTAATATGGAAAAGTGCAAAAATGACTTTTTCTGCTGTTTTGGAAAATCAACGACTACTTTGCGATTATTGCGAAAAATACCAATGTTTGTAGGTTTTTTTTTAGCTCAATACATGCCTATGAGACCTGTAAATTTTGAAATCGATCGGTCGAACCGTTTTCCTTTCTTGAATCGTTAAAGTTTTATAAAAAATTAAAAAAGCAAGTTTATTACTCCTTAAACATGATGAAAAAAAATGCGTTATTTTTTCACAATTTCACTTTAAATACTCACCAAATATTGAAAAAGAAATTCAAAATTTAGAAAAAAATACAAATGTTTTTGACATGAACTTTTTTCTAACCTTTTACGTCGGAAAAAATTCTAACAGTTTTTCTTAAATTTCCGAATAAATACAAAAATTACAAAAACTTTTAAGTTATCTTTAGTGTTTTTAAGACTTTCAATAAAAATTTAAAAAATACCTAAGTAAGTGTAGTTTATGTTAAATACATAGGACACAGGAATTAAGGGATATTAAAAAAACCCAATATTTAGTGTGATTTTCAAAGTGTAACTTGGAGAGAAGCCTCAAGTTTCTAGTTTCGGATCTGGAGTTTAAAATTTTTTAACGTCAGCATTTTTTGAGTTTTTGAAGAAAATCAACGAAAAAGAAATTACTAATTTTTGTATTTTTTTTAAAGGCCTATGGTCTTTAATTTTTTTTGTTTTTTTTTGTAATTTTACCATAAACCCCTTTTAGATAATTTAATTAGATTCAATTTGAGCGGTCCCGGAGCCTTGTACGATTATTTGTCCCTGAGTTATCGTCGATCAAAGCAAAAAATTCATTTTTGACTTTGGCAATCAATTACTTGGGAAATAACGATCATACGGAAAATCAAAGTAGGGTTTTGAAAACTGCAAAGTATTCTCTACAAGTGGTAATTGTTGGCTTTTGATAAAACAAAATTTTTCAAAGTGAAAATGTTGGTTGGAAAAAAGCAAAAAATTGCATAATTAGGGATATTCGAATAACTATTCATAACTTTGCAAATAATGAATAAACCAAGGATATTGACTAACTTTTCAACCTCAAAGTGTCGTAAAGAAAGCCTGATAATTTCAAAACGCTGCGACTTTTTCCTAGTGCCCGGAATGTTTAAATTTGTAAGTAATTTTTCACTTTCTATTCATTTTTTTAATATAAAAATGTGTTTTTTATCATGTTATCAAAAATCGTTCATTATTCTGGAAAAATGCTAAAATGCTAATAAATTTTACTAATATTCACTTACAATAATTAGTGGCAGAAAGGTAAAAAATGTCAAGAAAACAAATAAAGTTATCAATACCTTACTTTGACAATAGAGCATCACCACTTTTTTCTATCTTTATTTTATGAGATACCGTGAAATTTTATGGAATTTGCCTTACTCTGTACATCTCAAATTCTTTTACTACTTCTAAACTTTACGTATCAACTAAAAAGTTTTACATATTGAAAAATATAGTCCTTTTCTTCCTATTAATTTAGTATCATTTTAATAATACCGATAGAAATGGATAAAGAAAAGAAAAAAGGCATCCATAATAATCAAACACTCTGTACTATTAACTTTTATCAACTTAATGTATTCGTGTTTTTGCCGTGATCAATTATACTTTTTTTTCCGATAAAAATTGATGCTGAGAACTTAATTTTGCAAAAAAAAAGAAATCAATTCCCACTACCGTGGAAAAAATTATACCTGCCTACTTTGATCTTAACACACCATTCGGCTTAATGATAATCCGGCGCATTTTTTTTCTAGTTTCACAATGAGCGATATTTGAATAATAAAATCGAGCGTAAGAAATAATACAGTTTTTCAGTCGTTTTTCATTCGTTTGCGAAACGTTTCCGAGAACAATTTCGCGGATTGTGATATGTGCAGGGTCCACCCAAGAAACAATCGCGGGCCCCAACCATGGTGAAGGTCTGTCGGATTACTGGTAATTTTTTGTAGACAGTTTCAATTTAATGGTTTAGCGATAATCTGCAACTTACCGCTTCAGTTACTGATCTGAGGCAAATGTGTGGTTACGCGTATTGATCTACAGGGTGATTGGAATTGAAAGGAGCCATCTTTTCTATTTCTCTCGGTGTTCGAACCGAAACAACAGAAGGAAGCATCGTTTTCTATAAAAGATACATACGTAGAATTGTGGTATAAACTCGTATAATTCCAAATAATTGAAAATGTAATTATAAAAAAAAGGAAATTGTATGAAGAATACATTTTCGTGATACAAAACGATTTTAATTCTCACCTATAATATCACTTGTGCTTAGACTGTATTCGGTAATAGTCCCCAGTACATCGCTCTTGCGTTTTAGTGATACATGCAAGTGTAGTAGAGTCCGATAAAAGCATCGGGTTAAGAAAAACATACACAACTGCCGGA
The DNA here is from genome assembly GCF_000390285.2 of Anoplophora glabripennis. Lineage (NCBI taxonomy): Eukaryota > Metazoa > Arthropoda > Insecta > Coleoptera > Cerambycidae > Anoplophora > Anoplophora glabripennis. Next base: position 464,325 of record NW_019416524.1, on the reverse strand, counting down.
AAAAGCGAATGTTTGGGCTGGAATAGTAGGAAATCGCATACTGGGACCTTATTTCTTTGAAGGCAATTGGACAGGCAGGCGACATTTATTTGTTTTTTTTTGCGTTTTAAGCTGATTGCAGTCCTGGAATTAATTTTTCCTAAACCTAATAAGCACGATATGCCTGCTGTTGATGTCTGGTTCCAACAAGATGGTGTCCCTCCACGTTTTCGCCTCGATCTAAGAAATTACCTTAATGAAGCTTTCCCAAATCGATGGATGGGCAGAAGAGGACCGTTTGAATGGCCACCACGCTCCCCTGACTTAACCCCACTAGATTTTTTTTTGTGGGGTTATCTAAAAAACAAAGTGTATATGGACAGACCAGCAGACACTATCGAAGGATTGAAATATCGTATCAGAGACGAAATTCGAAACGTAACACCAAATGTTATTCAAATGTAATTTGAACACCAAATTGGGCATTGTGCAATGGTTAATGGGGGCCACTTTGAACATTTGCTGTAATAAAACAAAAAGTAGTACCACGAGTAAATTATTGTTTTCATTTAATTCCTCCGTTTTTTGACAACTATGACAAAAAAGTAGGTATAAAGTTAAGGCGGTTTTCCACTAAGTGGACAAAACAAAAACAAAACACAAACTTGAGTCGAATAAAACAGAACTGTAACTTTTCGCAAACTTTTTGAAGACTGGCGTGTTTTGCGACAGTTGGAGTTTTGTTTTTCGGGTCCCGCTCGAAAGCGGTCACATCAAAAGGTTTCGACGTGTTTTGAAACTCAAGTCTGTTTTGTGGAAACGGTCGTGTTGTGTTTTCTATTTAAGTGATCCAACCCAATATCTGTGTTGGAGTTTTCTTCTTCCCAAAAACAATATTTTAATCATTAATGAATTATAGCTATTAAAAAATATATATGTGTACGGTAAGGTGTTTACTTGACTAGTATACAAACTAACTAACCAAGTAAACACTTTAACCGTACATATATACACTTCCTTTTTTTCTAAGGACGACAGTATAAACCAGCCATAACTAAGAATAAAAAAATCTTCTCTAAACATGTTGGTTGGTTATTGGAAAAATGTGTTGTGACTTCCTCGCGACAACCAGTGGAAAAGGACCGAAAACAAAAACAATACTCGAACAAAATGTAGCCCGCTTGATGGAAACAAGAGTTTTGGGTTTGTTTCAGTTTTGTTTTTGTTTTTCAGGTTCTAGGAAACACAAACAGGTCATAAACACAACTGTCCGTTTAGTGGAAAACCGCCATTATATCGCTGAATTTGTCTTTAGATGGGCTATCTATTTATACTATAAAATATAGAGCGTCTTATTAAAAAAAATGGGTAATGTTATAGGTCTGTCACACATGGCTCAAAAAAATTGAAAATATTAATTCCATCATTTTGTGTCACACTGTATATTTTAATAATCTGAAAATAACGCGTAAAATTTTAAGGCACGCCCCTGCTGCGGTAAGTTGTTACAGTAGTTCAGATAACGGAACTTTATTGGCCTAATCTTTTCTCGGCATATCACAACAAATATTGTACGGAACGTAGCTACAATTTTAAGTGAAAATAGTAAAGTGACTCACACTAGGAGTTGATATTGACTTCATCTGACGACCGTTAACCTGTGGATCACTTCAATTAACTTTTTTTCCGCGCACTAATTACTTCATCGCGCTTTGTTAACTGATCTCGCCCCTCGTTATTTCACAAATGAGGGGCCGATTGATTTTTTGTTTGTTTTTTTTTGTACCTTTATCAGCCAGTTTCGATCGGTGTATTAGGAGTTGTAAATATGTCTGTTATGAATTAATGAGAATTCGAAAAGGATCCTCGTGTAGAGGGGGGCGAATACACGGTGTTTTATGAATACTGATATACAGGATGTTCCGAATCGCACAATCTAAGTTTTATCTAGGGATAGAATATTTCGAAATACAGGGTGTCCGCAAATTTCACCCACAACGTTTGACTATATATTCACGATAATAGATAATACGATCTAAGAAAAAAAAAAGTTAAATAGAAATTTTTTGGTTTTTGAGTTGTTGGATTTTAGAGAAAGGCAAAGGTTTGTAGAATGTTATGCTAATGTTGTACATGGAAAAGTTTATTGTTAAATCTAAAAAAGTGCTTATTTATTTAACTTTTTTCGGGACTCGCTAAGGTCCGTTTTGCATTTGAAAAACATTTTTTTCGAAGTTCGGAAAATATGAAAAAAATTACGTCAACTTTTATTTTCCACGAACATACCCAATTTTTATGATAAAATTATCTATTTTTTATGAACATTTTTTGTGCAGAAATTTTTTCTCTATCTCTTCCCTTTAAAAAGTTACAATAACAAACATTATACAAAAATGTATTGGAATTAGTCATGATTTAATCAACATTGCTGTGAAAACAATAGCTGAAACTGCCATCACAAGTCTGTTTACCTATTAGATTCTGTCAAACGCTATTTCTTGCATGATAGACAAACAGTAAGTGGTTGCTAAACATTAAAAAATGTTCACAAACAATGAAAAAGTTGGCATGATTTTAATTTATGATGAATGTCAAAAAAACTGCCAAAAGAGCTGCTAACTTACATCATGAGAGATATCCAGAGCGTCAAGCTGTTAACTTAAAAATATTTGCCAGATTGGAAATAATTTTGCGTGCCAACGAAAATGCATTTTCATCAAGAAAAGGGAAAGGAATTCCAAAATCAGTGTGTAACAATAATACCGTAGTTAGGGTATTACAATATTTTGAGGAAAATCCCAGAAATTCTATACGACAGGCCATTTTTGCATTAAATTTAAAAAGTTCCTTGCAAATAATTTTGAGCTCCAATGGTTACCATGGCTATAGGCTAATTAACTTGGAGCACTTATCTGACATACATGCTGAAAAAAGACTTAATTATTTAGCCCAAATAATGGAAATTGATAATAGACTCTTCCCATACATTCTCTAGACCGATGAGAGTGCTTTTAAAAGTAATGGCAAGCCAAATGAAATAAACGAACATTACTGGTCCACTGAAAATCCACACTATGTTAATCCCATTCAAAACCAGGGCCATTATGGAATAAATGTTTGGTGTGGCATTGTTGGAATGCATTTAATTGGCCCATATTTTTATGAAAATGTATCGAACTCTAATAGCTATTTACAGTTTTTGCAAGAGGAGCTTCCAGCATTGCTTGAATATGTGCCGCTGCAGCTTAGGTTGAATATGTGGTTGCAACACGATGGTGCTCCTCTTCATAAAGCTAAAAGACTATTTAAAAAAATACTGTTGGAACTAAGTGGATTGGAATTAATGGGCTTTATAGTCTCCAGACTTAACGCCCCTAGATTATTTTTTATGGGGAACATTAAAAAATCAAGTATACAAGGTGTTTCAGAAAGACCTCGCGTAAATACAGGAGGTGGTAGTACGACAAAAAATAAGAATTTTTTATCTTATGAACTATATGTCTATCTCCTCTTGTTTTCGAGATAGAGAGTGACAAAATAAAATTTTTCAAATAGAATTTTTACGAAAATTTCCAAGGGGTGCGAAATATTTTTATGAAATTTAGTATTCCTGGATTTTTAAGGATGCCAAATACGCTGGTCTAATTATTTTTTGCATATTTCATAGAGGGCGCTAGTTGCGCTACATTCGTATTACATTTTAAGTTCCAAATTTTTTGAGGTTAGATTTTTAACCATTTGGGCTCCAATTTCTAATGTATAATTTTATTTTCTAAAAATAATGCACTCTTGTTAGAACTTCCTAATGTTGACGGTTTTCGAGAAAAAAAGGCTTTTAATCGAACTTTTACAATATTATGGTGTATAAAATAAGTGACTTTTCAGAAAACTTATTGATGGATGTCTCTTATACAACGCATACATTCTTAGTAATATTTTAAACTCTAATTAACTTTATATCAAAATTTTAGTGACTGTAATTAGTCATTACTAACTACAGTCTCTAACAATCACTACAATTTTGAGATAAAGTTAATTAGAGTGTAAAATATTACTAAGAATGTATGCGTTGTTTATGAGACAACCATCAAGTTTTGACATAAGCCTACTGTGAGAAAAGTCACTTATTTTATACACCGTAATATTGTGACTTTAATTAAAAGCCTCTTTTCTCGAAAACCGTCCACATCAGGAAGTTCTAACAAGAGTACATTATTTTTAGAAAATATAATTGTATATTAAAAATTGGAGCCCGAATGGTAAAAAACCTAACCTTAAAAAAATTAGAACTTAAAATGTAATAGGAATGTAGCATAACTAGCGCCCTCTACGAAATATCCAAAAAATAATAGACCAGCATATTTGGCATCCTTAAAAACCCCGGAATACCAAGTTTCATAAAAATATTTCGCACCGTTTAGAAATTTTCGTAAAAACTCTATTTAAAAAATTACATTTTGTCGCTCTGTATCTCGAAAACAAGGGGAGATAAAAATATAGTTCTTAAGATAATTTTTTTAAAATTTTTTGTCGTACTATCACCCCCTCAATTTACGGGAGGTCTTTCTTAAACACCCTGTATAAGACACCCAGGAGAAGATTGGATAAATGCTTAGAAGTAGGATATAAGTAATCATAATTTTATATTTTGTTTTGTGTTTTGTTATTAGTTGCAATTAAAATTGTTTAATATTTCCTATATTTGGTTATCTTATTTAACAGTCATTATGTGTATTGTTCTATTTTTCTTCGTGGAGTGACCGTTTTTAAGAAGAACATAGTAACTAATATGTAAACAAATTTGTGACAGGAATTAAAGCGATTTTTCACATTAATGTTGATTAAGTTTCAATACAATAGAATACATTTTTGTATAATGTTTGTTATTGTAACTTTTTAAGAAGAGATAGAGAAAAAATGTTTGCACAAGAAATCTTTATAAAAAATAGATAATTTTAGTTTTCATAAAAAATGGAAAAATAAAGATGATTACGTATTTTTTTATTTTCCGAATTTTGAAAAAAAATGTTATTCAAGTATAAAACGGACCATAGCGAGTCCCTATTCACGTCATCTAAATAGATTTTTATTGTCGTTTTTCGTTTGTCTATTATGGGCCCGAGACGCAAACTTTGGGACACCCTATACAGGGTGTCCGGTAAGTACCTCCTAATCTCTCGGAATTGTATAGGGGAGGTCAAAATAAAACTAGTCCTTCCTATATTTTTTTTTCCTAATGTGCCTCCTAACGGAGTTATGGGGGGGTCAAAGGGGTACCTAGAAATTAACGTTTAGGGTTATAACTTTGAAACCACCCTGTATATTTTAATAAAATTTTCGTACGTTGTATTACACATGGAGCTCTACGATTTGATGCTAAAATCAACTTTTTGCTATTATCAGGTGTCCAGAAACGGACTGGCCCTATCACAATTTTTCTCAAAATTTTGACAGAAGTAATTTTATCAAACTGAAAATATTATTATTAGATACTCTGAAGGTTTTTCTTTAAAAATGGTACTCTTTATTTATTTCGAAAAAATGAACGGTTTGCGAGATAAATCGGTTTTGAAAAAAATTGGTAACAAATACAACAACAATTAAAATTTATTTTTTTACAATAAAATCATTCCCGCTAGTGCCAGCCTACAGATTCACCATAAACATTTACTGGTGGTGAATTAAGGGAATGAATAATGCCGTTTCTTGTAAAATCAACATCTATGACCAAAATACATCTACAAATTATTATTGCTCTTGTCTCCATGGAGTTCTTTTCTATTGTTTTCGTTGTTAGACCCTGTTGATTTTAAAGTACTTGTCAAAGGCGCGTGACAGAATAAAAATTCAATTTTATTGTGGTATTCGTTTTAAGCCGTTAGAAATAACATTTAAAAATGGAAGAATATTCCTGTGCAGAATATGCTGATATGCACCTAATTTATGGGGAAGCATTATGCAACTCCGTGGAGGCAAGAAGACTTTATGAGGAAAGGTTTCCGGGTCGACATTTGCCGAGTCCAAAAACTTTTGAAAGAGTTGATCGTAGTTTAAGAGAAACAGGTAAAAAAAAATAGTGAAAAACGTTAGTGAAACTAATTTCTTCCGAATCCTTTATTTAGGAAGCTTTTTGCCACGCCGTGGTGGAGCAGGAGCCCCGAGGAGAGTACGAGACCCTCATGTAGAGGAACAAATATTGGAAGACGTTGCTAATAATCCTTCAAATAGCATAAGGAAGCTTGCGGCGCAAAACAATGTTACAAAATGGGCTGTACATGAAACTCTGAAAGAACAATTGCTTTACCCGTACCACATCCAAAAAGTACATGCTATGTCTCCAGATGATTATCCAAAAAGACTTCAATACGCCAATTGGTTTTTACAGCATCATATTCGGAATCATAATTTTGGTACATCTATTTTGTTCACCGATGAAGCAGGTTTTACAAGAGACGGCATAATTAATTCGCATAATCTACATGTCTGGGATGAAGAAAACCCTCACGCTTTAGTTCAAACTCGCTACCAACAAAGGTTTATGGTGAATGTGTGGGCTGGCATTATCGGGAATCATTTGATTGGTCCATTTATTCTGGAGCAAAGACTTAATGGTGCTCTTTATTTGCAATTTTTAGAGGAAAATCTAAATATTTTGTTAGAAGAAGTGCCCCTTCAAATAAGAACTGAAATGTGGTACATGCATGACGGTGCACCACCCCACTTTGATCGTTTAGTACGTCAACATCTGACGAATGTTTTTGGTGATCGATGGATAGGTCGAGGCGGACCTGTATTATGGCCACCTAGGTCGCCCGACCTAAACCCATTAGACTTTTTTCTGTGGGGTCATTTAAAAAATAACGTTTATTCAACACCCGTAAATAGTAGAGAGGAACTTCTGCTGAGGCTAACACAGAACTGTGACCATCTCCGCAATAATCACGGAATATTATTTCAAGTGCACCGGGAAAACATTCGTAGGATTAGAAAGTGCATTGAAGTACGGGGTGCTCATTTTGAACATCTACCGAAGTAACATTTAGGTACCTTTGTTCATTGTTGAATGTTCTTTGTTGCATGTCTTGTAAGTAAGTTATTTTTCAAATGTTATTTTTAATTGGTCACTACTTGCTCATAAAGTATAGCCAACCCGTTCAAAGATTTCTGGACTTGATAAAGTTAAAGAAATTAAATGCATGAAATAATATGTAAAAAAAATAAATTTTAATTGTTGTTTTTGTTACCAATTTTTTTCAAAACCGATTTATCTCGCAAACCGTTCATTTTTTCGAAATAAATAAAGAGTACCATTTTTAAAGAAAAACCTTCAGAGTATCTAATAATAATATTTTCAGTTTGATAAAATTACTTCTGTCAAAATTTTGAGAAAAATTGTGATAGGGCCAGTCCGTTTCTGGACACCTGATAATAGCAAAAAGTTGATTTTAGCATCAAATCGTAGAGCTCCATGTGTAATACAACGTACGAAAATTTTATTAAAATATACAGGGTGGTTTCAAAGTTATAACCCTAAACGTTAATTTCTAGGTACCCCTTTGACCCCCCATAACTCCGTTAGGGGGCACATTAGGAAAAAAAATTATAGGAAGGACTAGTTTTATTTTGACCTCCCCTATACACTCCCGAGAGATTAGGAGGTACTTACCGGACACCCTGTATATTATGCGTAAATTCTATATTGAAGTCAGCAGTTCTTAACATGTTTTTATTAAATAATCATGCATATTTATTTTAAATTTCACTGTTTTCTATTAATTCTACATAGTAGAATATATCGCAAATTTAAGATCATCCAGTATTAACTGAAATTTCAAGGAAAAAACAAATATTTTAGTATTGGCGAATAAATCTGAAAGTAAAAAATACTTAAATCACATTGGTCAACCTAGAAATAGGGCTCCATTTTAATTACCGTTGCGTTAATTTTGGCGCTCGCGTATATTTTTTTATTTGCGAATTTCGTTATAATTCTAATCACGTTATAAGCGTATCCGAATCACATGTAATTTAAGGAAAGGGGAAAAAAAGGCGTGTAACACGGACATAAGGTATAATCGCCCCCTTCCGATCGCATCAATAATAATAATCTCGAACACTTTTCAGCTGGTGTCGCGAAATTTGTAAGAACAGGGATAAATCGACGAATCGGGATAGCACCTGCCCACGTGCGCGTTTGCCCCGGCACGCCGGAATCGGCGAAGGAATTACCAGAACCGAAAAACTGGCGTAAATAATTGCACACTCGGCATGAGCTTCGATCAACAACGAAATAAAAAAAAAAATGATGGCACGTCGGCTAGGAGGCGCAGAGGGAGCGTTAGAAATATGTTAGGCGAGGCAGGCCGCTTCCGAGAATCCAGTTAAGGACCCCGACATGTGGGGCTGACCACCGGCTGCACCGCCTGCATTATAGATGCAAAATAGTCCAAACAAAGGAAACCGAATGCAACTACTCCGACCTTTTTTGTCTATTGGCTGGATCTATTAGGATAAAATATGGCCGCAACTTTTGTTCTGCCTGCCCAATTAATTTTTCGGCCGGCAGATGTCTAATAGTGCCCGAAAAGCAACAATGGGGCCGAGAAATGCGTCTGATACCCTTAAATCGACAGAGATTGAAAAAATTGTTGTTTCGCAAAGATTAACTAGGTATTTCCTTTGCTGATGTTTTAAATGTCCCGCCTATTTTTGGAATACGGTTGTTCACGTTTTTCTATATTTATTCGAAAGATTTGTTGATCACTTGGTGATTTTCTAGCGTTTTGTAAGTGAAAATGGTAAAGGAGCTTATAATAAAAAAAATATAAATGCGTGAGCAGGGGTGGCGGAGGGTTGATTTGGGCGTTGAACAGTTGTAAAAAATTGTATCATTGGGATTTCTGGTGAAATTTGACGTCAAACAAAAACGTATCCAATACGGAAGTTGTAAATCATGCAAAAATCTACAACTTTTGCAGAGGTCACTTTTTAACATAACCTCAAAATTTCCGAGAAAAATGAGAAAAACAGTTTTTTTTTCTGTTTTATGAGTTTGCACGTCTGAATGTGAATCAATGTCTTAGTGAATTTATAGCGAATTTTGAAGATTTTTATTGGTGATCCTTACATCAAACTGTTGATAATAAAATAGTCCAAGCATTCTGTCACGGATTAATGTTAAATTTGCAGAAATTATTACCTGTACAAAAAAATATGACCGTATAGAAAATTAAATTTTAAATTGAGTTTCTTGTTCTTTAAACTCGATCCAATATGGCGAACATGGTTAAAAAAAATCGCAAAGTTGAAAAAAACGGTTTTTCTAAAATAACTAAAAAAATATAGCACGGATTGAAAAATTTTAAATGAGAAAGTTGTAGGTTTTAAAAAGATCTATCGACTGATTTTTTGAAAGTATCGATTGCTTTGTTACTTTTCGAGATATATCGAAAAAACCGTTAAAAATCTTCTCTTTTCTCTTCTTCTATAACTCGTTTACATTTACGTGCCCATATTTGCTATTTACTGCAAGCATAGCCCGCGGCAAGCCAAAAAAGTACATTTTTGAAAAATTTAAAAATATTAATTATTTTTCGAGATATATCGATTTTTTGAAAAAAAGGCGCTCTCGAAAATTGGCTAGATCTTCTCAGCGGATAGCCCTACAGTAACGATTTTCGGTTTATTTTCTTCGTAAAGAGTTATATTATCATGCTGTTAAAAAATGTTGACGATTTTATTAATTTTAAGGATCAAAAAATGACTTTGAATAAGTTGCACTTTTTTGGGTATGTTTTTTTCAAATTACTATTTCAATTTTTATTTTATGAAAATGACTTTTAAAGAAAGAAAACTAAACATTTACGGGTCTATTTTGCTTCTAAGGCGAAAATGCTATAATATTCGTGTTTAGCTACCCCAGATTAAGTACAAAAAAATAATAAAAATTGAAATAGTTATTTGAAAAAAACATACCCAAAAAAAGTGCAACTTTTTCAGTCATTTTTTGATCCTTAAAATTAATAAAATCGTCAACATTTTTTAACAGCATGATAATATAACTCTTTACGAAGAAAATAAACCGAAAATCGTTACTGTAGGGCTATCCGCTGAGAAGATCTAGCCAATTTTCGAGAGCGCCTTTTTTTCAAAAAATCGATATATCTCGAAAAATAATTAATATTTTTAAATTTTTCAAAAATGTACTTTTTTGGCTTGCCGCGGGCTATGCTTGCAGTAAATAGCAAATATGGGCACGTAAATGTAAACGAGTTATAGAAGAAGAGAAAAGAGAAGATTTTTAACGGTTTTTTCGATATATCTCGAAAAGTAACAAAGCAATCGATACTTTCAAAAAATCAGTCGATAGATCTTTTTAAAACCTACAACTTTCTCATTTAAAATTTTTCAATCCGTGCTATATTTTTTTAGTTATTTTAGAAAAACCGTTTTTTTCAACTTTGCGATTTTTTTTAACCATGTTCGCCATATTGGATCGAGTTTAAAGAACAAGAAACTCAACTTAAAATTTAATTTTCTATACGGTCATATTTTTTTTGTCCAGGTAATAATTTCTGTAAGCATTTCTCTATAATGCTTGGACTAAAAAAGGGCAATTCGGTGCACTCATCATATTTGGTGTAAAGTACCTTTTAATTGAGAAAACTGCATTATTTTCATGAAAGTGACGATACATTGATGGACAAAAAGTAATCTGTGTGATAAGTTTTTTGCGACAAAAACTTTCCTCGAAATTCTTTAGTTGTACAGACCCGGACTGGCTCGTGATTCATTACTGTGACTTTTTCGAATCATGTAACTGCTATCTGTAAGAAAGCTTTTCTATCGTTAAAACAGTTGCAATGCTTTAAAAAGTATCTACATCCTCCGACCAAAATTTTACTTACTGAATCTTTAGTCTTATCTCATTTGAATTATGCTGATGTTATATATGGCCCCTGCCTTTCTCAAGAAAATAAACACCGTTTGCAAAAAATACAGAATTGTTGCGTCCGTTTCATTGCGAATGGGACATTTTAGTCACATAACTCCATGTTTACGTTTCTTCAATTTGTTGAGCATGTCTGAGAGGAGACTTATTCATTTTGCCAGTTTTATACTCAATATTTTAAAAAATAACAATCCTACATATTTATGTGATAAAATAAAATGGAGATCTGAAACACATAATAAAAATTTGAGATCACTGAGTAGCAAAGCGTGTATTCCTTCACATAAAACTGAAAAATTTAAAAATTCATTTTCGTATTTAGCTTCTTATGTTATTAATAATTTACCCCTCCAGTATCACAATTTGTCAGTGGCAACCGTTAAACATATGTTAAAAAATAATATACTTTTTTCTGACTTGGTACTTTTTGATGTATGTAGGTTTTAACTATATCCAATTGTGTTTTGTATTCATTCTTGTCCTTTTTTATTGCTTATTTATTGTATTTGTTTGTTTTTAATCTGTTCTCTTTGACACAGAAGGTGTTGTAAATCAACTTTGTTGATACACCTTCCTTTTGTAAAAATGTTGTTTATACTTCTTTTTTGCAATAAATGTATTATTATTATTATTTCGTTTTTATTTCTCTTTTCCGTAATAATAATTTAATTTTGACGAAACTTGGTGAAAGTATACCTTTCTGTGTCTTAAATAACCGCAAATTTTTTTAGATAAAAAAAATCAAGAAGTTTCCGGGATATTCATTTTTTCCGGTCTTAAAATTTTATTTTTCAAAGAAAAATTCTATTTAGAAAAATCATCGTACAGAGTTCTGCTGGTGATCATTTTTTTCGTTTTAACATACATATACTTTTTGGTGGAATAAAAAAATCTGTAATCACAGTTCAAAAACATGCTCAAAAATGCAGAAATAATAAAAAATGACTTGTAACAATGAATTTTTCAGTAATTGCTGATAAATTTGTTTAAATTTAAAAAAAAATCAGAAACTGATTACATCATTCAATTGTACGGAAAAAATACAAAAAAACTGTCTCATTATTTGACCCAAAACTTTATTTTTGTACAGTATTGCTATAAACATCTAATTGTAAGTCGAATAGTGAATAAATAAAATAAATAATTTTTTTTCTGTAGAAAAAAGTTTTGTTTTTTATACCTAACAATATGCCGTTTAGAAAGTTTTAAAATTCCGGGTATTTCCGGAGATATCCGGAAAACCCCGAAATTTTGCAAAATTGTTTAATTTTTTTTCTGGCTTTATTTGAATTTTGAAATAAATTTCATATTTACAATGCCATTTTTAATTCTGAATTATATGATAATATTACTATTGTAATCGCTTAAAAAGTGTTTAGCTATCATTTAAAATTTTTCCCGAGTACGGCTCTGGACGCTTTCAAAATATCTATTGGATAAAGTCATAACAGTATAAAAGTTAATACCGCACAAAATCTCCAACAATTTTTTATTTTTTACTACTATTAGCAATACTAATTAAACATAATAAAACATTTAATAAATTCGTATTATTCTATTTTATCCAATAGATATTTTGAAAGCGTTCAGGGGACCTATGTTCATATAAGAAAAAATGTTTGAAGTTAACCCAGCTATCATCTATCAAAATTTGTCATAGAGTTTATAGAACATCCTGTATATTTCCACCACTTACCCCTGGAATAACAAAACAACTCTGTAAACCGCTGAAAACGCTACAGCCACCCCAACTGCACACCCTTATTGACATATCAACAACACTTTGCCAAACCATTGTTTCAAATTTACCCGTCTTTGCCTTTGAAAACCATATATTGATTTGTCACTCCCAGGCATAAATTCCACACCTATCTTACGTGCCTTACGTAACATAAACATGGACAGAGTCTTGTAAAAATAACCGAAATATAGAGATTTATCATTTTCCTCTTCATTGCTACCTCCGTATTTGTGGAATATCCGAACCACTTCTATTCGACGAAGGAAAGTCCAACCTACACAACAGCACAAAAATCAGTCCGATCGGACCACTCCTGCGCCCAGAGCTTTAGACCGAACATTCACTACAGCTTGAAAATGTATACCCTTCTATACACTGTTAGATTCTACATATTTTCCTATCTTCTAGCACTACCGAGTCCTTGATACATTACCAATGTTAATAGTAAATTATTTTTTAAACAACTCATTTTTAAATCATTTGGCACTTAATATTTTTATTGGTGAATAGTGCGGAACATTGCTGAAAACTATCATCGGTGGGAATTTACTACAACACCACTTGAGTTTAAAATGCTCAACTTTCAAAACCATTGGCATCACAGTAATAAGTTGTTAAGGTACTAAACATGGTATTAAAGAAATGTAAAAAGTTTCCAAAAAATGGTAAAAGAAAATTCACATGAACATTGTCTGAAAAGGCTTCTTTCCGAAATACAGGAGTTTTTGTAAAATCTATTTTGGTTTATAGCTTCCAAATCAGTTCAAATTTTGGTTCAGGGATATCGGCATTGTTTTTGTAGGCGGTACTTCTACACCACTGAAAATTTCCCAAAAATAGCAACACTTTCTGTAAGAGCAGGTTAAATTAAAATTTCTTTTCGATAAGACCCGCCGTTTAGCGAAAATTTAGTTCAAACCCTGTCGACTCTGGAAGAATTAGATCTGGTTCCACACTTGGGATAGAACAAATCCTGTATAAAGTGGAAGAAAACCTTGAAACTAGCGTTGGCCTTACTGGGACTCAGTGATTAGCTACCGTCTTATTTGGAGAACTTTTAGTGAACAGCTACCCCTACCACGTCCAACGTGACCAAACATTCAATCCACCATACTATCATACCAGATTAACATTTTGTAGCATTCCGGATGTCTATACTTTTTAATAAACATGTTACTGTCATTACCTGAAGAGTATCGTTGAGTGTGGGGTGTGGTTTGTGGCCACCTAGATCGCCAGACCTGATTATGTTGGATTAATTTATTTGGACTTGTAGTAAAAGTTTGGTGTACACAGTAAGAATTTACTAGTACTATAATAACAAATAAAAGGAACATAATTTGAACCTAACCTGGATTATTTGAGAGGGCTTGTAAAAAATATTTTGTTAACAATACTTATAAATATCTTTAGCTTTAAATTCAATTGGCATTGCTCTTTGTGGTGGCGTAGGTGACGCAAATAACCAAAGACATACATACTTAAATTTTTTTAATTAAACTTTTGTCAATTTAAGTTTTTATAACATACTTAGGCAAGGACGTCAGCAAGGGGGGCAGAGGGGGCAGCTGCCCCCCTTAGAAATTCGAAAAAATTACAAAAATTTTCTTAAGCTAAGAAAATATTAGATTGGAAATATTTAATATTTTATTTACTTGAAAATTATTACACTACATACCTACTTTTTTGTAAAAACAATTGTAATAAATTAATATAAATATACAAAATTAAAATAAAAAATAATAATAAATAAAAAAAAATAAAATTAAATAAAAATATAAAATTACAAAAATTTTCTTAAGCTAAGAAAATATTAGATTGGAAATATTTAATAAAATATTTTATTTACTTAAACTTTAATTCTGAAAATTAATACACTACTTTATTTATTTTTAAACAATTGTAATAAATTAATATAAATATTTGTTGACAAAAGAATTTGAAAATATAAAATTTTATGTTAAAAAGTAATACATTTCCATATTTTCATATTTAAAGAATTTAGCTCTGGAATTTTAAATTAAAAAAAAAGAAGAACAAAAACCTGGCTGAGAAATTCTATGGTACAAAATCATCTCAGTGGCAATGATGCGTATACACAGAAAGCTTATTTTTGACAAATGACAACCGTGAAGATTTTATCAATAATGGGTAGACAAATTTTCAAAAAATTCGAGAAGATTCTGTTTTACCTAATTTTCGTCGAATTTCTTAATTTTTTTTAGTTATTTATATTTTTTTTGTTTTTTTTTTAATTAAAAATGTTTTATTAAATATTGTATTAAATCTACAGAGCGTTATGGATGCCTTATCGTCCTTTGAAATAACTTTTATAAATGAACAAGCAATCGTTTCTTTAGAAAAAATAAAAATGTAAAGAAACAGATAGCTAGATATAATAATGTATAGTATGTACCATTTTAACTAAGGGACCTTAATATACGATTAAAGAACATAATTGTAATAACTTTCGTTCTTTTTTTGCAACACTTTCATGTTCAAATATCTTGAAAACCAGGGGGCTGGAGAGTTTTAAACAGACCACCCTGTATTAACATTTCGTGTTCATTTAGTGAAAAAGGAATATTATTGACTACACCCTTAGTACAAATTACAGACTTTATTGAGCATTAAAACGTTTGGGTATACTTAATGTTTTTTTTTTTAACTAAAACTTGAATAATACCCAAAGTGGTATTCAACGCGTTCTCCTGCATCCTTCTGAAAACATTATTTTGGTTTCCAGGTCTCATCCAGGTTATCCAGATACTCCTCCGATGCAGGTGGGCAATGGATGGATGTAAGTACCACCAATTAGTTCCGCTTTCCGCTTGTCGCTCCCCTGCTCAATTTTACAGCATCTCGCTTTTATCCGTAGCTGAAAAGAGCTTGCAAATTATTTAAATAGGCATTATATTTTGCGTTTACGTTCAAAATCTACGTATACTACACAAAATACTACAATTTAATTCACATCGAAGACATACTTTATCTTTTAAAACAAAGTTTGGATTTCAGAGAAATTTTAATTTGTTGAAATACATAAATTATTTGTTTGAGGAACCTTTTTTTTCATGTATTTTTTATAGGGCGTTAAACTAATGCAAATTAATTCTAAAAATTTTCCTTCAATTTCTTCAATAAAGAATATCTAGAATTAATTTAAATTAGGTTAATATTAAAAAAAATCAAAATTGTTGATGTTTTCAATCCTATCCAGGTTTTCTAAAAGCTAGTTTAATTTTGATTTCGAAATGTTGCAGTGAAACTTGAAAATATATTGCCTTTGATTTTTTTAAAAACCCGTCACAAAATCAGTGGAAAATGGGTCCCAGTCGATTTTGCTGAAATTGCAGTAAGTTGTCGTGGGCCCAAAGTGATCCTATGAATAATTTCAGAGATAAAGAGAGGGAAGTATGTGATTTTGGCTGTAGGCCTGAGGAAGCTTCACGAAGTTTCAAGTTGATGGATTCAAATACTGAGGCACGTAATGAATTTTGACCAGTAGGTACAATGCTTTTGTGATCGCTGAACCTGAACCTGATTCGGGGATAGCTTAACTATCATCTAAGGTTACCTGGAGGTCAGGTAAAGGTCGTTTCAAGGTCAAACTGAAGAAAAGACTTGTATTGAATTTTAACGAGTGAGTGTATAGGTTTTTGAGCTCGCATAATCTGAATCTGGAGATAGCGTAACCCTGAAGGTCACCTTCAAGTCAATTCAAGATCAATTCAAGATCAAACTAAAGAAAAGGCTTGTATTGAATTTCAACCAGTGCGTATATAAGTTTTTTTGGGGGGGAACTGAATTCGGGGATAGCTTAGCCCTACAAGGTCACATTTAGGTCACGTCAAGATCATTTCAAGGTCAAAGTAAAGAAAAGGCCGTTCACCTATAAGTATGTATGCTTTTGAGGTCGCTGAACCTGGATTCAGGGATAGCTTGACGGTGAGAGAATAGAATGCTTCCTGGGGAACGTTCCCTAATTTCGCTCTACTACTGTTATATCACAAAATTCATACTGTATTCTTGACACAAAGGAATCGAGCTATGAAAGTAAAGAACGAGGAACAATGTTGTCAAATGTACCGACCAATCAGAAAGCAGTAAATAGGCAGTAGAATGAAAACTAGTGATGAGCTAGTCATGAAATAAGTGCTACTTTGTTTAGAGTTATTGTTATTTATTTAGCAGTGTTAGGTGTAGTCTAAAAAGGAAAGCAAATGGAAATTAATAAAAAACCGACGCTAAATTCAGTAAGTTCTAAACAAAAAGAACTTAATAGAATATATTGAGGGTAAAAAACAAATGTATACTGGAAAGTTAATACCCAGCTACACTAGAGAAAATGAGGGCAGATCCATTTTATTCTATTATTATTTTATCCGTGTATAATCCTTCAAATAAACACAAATTATACGAATGTTTCCTCATAGTTCTCGATGGATATCACCACAAAACAGTAACTACAGATATCACAGACAGATTGCGGAATTCGTCATTTGTGAAACATGTCAAAAAATATAAGGTTAGGTTTAATGATCCCTGCCTGTTCCCCGAAAATATCAGTATATGAAATAGGGAACAATTCTTCTATCATTACTCAATAGAACACCATTCAGGAATACCGATTAATGAGATTTAGTAGACACGCATCCTTTCTCTCGTTGCTTCTACTCCCTATAATTCAAGAATAAAATCCCTGAAAATTGAGTATTTTATAATCAACTCATTGTTTACTTGTTCTTGACCATTAATCAAGATCATTACAAGGTCACTGCAGGTCTTGTAGAGTTTTGTACCGGAACCAACATTTCAATCCAGAAGAATATATCTGTAACACGGTTAATTATCTTCTTAATATTATCTGTAAAATTCTACAAGTCTTTTCTTCAATTTGACCTTGAAACGACCTTTACCTGACCTCCAGGTGACTTCAGGTTCACCGATCCCAAAAGCATTGTACCTACTGGTCAAAATTCATTGCATGCCTCAGTTTTTGAATCCATCAACTTGAAACTTCGTCTTTATCTCTGAAATTATATCACTTTGGGTCCATGACAACTCTTGATCAGAAAGTGAAAAACCATAACTTACTGCAATTTCAGCAAAATCGACTGGTACTCATTTTCCATTGATTTTGTGCGAGGTTCTTTTTAAACAGAGCGTTAATGGTATTAACTATGTTTGAAAAAAGATTTTGGATTGTTTTATGATCCTTTACAAAAAATAAAGTACCTGTTTTCGGTTTTGGTTTAAATTTGACATAAGGTTTTATCTGCATTTTCCCATCTAACTGAACCTTGTCGATTAGATCTGAAATTGAAAAAAGTTAAATTAAAATAATAAAAATTTACTTTTCTAAAGTTCTGGCTTCTGACTCAATTTGAACCTTTAATAATGGAGACACACTCAACAGTGAAACGTGGAATAAATTTTCCAGGTTTCGTTTTTCATTTGAAACCGGTTTAATTAAGTATAGAGGGTATCTACATTTGCTGTCTAATTTTTGTTACAATTTTTTATAATAACTGGGAAATATTAATTAAAAAGCACTTCTAGTACTTCAAACAAAGGTGATTACCTTTGAGTCATTCCATTACAAATATAGGGGTGCAGTGGGGCAAATTTTTTATATCGAAGTCAATTAATGACTGATTTTAAGGGTTTCAGATTAATTTATGCCTTCTGAGAGATAGTGAGGTCTGATTTTACTCTTCAGAGCACACAGACCTGAGAATCTTTTTAATTTAGTCGGAAGGATACTGATTTACATGTAATACATACTTTTATTGTTGTCAGAGAATAGGATATGAGGTAAATTTGGCAGGTTAATAATAATAATAATGTATTTTAATATCATACGTTGTACTTAATATTTCTGTAATGGGAACTTCACTTATCGAATTCGCCACATCTCATCTGATCCATATAAATTCGTACAAAGTTTATGAAACAATTTTTTATGTCTTTTAAGTACTACTTACGATTGCTTCAAGTGAAGTGAAATACTTTTAGATTTTTTTCCCAGGACGTAAATAAATTGGGAGGAATATTTAATTTCAGGTTTGAATATTAATAAAAGTAAGTAATATTATTTTCCCCATTTATTTTAAATTTCGTTATTTGTTGGGCATTTAAATAGCATTAAAAATAATCTTTTTACCCAGCACATACAGCTAATACGAAAATTGCCAAATGAATTTATTGTGTCAGTAAAACAAAGCCTCAGGTCACCAGGTTCTAGGTATCTAATAACATTGACATTACCTATTAATTTATTTATGTAAAATTTACTGACTCTATTTCATCCTATTGTTCGATGTTGACTTTAATAATTCTAACAGGATATATTTAAATTATTTTTACCTGGCAGTAATGCAAATTAAACACATCAATTTTATGGAAAGACGAAAAGACAACAGCGATTAGTTTAACGGCTCGCTTTGTCTGCACAAGTATTTCCATATACCCTTACTCATTTTTCCAGATTTAGAACTTTCCTAAAGATCTTAAATACCTTAAAACTTTTCATCGAAATAACAGAGCACGAGGGTAATGAATGGGTATAATGGCCTCTGTAAATAACTAATCCTAAGAATATTTTAATGCTTCATTAAGATAATGCAACATTTGCAAATAATTGTGTGATGGAATTCTTATCTAAGTTACAATTGAAGTGTGTATGTATACAGAGTGTTGCAAACTTAAGGAACAAGTCCCTGAGATCATTCTAAATAAAAATGTTATAATATACATGGGTTCAATTCTCCATGGTTATCGAGTTATGGACCTTTAAAGTTTGGAATCTTCAAACGTTTGATTCTGTGTTTCGACATCTGCGAACGCATGGTTCATTTCCATCCAAGGTCAACCGTAAAAGTCATTTGAAGGTCAACTTGGATTTTTAGAGACACGATAGACACCGGAAATGGATAAAGCGGAAAAGTTTACGTTCAGATATGTCCTTATGTTACAGGTCAAAGTGATCCTAAAGTTCAAATAGGGCCCTAAGGTCAAATAAGGTTTTGAATAATATTTTGCACTTACGACGAAGGGTTCTGGTTTAAAGTTTTATAACTTGATGGGATCATGGGATTAGGACCTTGACCATAACCTAGAGGTCAAGCTTGAAGGTTCTTTGAGGGTCAAATCAAGCTACGAACGAATTAGGAGAATCATGTTTGCAGCACGATCGTTATGGCCCAGCCAGTCAAGGCGAGATCACATCGATCCGGCTGGCCTGGTCATAGTGACCTTGCATTGACTGGCCGTGTCATAGCGGTCTTGTCTTGACTGGTTGTGCCACAACGACCTTGCCTTAATTTAATGGGGCTGCAAACAGGGTTCTCCTATTTCGTAACTTGATTTGACCTTCAAAGAACTTTCAAGTTTGACCTCTAGGGCATGGTCAAGGTCATCATCGTAAGATGCCATCAAACCATAAAACTTTCAAGCAGAATCTTTCGTCGTAAGTGCTGTCATGAAAAATATCAGAAAATTTTTTCAAATCTTTATTTGACTCTTTAGGGTCACTTTGACCCATGACATAAAGACATATCTGAACGTAAAATTTTCCGCTCTATACACTTCCGGTGTCAGAAATCCAAGTTGACCTTCAAATGACCTCTACGGTTGAACTTTGTGCCAAGGTCGATGTCACCATCGAATGTTCACCTTTTCTTGAAAGTGCTTCCAAGAGAAGATATTGCAATGCGTTATTTAAAATGGAACACCGTGTATATAGTTTTTTTAATATCTAGTATATTTCATTTTTGGAAGCTTCAAATAACTCGCCAACCAATTTCTCCATCAACAACATTGTCGACATCATCAGTTCGATCCGAGTGAAGGATGCCGCCAGCGCTTTAACTTGCCTCCGCTCATTTGTTTTGTTTTTTTTTCCCCCTTAAATACGGTCGCGATATTTTTACCCCGGACACTCACCTAAAATAACTTTCCATTTCCAATTACGAGTACGGCGAGGGCGCATCGGCAGCAGCATCTCCCGGTGCGCGGGGGCGGCTGCCGCTGCTCGCTCGGGGAAGAATCTGTGTCACGGGGCGAGAGCGTCCTTGGAGACGGTGTGACGAGGGCGAGGCTGCCCGCTATCGATCCGCCGCTGCTCCTGCAAGCCTCCCGCCCCCATCGCCACCCCCGGCGTCTCCCTCCCCCCCCCCCCCCCCGCCGGGTTCCCCCCTGAACGCCGCGAGGCCGCTCCCGTTCCGCGTTTCAGATGTGGACGCGTGTGGAGCTGATATAAATTGAATAAGACGCCGTCGTCTTAGGTATTCCGAGTCGGTAGTGTTTTGTTTTATGATTCCTGATGCACGGCGGTGAATTGATCTTCATTTGGTCGTCGTGAATAGTAGATTATTCTTTTTGGTCGTGTTTTTATGAGTACTTGCAGGCTTGTGATGTTTGAAGGCAAATTTTGCTGTAGTAACTTTTTTTTAAAACAGACGAAATAAAGGCCTAGCGAATATTTACGAAGTAGAAGCTGGCACTACAGCTGTATTATGTTTTGCAATTATTTTGGTGCAATTATCTGAGCAGTACAAACGATCAAATGAAAGTTTTTGTATTGTCAAGTTTCTCTGTTTCTCTACCGAGTGTTCCGAAATTAATGCAACAAAATTTGGTCACAAATTCTTAAGACTTTAGGGGATCCGTATTTTTTATTTTTGCCAAGTGGTTTTCTCTTTCGGAGTTACAGCCCCCTGAAATCCGCTACTAAGAATAGTTTATATATATATATATATATATATATAAATATTATAGTTAAGTAAAATATCCGAAACAGTTTTATTTCCAAGATCTCNCAAGTGGCCCCCTCTTTCGGAGTTACAGCCCCCTGAAATGTGCCCCTAAGAATAATCTTTTTTTTATATCTCTGAATCCTGTTGTATGAGAATCACTAAATTTGGTACACAGGGCGTTTTATGACATGTAGAATCTGATAGTGCTACGCTTTGTGGCAAAATGTGATCGAATGCATGTTTCTCGAAAACATTGCGTTTTACAAAAAAAATCTCAAGAGACAAAAAGTTTCTAAATTCAATGGCTTTACAGCAGACTAATAATTTTTAAGAAATTCAAATATGCGAATAAAGTTTGGCTCCAAAGACAAGGGGTCCCACGGAAAAACGTCCTAAGGGGGTTCCCCGCAAAAAACCGTAGCACTATTAGATTCCACATGTCATAAAACCCCTGTGTACCAATTTAGTGATTCTCGTACAACTGGGTTTTGAGATATAAAAAAAAGATTATTCTTAGGAATGGAGTTCAGGGGGTCACTTTGCAAAAATAAAAAATACGGGCCCCTAAATTTGTCTTAAGTACATATCTGTGACCACATTTTGTTCATCAATTTCGGGATAGCCGGTACTATAGGTCGTTTTTAGCTTGACTATATGTACAGGGGTGTTCACATAACTCACCTTTTTTTAATTAGGCTTTTACATCGAAAACAAAACAGTAGGAAATACGTGAAGTTTCAAAAAATTCTTGCGATCTTAAAGATGTATAAAAAAAGAATATTACATTTTGCAGATATAAACCAACTTGAGAAATTGAAAAAAATCAAAGTAGGCAAAATGCTTTCATGTTCCAAACATGGAATTATGTTTTAATTCTGAACAATTATTCTCCATTCTTTATAAAAATTTTTGATATAACATACCTACCCATTTTTTTGTTTGTGTCAAGACTTACTTAAATTTTCGTAAATAAAAATACGTTGCAGATTATTTTTAAGGGCATTCATTCCCTAAAATATCAAAATTTTTCTAAAACATTTTCTGCTGACATCGACGTATTAAAAAACAAAAAGTTGTCTGTACTTTTCACGCGATATACAGGGTGTTAAAAAAAGATTGTAAAATATTTAAGGAGGTAATGGTAAGAACCAAAATAAGCAGAAAAGTCTCAATAAACATGGTTGCGGAGATATGGAATGTTTAATGTGTTTTAGCCCTTTTTTTTTATTTTGCAAAAACGTTGTGTATTTTCTTATAATAGTTGGTTGATGTTTAGTGAAATAAACAGTACGTATTTGACAGTTGTTCTCAGTGCACAAGTTTTCTTTCGCTATGGCTGGTTACTCTAACGCAGAATTAACAGACATGCATTTCATGTATGGTCGTGCTAATGGGAACGCCACCGAAGCGCGACGTCTTTATGTTGACGCTTATCTAAATCGCCAGATTCCTTCACAACGCATGTTTGGAAGAATTCACCAAATATTGCGGTGATACCGGTTCCTTGAGCAAACAGTGCCATTTATCCGGAAGACCAAGGTCGGTATCCACTCCTAGAGCAGAAGAAGAAATTCTAGCACTGGTAGAGCAGAATCCAGGTACGAGTGTGCGGAGAATATCAGCCGAGGTAGGAATTAGTGGTCCTCTTGTTTGGAGAATCCTTCACGAGCAACTGCTTTATCCATACCATGTGCAACGAGTACAGGCCTTAAATCCAATAAATGATCATCAAGCACGTTTGGTTTTTTACCGCTAGTTTCTACGTCATGATGCTGAAGACCTTCGTTTTCTTGCAAACATTCTTTTTACTGATGAGGCCGGGTTCACAAGAAATGGAGTGTTTAATTTTCACAATACGCATATTTGGGCCGACAAAAATCCTCATGCTCTAATAGAATCTGGACATCAGGCACGTTTTTCATTAAACATTTGGATGGGTATTGTAGGTGACAGGTTTCTAGGTCCTGTTGTTTTACCAAACCGATTAACAGGCGCTGCTTACCTCAACTTTCTGCAGAACACACTATGAGTTTTTGTAAGACACTCCTTTGAATCAGAGGCAACGAATGTGGTTCCAGCATGATGGTGCTCCAGCTCATTTTTCCATGGCCGTTAGAGAGCATTTACACCAAACTTTTCCACATATATGGGTAGGAAGGGCCGGACCTGTTTTATGGCCTCCAAGATCGCCTGATATTTGAAGACATTAGTGTATGGTACTCCTGTACATAGCCTGGAAGAGCTGCAACTACGGATTAATCAAAAGTGTCAAGAAATCCAAACGAAGGAGGGTGTTTTCGAAATATCGTTGAGACGAAGATGTCGTGCCTCCTTGGAAATGGACGGAGGCCACTTTGAACATCTTTAACTTTGTTTTTTGTTTGTTAAAAGCTTCCTTTGTCGGTTTATTCCTAATAAAATAAAATGTTTGAAAAACGAATAGTGGTCCATATCTCCGCAACCGTTACTTTGCGGACCCATGTTTATTAAGACTTTTCTGCTTATTTTGGTTCATACTATTACCTCCTGAAATATTTTACACTCTTTTTTAACACCCTGTATGTTATCTGTAGTATTTTTGCCTCCTAATCACGAATCCGGTGTCAGAATTGAGCTATCACATCACAGGATTTCCCTAACTTCAAAAAACAGGTCAAAAATAGCAAAAATTCACGAAAAAGTGCTAGGAAAAATACAAAAAATTTTTTTTCTAATTCAAATGTTCATTTAGTTATATGATTAAGACCTCGCCGAAGGTGAATCCGCGTTCAAAATTGATGGTTCTTTTTCTAACCTCAAAAAAATAGGTCATAGGTAGATATCACGAATTTTAAAAAAATTACAGATTCGCGCCAAATTTGATATATGGGGATTTTCGGAATCGCTGATCAAAGATCCGAGGTCTGTTTTGCAAAATTTAAGATGGCGGATCCAAGAAGGCCGACCAAATTTTGAAAAAATAACACATTCGCGCAAAATTTGGTATACGGGGACTTTCGGGGTCGCTGATTACGAATTCGATGTCAGAATTGCGAAATTAATTTTGTAATTTATGTTTACTTTATAACCTGAGTACCCAATCATGTTTTAACCTTCTTAAAGTAGGTATATGGGTAATCGATTAAATTCTTAAAAACGAAATTGAAGTATAGATGTATTTTATGCCAATGTATGCAATATTGATTGAAAAAAATATCTGTAGGTGTGGCATAACCTCGAATAGGCTTCATTTACACTTTTAGGTTTAAATATTTCAAAATCCTGACGTAGTGGAGCATTTTTACAGCTAGAGACAGATTCAGTGCGAAAAATTACATCAGGAGCCACTATCAGGTTCAAAACAATCTGGAGGTTGTTGCGTTATTACTATTAAATTTTCATTTACATATCAATTATATTATTTATTAAGGAATTCCACGATTTCTCTTTTTTTCTTGTAAATATTCCGAAAGGTGAAGAGCCACGTTTAATTAAAGTTTTTTGAAGCAGAAGCGATTGCCGCGCATATCGACATTTTCCAACCCAACATTTAAAGATTTTCTCATACGATGCTCGTTTTTGCGGGTCACTGTGCGGAAAAACAACCTCACTGCATCGTCCCCGATTTCTCAAAGTTTCCGCATGGAAAACCTTGTGTATGTGTGTGGATGTCAGGCGCCGGCATTTCGCCTGTCGCTCATCCATAATGCGTGCAGCGCGATAATCGATTTTTCGCGACGCGTCTTTCCTAAGTGCATTCAACCTCGGCCTCGGGCTGGATCCCTGCCGCTGACAGCCGGGGCGGTGGAAAAGCCTCGCAGGAGAACGTAAAATGGGAGGAAAATGGAAGGCCCGTTTATGGAAGAAGGATATTATCGAATTGTCTCCGGATGATGTATCGTCGTATTAAATGTATCTGTGACGTCCTAGGTTGAAATTTGTCGCGTGTTCACGGATAAAGTAAATAAAAGGAGAAAAACTTTCTTATTTTACATTTTATGGAAAAAAACGTATTTGTTTAAAAGTTTTGCTGGTATTTAAAATGAGATTGCTATGGAGAAAGTTAACATTTCGTGTACCGGGTGTCCAGAAATTTAAAAAATATGAAGTGTAATGTAATCTTTCAATAAGGTTGGTATTTTGTTGTCCGGATGTTTGGGTCGCGCATCTAAGTTATTTTGACCCTTGCTAGACTTATTTGGCACACTTAGAAGACCATGTCTTGGCTCATGATTTTATCCACCTGAATTCTCCATCAGCCTTGAAATACGGTAACGATCTTATTTGTTTTATTGTCTTCCTCAGCTTTGGTACACCCTCAGTATGGCACGGTCTCCTGAGCCTTGTTGCACTTAATGCTTTTGGCGACACTGATAATATGGTTACTCTGGTGTCTACACTGTATTGCCTAGCATTAATTTTGAGGTCTCCTTGGTGTGCCTGAAATAGAGAAGCTTCTTAGAGTTTGTGTAGGCCTTCTATGAGTATTTATGCATGTTGGGCAGCTTCTAGGAGCTTATTTTATCCCTTACGATCTTCACCATAGCATTGCACAATGCCTGGGGGGATATGGGGCGCTAAAACTGAAGTCTAGACCGGGAGCAATATGCTTGCAAAAAAATATTTTAACACAGTTTCGATATATTAAAAATAGATTTATTGTTAAAATATGTTTTCGTGACAAACGGGTATTTGATTATTGATCTGAAGAGGCTTTATACAATGAAAAAAGGCAATAATTTAAAACGTAGTACATGTATTAGCCAGGTTCCATTCCTAGTTAATGAACAGAAAGGTATTCGGGTAGACGTCCGATCACACTCCTTGATAGGTCTTCAGAGGTCCTGTAGAAAAGGTCCGTCCTAGGCTTGGACAATTACCCTCTCCGGATTTCACTCATTTCTGAGATTATCGCCGATTAGAATTGATGATCCACTTGTAGTCTGATGTGGCACCTTCGTTTTATCAGTTCTCCAGTTTTTTTTTAAATATTCGCTTTAAATGGGGATAAATACTTACATTTACTGCAAGAACACCTTAATCCGTTATTGGAAGACCTCCCTTTAAGTATTTGAAATAACATGTGGCTTATGTCTGATGCCCCATTTTAGCAGGGCAGCAAGAGCTTATTTAAATACCGCATTTCCCAATCGATGGATAGGGGTAGTACTTTTCCGTGGCTGCCTCGGTGTCCCGATCTTAATTCTCTCGATTTTTTGTCTTCGGGGCCATCTTAAAAATCTTGTTTATCAAACTCCTATAGATAGTAGGGAAGAATTATTAAATCGCATAATTACATACGCCGACATCATTAGAAATGATCACCACATGCTATTTTGAGTACAGCAGAGGTGTTTGAGCAGAAAAATGAATTGAAGTTCAAGGTGCACATATTGAACATCTTACTTTCAGTTCTCTTTTTTCTTTTAATTCTATAGAAACCAAGATTTTTACAAAAATGTTAGTATCTCATTTTTGATACAATAAATGTATGTTAATAAAATGCGATTTTCTCAAAAACGGTACAAGATATCGACTGAAGTACGGTATACCTTTTTTTAACAAAGTGAGAGAGGAACCGAACTATGACAGAAAAATATCATATTTGGCAACACTGTCAAAGATGTATAAATTTAAATGGATCATTTTGTCTGCTCCTGTATAATTCAGAATTATTGAATATCAGTTTAAACTAGGAAACGAACATTACCATGAGTTACTTTAATTGCCCAAATTTTATTGTTGTCATGGTAACGACTTAGAAGTTATAACTGAATTTGTTTTTCAAACTACTTTGAAGGGGAATAACCACAACGAGGCCCGATAGGATTATTTTGAGCTCCTCTGTATACCCCTTCATTTTTGACATGACCTTTCGCGACACCCTGTATAACTATTATTAAAAAATATTTGTGAAGTTTCTTTAGTATTTCTTATTTTATAAGTATTTATGTAATTACTTAATATTTAAATTAATATTGTTAATTAAAATAAAAGGTATTGTAATTAAATTAATTAAATTAATTATAATAAAAAGTGTTATAATTAATTTATACAGTATAGTCCGGTCAAATTAGACCAAAAAATAAGAGTGAAGGTACATAAATTTACAACAAGCTGAAAGTGAGTAAAGTTGTTCAAAACATAATTAAAAATAACATATTAAAAATCCTCATCGTTCCGAAAAAATTTTACTCGAGGCCAATGGGCAAAAAATGGGTTTTTCACGATTTTCAGCTAAACGGTAAGTTTTATCATAAAATTACCTCCGACAAAAATTGTAGATCATAAAATTATCTATAAAAATGTTCTTTCGAGACTCTCGACCAGAAACCCTAGTACTTATGCATATTATGACGATCACAACTTTTACAACTTTTTGAATCGTTATATCTCAGAAACGGTGGCTCTTAGGAAAAAAAGTATTGATACATTTTTTATAGATAATTTTATGATCTACATTTTTTGTCTGAGGTAATTTTATGATAAAACTTACCGTTTAGCTGTAAAATTTTTTTTACCTTTGACCTCGAGTAAATTTTTTTCCGAGTACCGGAACGATGAGGAATTTTAATGTTATTGAACAACTTTACTCACTTTCAGCTTGTTGTAAATTTATGTATATTTGAATGTCTAGATTGACCGGACTTATAGTGCAAAGGAGGGAATATATTTTTATTTTTCACTTTACGAGAAAAAAAAAAACATTTTTATTGTTCATTTTACAAGAAAAATGTATTCTTAGTTAAAAATGTTTGCCTGTCTTTAAAATACCGTTGGCATGGATAACTTTCATCTTGCATGTACAGGGTGATCAGAAAATAGGTAAATATAAAAATCGTTCAAGAATAATCTGCTTTTTGCTCACTATTCAAATATAATTGATATGAAGAACTTTATTTAGTAATTTTGCCAATATATTGTATTAAATATTTCTTTTCTTGTAACGTAAGCATATTAAGAATAACTGTCACTATTACTCAAAAGCCCTATTACTCTTCATTATGACGGTTGTCAAACTTTTTTATTCTCCATGCCAACCGCATTTTAAAGATAAGCAGAAATTTTAATCAATAATGCCTTTTTCTCGTAAAATGAAGAATAAAAATATTTTCCCGCTCTTCCACTTTAACCGTGGACATACGGGATATTAAATTTCAGTATCTCCTTAACTTTTAGGAAACAGTCTTAACAAGTTCTTGCACACTTCTTCACGTTTTAATTTCTGAACAGTTGCTGGGAAACTTTTCAGTTTTTTCGGGATAACAAACAAACTCCGAGAAATAATATCTCTTTTCTCTCTTTCGTCTATCTCAAGGGTCTTTTGTAAGCCTGAACTAGCCTCATAACGTCATCCATTCCGTCCTGTCGGACGTCAAATTTAAATCGGCAATTTGTCGGGATTGATGTACGACGTTCTTCGTCGCGTAGGAAACGTTTTCCATAAGGCCCTGGGCCTGCGGGCGCGAAATCTCGAGTCACGACACCCGGAAACTGCCGCGTTTTCGGTTACGCGACCGTCAGCCGTAAATACACGGGGAAGCGGTCCTTTTCGCGGAACGCGGCCCGCTAATTACCGCTGTCGGGACCGTCGCCGTGCCGTCCCTTTTCTTTATTCGACTCTACCCGCCCGGACCATATGGGCGCGGGCGGGCACCTGCCTTCTGTCGAATTTTTCCTTAAAATTCCGGCTCCGGTTGCGGTTTCTCGGGACGCACTCGCAACTGCCGTCGTCGTCGACGTAATTAATACGTTTAAATATACTTTCGATTTCCTCGTCCACATCCACGTGTTGTAGTCCAGGAATTATGCGAGGAAAAAGGGTTTTAATGTTTTGTGGGGTTTTGGAAATGTGGCGGCTTTTCATTTAGTTTTTAAAAATGTGTATTGTAGCGAATGTCGCCCTAATGTGCTTTGTTCATATACCTTTGTTTACTTATTTGTTTCTTGATATTTTTAGAATATGTTTTTCTACTTTGTTCTTAGAAACTATGGAAATTTCGAGAAACAACGAGAGCTTTTAGTTAAGTTACACTTTGTTATTAGACATTGTTATTGGAATTTTGGATTTTTGGATCACCTTCAGTACAACTCGCATAATAAAAGTGTAGATCCCTAGATCTGGGCGAGGTCCGGAACATTTTCAAAATTGCATAAAGGTTTCAAAGTTTTTTACTTATATCTTGAAACCTAAGCATTTTGGAAGAATATTGAAGAGGAAGAATAGTTTCAGAATTGAATTTTGTACAATATACTGTAAGTTAAAAATGTTTAAACTTATTACCGATGTTGCAAAATAGCAATAATTGATGAAAAAAAGGCAAAATAATCAGGTTTTTTGGAAAATTTTTTAAAAATATTTTAATTGCTCCGAGGCCATTCTAATTTTGGTAAAAAAAACTTTAGAGTATAATAAAACAACACACCAAATTTCATTAAAATCGGTTCGATAGTTTTCGCAAAATAATTTTTTGAAAAGAATTTTGGAAAAAAATTTCGAATTTTCAAAATGTTGCACAGCCTCAAATAAAACATCTACATACTTGAAAATTTTTTCATATAGAAAAGACCGCTCAACCTTTCACATGGATTTTGAGAAATTGAAATCGGTTGATTAGGACGGCCACAGTAAATTTTTAAAATTAACACTCTTTTTTTTTATTTTCAAACAATTAGATTACATTTATCAATTTATAGTATAACAACCCCAGGTTCGATAAAAAAATATAAACAAACGTAGTTGTCATAAGGAATCCCTATGTTGTGTGTATTTATTTTTTATCGAACGGAAGGCGCTGGCTACTAACTTTGTGGAGGGGATGTATGGTTTAATTATATAAAAACAGAAGCAGAGTAAATACACCTAACTTTTATTTACATACAACAATCTTCAAATTAAACATCTGACAAATATAAAGAACAACAAAAACATCAACAACCATTTAACATAAAATGAGAGTGCCAGGCTCACCTAGAGCTCCCGTGGGGAAAGAGCATGGCAGAGAAATCCACGATCGTTGCTCTTACCACCCAAATATAAATACAAAAACAACCACTAACCAAAGGTATAAATTAAGATCCTTTGCTAATGATAAATAAGACCTGTCTCATTTAATGTGTCACTAAATGTCATCTGTTACCCCCTATTAGTCATACACACTTCCAAGTAAAACTGAAGAGGTTTGGTGTTAGTTAGCCGGCAGAGCCGGAAGGTACTGGAGTTCCATAATACGGGAGGCTATCCAGCTATAGTTGAGATTTCGGAAGATCCTTCTTAACACTGGAGTCCCATACGGGAGGCAATCGAACTTAATCCAGATCCGTTCCCCACGGGCGAAAATGTTAGTAAATTCAACAAGGCTCGTATAGACGCATGACATAAAGTGAGCACAAGAAATCGAAGAACAACGTAATCAAGATAAAACAAGTTAATTGTGAAACACAGGAGTTGTTTTTGCAAAATCTGGGCAGACACGACAATATATACATATTTTAACGTGTAATAAATAATGAACAATCGTTAATATTAATTGTAACAATTTTATATTAGAAAAATATACGCCCCTAAGCGTAAAACAATGAAGGCTAAACATATACAGAATTATTATCATGAAACATCTATGTTTTTCGGACAACGTAATTTAGGACAAAAACAAGTTAGATGTGAAACAAAGGAGTCATTGAAATGTCTGGACGCCCATGACAATATATATATTTTAACAAGAAATAAATAATGAGCAATCGTTAATAATGATTATAATAAATTTTAACTTAGAAGAATATATGTCCTTGAGCATAAAACTATGGAAGCTAAACATACAAAGAATTATTGTCATGAAGCATATATAACCATCACAATCATAAGATTACATAGAACAATTAACAACAAAGTACTTAGAGAATATTACCTGCTAACTAATAACACTTTAAACAATTAACTCTTCACTACTTTGACACACTGCCCGCCGATCGTCTTACTACCGATCTCCACACTGTTCGCACTTCCACTACCTATCTTCGACTATTATGGCTTCCTTTCAGAATTGCCTACCTAAGCGCTTGTTTTTTGTGCTTCCTTCTACCGACCGTTAATATTACTTTTTCATTGTTATACAACACTCGTGTAACAGGTGACGTCGAAGTTGATAAGATAAATACGGTTTTGCACAAATTTGCAATTTAGTTTTTTTTTAAATTATAAATTTAAAGTACTCGGAAAGACGCTTTAAAAAAAAATTCCGTTTATTGGTTCTCGAGATATAAACGGTCAAAGTTTATAGGCATTTATCGTTAATTTTATAAACAATTTAGCAATAATCTTTGATCCAGTGGCTTCGATTTTCCGAGTTCTAAGCTGGAAAAAATTTTCATATCCATAAGTTATCGGCAACATAGATAAATCATCGGAAAAGCTGTCGCTCGCACGCGCGAAAAGTGGCTCAAAACACGAAAAGTGGGGGAGGGAGCTTTCGCTCCGAGACTGAATTCGGAGGTTCAAGATGCGAAGGTACGAAAAAAATTGCATTATCTCAGCTTCTAATGGACCAATTTCGATCTTTGTTTTTAATCCGATGTCTCGCGAACCAAGGAATTCCAATATCGTAATGAAAACTGTCTAATTTGCACATATTTTGTTATAAACAAAGTTTATTATTTATGAATTAAATATAATGTATATTTTATCCTATGCTATTGTAAACAATTTTTTTTATTTGAAAATTATTTTTTTGTTACATACAGATAAAATTAAGAAAAAATAGTACTTTAAAATTATAATTTCTGAAAAAAAACTAAATTGCAAATTGATAAATATACGTACCTAATCTAATTGTTTAAAAAAAGTGTTAATTTTAAAAATGTACTGTGGTCGTCCTAATCAACCGATTTCAATTTTTCAAAAACCATTTGAAAGGCTGAGCGGTCTTTTGCATTTTAAGTTCTAATGTTTTTAAGGTTAGTTTTTTACGAAATGCACTTTTCTGTTCCAAAGAATACATATTTAAGTGTCCTTGCTAAGGAACGTTTATTACATTTTGTATATATCACCACTCACAATAGTATTGAACTATAACTACTAATTTTCAAAATTATATTCCTATACAGGGTGTTTATTAATTGAATGCCGATACTTAAGGGTGTGAATCCTTGGGTCATTTTAAGAAGAAAACTTATGTCCTAAACCTCTTAATTTTTGAAGTACAGTTTTAAGAAAAAATTTACTTTTTTATTATAATTTTCTTATCACTCCAGATATTTTTATGAAATTTTGTACACACCTATTAATCATTAAGGAGCATTGTTTGATGTAAAAAATGTTTTAAAATCTTTGCCAATGACGTCCGTACGAGGTTTGAACTAAAAATTTTTGAAGAAAAAAATTGTACGCCACTGCTTTTTCTAAAAACTAAAATTATTTTTAAAATCTCCATTTATTTTACAGCAAATTCGGTCCCTAGACTTACTCTCGTACGACGCACCATTAGCACGTAAAAAAATGAAAACCAAAAAAAGTTTTTTCCCCAAGTTCATTGAGACTGCTTTTGATATTTTGTTGGCATTTTGTTGACACTCATCATGCGTGGAAACACTTTTTGTGGGGCAAAAATTAATTTTCTACTTTCACAAATGACGTTCACGTAGGCATAATATTAAATGTTTGGATAGAAAAAACGGTAAGCTCATTAAATGTCCCCTTAAAGCAAATGAAATAAAAATTAGTATGCTGGGTAAAGTGTCATAATGTATTTATTATGTATTTACAGTAGTTGTTGAGTGTCCTCCACCCACACGTATGCAAGCACCTACTCTTCTTCGCATAGACTGACGTACATTTTCAAAAATTCCTGGGGTGTCTCTTATGGTTTGGCAGCATATGTGGTTAGTCTACGGGCCGCAGGAAGTTTTGCGCAACTCCTCTATACATGGTGCACCTTGAAATTTGAAATAACCGTTCTGGAATGCGTGATGTTTAACATTCTTGTACGGATCCAAAGATTTTTTCGGGATCAGACATCCGGTTCTCGTCGATATTTGTGTCCCGTACCGTAAACAGCCTTCGGATGGAAAGGAAAACACGGCCCCGATGTGCACGTTGAAATTTATGTTGGCTGGCTGTCGGGAGTGCATCTTTTGGGATGTGCAAGTATACGCCCGTTAACAAAATAAACGGAATTAATCGTTTGTTTTAAGCTGATTTGTAAATTTAATCTTGTGTGTTTTTGCTGGGGATTTATGCGCTGCATCCTTGGCGTGCTCCAAATATAAGTCGCAGGAGTGCATTGGTTGGATCTGGAACGCGTCGATGAAACGCGAAATGCGGATTTATCGACTGAGATTTGTCTAAATGAATGTTTTTGTTCTTATCTTGTATCGGGACATTGAAGAAAAGAATGATTTTGAGCATGAACTTACTGTTGGGCTGGAATTTTTTATACATCTACCTGACAAATTCTTTCTTATAATAAAATGAAAAGTGGTAGGTTTTGTTATACCTACTACTGGTTGCTATGGTACCTACGTTGTTTATTATCAATTATTTAATAAACAATTCTATCTGAATTTGATAAAAATGCAAGAAAGTAATTGTGTTCCTGTGGCTCTTTTGGAAGAAGCTCAAGAAGCAATTTTCCATTTATTGCCAGCGAAATCCAGGGAACATTACGAAAAAGTGTTCACCGAATTTAACGAATGGAGGAAAAAAACGGAGAGTAATGAAGAAGTCATGCTATCGTATTTTTTAAATTTGAAGAAAAAATATGCACATAGAGGAATGTGGTCGAAGTATTCGATGTTTAGGGCTACTGTAATGGTCTACAAAAACATAGATATTGGAAAATATAACAGGCTTACTGCTTATTTGAGGAGTGAATCGAGAGGATACAAAGCAAAAAAAGCTTGGAAAGAGCATATATTGAAGAATTTTTTACCGAGGCTTCCGATAAAGAATATTTAATGATTAAGGTAATATCTCTTTACCTTTTACATGTTGTTAGGTAGGTACACAGTGAACCTTGGATTATTTTAGGTTTCACTAATAATGAGGGTTTCTGGTGCCTGTCGATGCTGCGAACTGACAAATTTGAAAATTAGTGACGTACAGGACTTTGGCAGTTACCTATTTGTTTCCATACCTGACACCAAGACGGGCATTTGAAGGAAATTTACAATTATAGAAGAAGGATTTTGCGCGAATGCAGTTGAAATATGCAGAAAATATTTTTTTCTGCGCCCAATTCGCCTAACACAAGACATATTTTTTCAATACATCATTAAAAAATGTTAGAATCAACACATTGGGGAGGTACCCTCAATAGTTGCTTCATTCCAGAAGCATATACTGGTCATTGTATGAGGCGCACTTCAACAACTTTATTGGCCAATAAAGGTGCTGATCTTACAACCATCAAACGGCATGGTTGTAAGACCATCCAAGGAAAATATAGCTATTTCTTACAAGAAGAGACTTCCGTAACTTGTGCAAATTCTTCAAAAACTTCGGCAGATGTTATGCCTTCCGAAAATGTTGACAACAATGCTACAAGGATTGTTATTAACGGAAAGGAAGTTAAAAGTGATAAAACAAAAAACGAAATGTTTATTACTATAAATGTAAATGTTAATAAGCAAATAAATTAAATTTGATTTATTATAGGGTCATTATTCTACCAGTGAAATAAAGTTACTTTATTCCACTAGTGGATAAATAAAGTATTGCTTTAGACGGTTCATATGTGTGGATAAAACTCCGATTATAAGGTGATTGTGGATAGAACGTGATTTATTATTAGCTCTCATATTCTTTACTCTATTTTAAAGATATTCAGCTAACTCAAACAAATTTGAAAAATTAAAAAAAAAGTCTTTTCAACTGAATTCAATGTTCTTCGATACCAAAATTCTACACTGAAAAATGTATTTATTGGAATTAAATAAATATCGTTTGTCATGTTTTAGGTGTTGCCTAGAATACAGGCTGATTACACTTTAAATACAGAAACTGCAGGAATAAATTAATTGGCAAAAATAAGTAGAGTTTGCTCTATAAACTTTTTCCTGCGGAACGCGGTATTCGCGATACAGGTTATTAAAGTTTACAAAAAATATTCTAGCATATATTCATAATGCGCTGACGGAATTGAATGAAATTTATTACAACACATTTACTTAATTAGAGACCTATTATTGAATGTACTATTAACCTCGTGGATGTAACCATTGGCGTGCTACTCAAAGTGCCGCCCATTTTCCCATGAAAAAAAAAACCACTGGCGTTTTTTTGTAGAAATAATGTTACATTCAGGTACTGTTATGTGAAATGAATGAAGAATGTTTCTTGGCGTTTAATAGTCGTAGTTGTTTAGAAGGTAATTTACATATTTGCCGACCATAATTTTTTTAGTCCACGTTCTCATATTCGTTTAAAATCCATGTGCAAAAATTGATTATTTTGTCTCCGTTATCAATTCGTAAGCTTTACGATGATCTTGTTTTAGTATTTTAACTAGCTTTGTTTATTTATTCCTGAAGCAACAGTCCTTCTTGGGCTAATGAACATGATACGAATTATGACAAAAAATAGAGGAAAACTGTAATCTCTTCAGGAAAAATACCAAATGAAACTGCTAGATAATTTGGGGTACCCAGTCCATAGCAGTATAAGGACTATACAGGGTGTCCCGTAAAGTGTGTTGTGATCTTTGGGTGGTGATAGTACATAAAAAAATATGACAAAAAACTCTAATAAACATAACCTCTTAAACGCACCGTTTTGAAGTTATAGGCCTTAAAAGGTGCAACTACAAAAGTAATTTTTGTGACGTAACTCTTTGTTGGAAAAAGAAAACATAATGAAATTTTCAGGGACTAGTCAGCTTTAGGAAGCCAATAAATAATGTGGATATTAATAAAATTGAGAAAGCGGAAGGGTGTTTTTTATCACCCTGTATCCTATTTTTTGCCAAAAAAATTTTTTCTGCAAAGATACAGTAAATATCATAAGATTTTTAGAAAGACCATTGAATTTAGAAATTTTTTTGTCTCTTGCATTTTTTATGTAAAATGATTACTTTTCTAATAAATTTACACCGCTAGGTGTTAAATTTGACGTATTCAAAAAGTAGGCGCCTGTCACTTTTAACATAGTTGACATTTGTTACCATATTTTAATCGTGTCTGTTGACGAATTATTAATTTGTGAGTACAATGGCGGATAACAATCGTTTTACTAATCAAGAATATGCCGAAATGCATTTTATTTATGGATTATGTAATGGAAATGCAACAGCTGCTCGAAGAACATACATAGAACGTTATCCGCAGAGACGTCAGCCGTCTACACAATTATTTACTCGGATTCACAGACGGATTATTGAAACTGGTAGTGTGGTACCCCGTTACATACATTGTGGTAGAATTGCTAGAAGACTACCCGCGCAAGATGAACAAATTTTGAGATCTTTTGAACAAAATCCGGGAGAAAGTGTGCGAAGGGCAGCTAATCAGTTACAGCTTTCCAGAATGTCAGTTTGGCGTGTTTTGAAGGAAAACGGCCTTTATGCCTACCATCTCCAAAAAGTGCAACATTTAATGCCTGAAGATCTTCCCCGACGCCTAGAATTCTGCCGAATAATACTTAACCATCACCAACATAATGTGGAATTTATTAGCTCCATTTTATTTACCGATGAAGCCACCTTTACACGAGATGGTTTACTGAACTTGCACAATGCACATGCATGGTCAGACGAAAATCCTCATGCTACCATTGATAGTCATCACCAACACCGATTCTCAGTCAACGTATGGGCTGGAATAATAGGTGACTATTTGCTCGGGCCTTTCTTTCTACCTCAAAGGCTTGATGCAGTAGAATATTTAAACTTCCTAGAAAACCATCTCCCTGAGTTAATGGAAAATGTTCCTTTAAATTTGAGACAATACATGTGGTACCTCCATGACGGGGCACCTGCGCATTTCAGTGTTCATGTTAGAGAGTATCTACATATGCGGTTTCCTAATCGATGGATTGGAAGAGGATATAATGCACCAATAGCCTGGCCACCGCGATCACCGGACTTGAATCCTGTCGATTTTTATCTTTGGGGACACGCGAAATCTCAAGTTTATGCAACCCCTGTTGATACAGAAGATCAACTTAGACTGCGAATTGTAGAAACCTTTAATTTAATAAGAAATAGTCTATTCATATTCCAAAGAGTCAGATTTAACTTTATAAAGAGACTGACAGCATGTATCGATGCAGAAGGAGGTCAATTTCAACATTTATTATAATAACATATTTTGTTTTAGTTCTGTTTTGGTTACTTAATTAAAAAAATTATTTTGGAAATTGATTGTATTCTTAAAAATTCACTAGGCTTAAGAAATGTATGTAAATAGTTCGGAAGCACTCATCTCTCTGCATTTTGTAAATTTACTAGAAAACTAAATATTTTGCATAAAAAAAACGAGAGACAAAAAAATTTCTAAATTTAATGGTCTTTCTAAAAATCTTATGATACTCGCTGTACCTTTGCAGAAAAAAATTTTTTAGCAAAAAATAGGATACAGGGTAATAAAAAAACACCCTTCTGCTTTCTTGATTTTATATCATATCCGCATTATTTATTGATTTCCTAAAGCTGATTAGCCCCTGAAAATTTCATTAAGTTTTCTTTTTCCAACAAAGAGTTACGTCATAAAAACTACTTTTATAGTTGCACCTTTGAAGGTCTGTAACTTCAAAATGGTGCGTTTAAGAGGTTATGTTTATTAGAGTTTTTAGTCATATTTTTTTATGTACTATCACCACCCAAAGTTGTAACATACTTTACGGGCACCCTGTAGAGACACAAGAAGACTTGGTGGCTGGAAGTTGTCGTCAGTGACAGAACATTACATGAAATTAGTTCAAAATAAAATTGCCACGACGAATCAAATTTTGCTCAGAGAAGCAATCTCAAACATTGCCACTACCGCTACTGATATTCGCGGAGTTGTGACGTACCTAGAATTCTTATTGAAAATTGTATTAATTGCAAAGTAGATGGACAGATTGTTGAAAGTGAACAATGATTAAAATGACGATGTTCTTATTGATGGACTTTTTAACTGAAATCGTGGCATAAAAGCGAGAAATAAAAACTTTTATTGCACAGGCTCTTTGAAAAGCTAAAAGAAATTGTCACTTTTGATACGACCGTAGGTAAATAAATAGAACGCATTTTGAATTTGAAACAAATTTCTTATTTTCGAAGAAGGTTACCTTTAAAAGTGACCTTGCGGGGCAACATTTCCCAATTGCAAGGTGTACGGGTTCTATTAATAAACGTATTTTTCTTTATTCATGCACGATCTCGGGAAAGTGCTGCGGTGAACGGTTGCCGTTGTTTTTATTTTTAGACGAGAGTGCGAGGTACCCCGCAGCCTCCACCGGCGTGCAGAAGAGGCGCAATTAACGGAAATAACGCCACCTTTTTAGCGATGCGCAGCGAAGAATGCAGCAACGAAAACAAACACCGACGCTAAGAATACAACCCCGCGATTCTAATTTGGAACCGAATGGTCCTCCCTCCCCCGCCCCGCTAGTCCCTCCCGTCCCGCCGCGCCGTCCGTCATCTTTACCGCCCGAACTGACTCATTTATTTAGGCTCCTCGCCGAGCCGTATCGACTGCGGCAGCGTCAAAGACGCGCGAGAGACGTGCATGCACTCTCCGCCGTCTATAGTTAGATATGACGCGCTCGATACACACGGCATAATAAACTCTCGACTGAAATTCTCGAATACGGTTTTGCAGACGGATTCGGATAGCAGGAGTTGGCTGGTCGGTGTCGGCATTCTGGCTAATCGCCTGCGATGGTGCCACATAATATGGCACCGGACCTTCGACGCCCCCTCGCGGGCGTTATCTGCGAGATTTGTCGCGCGATCTCTTGTCGCGGCGACTTGGACCCACGTCGGCCATTATTATGGCGGACTGAAATTTTTCTACGACACGATCAGACGGCTAAAAGGGCACCTAGTACAAAAAAATCATTACACATGTCTTTTAGATTGGAAGAATGACAAAAATGCACAATATTCATCCATTTCATTATCAGCGGTACCGGCTTTGAAACAAACATATTTTTTACGAAGACTACAGTTCTACGAATGGATAATGAATAATGAAGATGTCCCCATCTTGTGGAGCAACGAAACTATGTTTACCAGACAGGGAGTGTTTAATATTCTTAATACCCATTTCTGGTCAGACAAAAATCCACGGGCAATACAACGCACAAATTTTTTAAATAGATTTGCAATAGAGATATGGACAGGAGCATTAGGGGACCAGCTACTTGGACCAATTCAGTTTCCCGTTCGTCTGAATGCAGAAGGATACTTAAACTTTCTACAAAAAGATGTAAGGGAACTATTGGATGATACGTCGTTAAATGTACGCGTAACATTACACTATCAACATGATGGGGCACCACCTTACTTTACCCATAATGTCATAAATTGGTTACTCGATCATTTTCCTGGCAAGTGGAAGTAGAGGTGGCCCCACACCACAGCCATCTCGGTCTCCAGACCTAAATCCTCTAGATTACTTTCTGTGGGGTAGGATTAACTGTTGTTTACGCTACAGAAATAAGTTCTTTGGAATTACAGCACAGGATCCATTTGGCTCCGAATTAAATCAGACAAAATAATTTTGAAATCTTCTCGGGCAATTCGACGTCGAGCTGAAAAATGTATTCAGCAAAGTGTAAATCTTTTTGAGCATTTGCTATAGAAATACTATTCAGATTAAAGATAAGTTTTATTAATAGTGTGGTTTTCTATTATTTTTATTAGTTTATCGTAAAAATTTCAATTGTTTTCTTATTTTTTGTTTTAATGGTCATTAGATATAACTAAAGTAAGATTATTAGCGTACATAGTGAAGCAATAATTCATCAAGACATTCTCTACATATAAAATGAATAGAAGCGGGTACAATATTGAGCCTTGAGGCACCCGTAAATCAGTTTTTAAAATCTTCGAGTTATAATGAAAAATCTTACCGTTTGAGTATTGTAAAGACACACATCGTTTCCTTAATAAAGGGATAAACATTTCAACAGTTCCAGGAACTTCTTCAGCAATAATTTCTCGATAGTCAGTAGCGTGCAAATTAGTTTTCAGGTTTAATTAAAGCAAACTTATTTCAATACGTGTGTGATGAAGAATGACATTTGTGTATTTTGTTGTAGTTTTTTGTGAATAAGTAAACAAAAAAAAAAAGAAGATTTGATTCGATCTTGTTTCAATATAAAAGAAGCTTTACTTTTATTTTGAAGAAAATTATATTATGATTTTTCCTTTCGTTTAAATAAAAGAACAGTATTTGCAATTGTGATTTATTTTCCCTTTGTAAATTACAAAACAATACGCCCCTGGCCCTAGGTATTAATAAAATGGTACTAACTTCTGTCATACATACTGCAATATGTAATTTTAGATACAGATTGGGCCAAATTCGGCATCCTTTGGGTTTTCTCCTATTTCCCGAAAAGATAGAAAAACAGTTTTAGACTTTAGGGGCTGGATTTTTGAGAAAAGCTTAATGGCAAAGCCACATCTTGATGTCTTGATTCATTTAAGGGCTACAGGGCATTTTCCAATTTTAGGCGTAGAATCCAGTGGCGTACGCGATATTTTTCAGTTATTCAGTTAAAGTTAAAAAAAAATAATACACAGTATTTGTTTTACAAACTTTTCTGAAATATTTTTATGGATTTACACCTTGTGTTTTCTGTCTATTAATTTTACTTTTACATGAATAGTGGAAATTGATCAAACACAATATTGCTTCTTCAAAAGTTACGAACTTTACAATTTTTTTATTTAATTTTTTTTACGATAATTTCGTCACATTTCATACTTTAGTGGAAATTGGTATATAGAAGTTTTTGGAGCAGCCCAATATTTAATATAAGTTTTTTTTTTATTAAAATTAATTATATTTATTAAAAACATTAATGGTCTCTAAGAAAAACCTTAAACAGTTGTTGTATTTTTGTCGGTGAAGATTTTGAATAAACTCCGAATTCCTTAACCAGACACCCCGTATTTTGAAGATATATTTAGCTACAGTATCTAGATATAAATAATATAGTTATAAATGGAGACTTATTGTAATCTAAAATCGAATTGTTGGTGAATACAAGAGAAAACCTTTTTTGTAGGTCAGCTTCAACCATTACATCGCTGTTTGAAGCCGCTAGAAGGTAAGTGAAGAAATTTTTTTTTTACTATTTTTACGGAAAACCACTTGAACTTCTTTGATATCTCTAAATTATCTTCAATTGTTGAAAATGGAATAGAAAAATGTATGAAAAGAATATATGAACCATGATGAATTTTGCCAAGAGCTTTTCTTTTCCATGGAAGAGTAAGATGGGTAAAGTTATAGAAGATGCAAATTGGTATGAAAATGGTGAAAATATTATAAGATCAGCCCTTCTAAAAAAGGTGATATTTTTGCATCTGTTAAAACCAAGAAAAAGTGGGATTTCTTATATTTAAAAGTGTAACAATTTTTCACCCGGCAGGAAGGAAAAAAGTTAAAGTTTTCCGGTGACAGAAAAATACGTGTCACTTCTTAGACACGAAGTATATTATATAAAGTTATATTATAACAGAACAACGAAATATTCTAAAATATAGAGAGTCAAAGTAGTGTTCAACTCAAATTAATCACCCTGTATAATCCGAAATATTTTTGGTACATGCTGTATCAAAACTGAAGCAAGTTTTGTCCAAGACATTTTATTTTTAAATTAATAATAAGGCACCTATGGAACAATGGATCTTGGCTGACATACCATAAGTTTAGCAAAATCAACCAGTGTTTCTTCTGCATACGGATACTGCTAATACTTTCCTTTTATTTATCCACCTGTAAAAAATTTGAATCTTGTATTACTTCAAAAATTGGTTAATTCTCGTGCTAATTTTTTTTTGGAGTATAAGTAGTTATATTACAGTCATTCTGAAATGCAATTATTGTATTCAAACCTTGGTTTTTATTTCAGTTTTATACAAATTTAGCACATTGTGAAATAAGGTTGATGTAGTATAATAATAATCTACCAATTGATATTACCATAAAATGAAATAACGAAGAAGTTAGCCACCAAACGTGTTAGGTAAAGATTGAGTTACAATTATATTGTAAATGGTACAAACGCAGTAATAGGAGCTGGAGGTACCACCGGTGCGACGAAAGTGTTAGACTGGATGGATTTAGGTATTCAGTTGTTCGAATCCTGCTGCAGCAGATCTGTACCGTGGTTGTCTGTATGTGACAATAGATGGTTGTAAAATAGTCCAAGAGGTTGCTGGTATACCTGGCAGGGATTTGCAACATCTACCTTAAAAAAAAAGTAAAAAAAAATCACATGGTATTATTTCATTTACTTTTTATTATGAAATCAGATGGATCCCAAAAAGAGTTTATATACCGTGTGAGTATAAAGTTTCGCATAAAATTCATATCTTTTTAAATAATGTTTTTAAAAAATTATGCAAAATCCCGTTAATTAGTAAACTTAGTTATTTCTTTTAACGTAGGCACATTAGCCATTTGGGCCTTAGTGGTGGCCTGATGACGTGAACATGCAATTTTTTAAAAGGAAACCCCTACCATTTTTTAATTTTTGGATATAGTATTCAATTTTGAATCTTTTGATACCCCATAGTCGATGCTTTCCAGTGGTTTTACCGTTACTCAAATCTTTATGTATGTAAAACATTTTCTTTGTTATAATTTTGTGAAATTAGTTTTATTTCTGATCAATAAATTATTATAAGCTGCCTACCCTTTCTTTTGCAAGAAAATTATGTAACCATTTCAACGTCAAAAAAGTTCTCTCTTTTCTATGAAATAAGATATACTTAAAAATGCACACAAAACATTTGACATAAAGATTTGAATAAATCCAATTGGTGTAATTTTTGAGAAGATTTTATTCAACCAGTCAGAGGTCACATTATCTCGAGTATAGACGTTTGTCATTGTTCATTATAAACGAATCATTAATATTGGTAACTAAGATTTAGTGATTTTTGAATATATAACTTTTGTAGAGGTCACTTTTTAACATAACCTCAAAATTTTCGAAACAAATGGGAAAAATCGTGACGCCAAAATAATTTAATTTTGATGAATCTCGGTGAAAGTATACCTTTCAGTGTCTTAAATAACCACAATTTTTTTTCGATAAAAAATCAAGATGTTTCCGAGATATTATTTTTTTTCGGTCCGAAACACTTTTTTTTTTAAATTCTACGTAGAAAAATCGTCGCACAGAGTACTGCCGGTGCTCAATTTTTTCGTTTTTAATGGAAAATGAATATCTCGGAAACTTCTTGATTTTTTTATTTAAAAAATGTTGCGATTATTTAAGACACAGAAGGGTATACTTTCAGCAAGTTTCGTTAAAATTAAATAATTTTTACGGAAATGAGAAATAGAAAACAAAAAAGAACAAGATTTTTCGTATTTTTCTCAAAATTTTTGAGGTTACGTTAAGAAGTGACCTCTACAGAAGTTGTACATTTTTGCATGATATACAATTTTTGTATTGGATACTTTTTTTGGCGTCAACTTTCGCCGGAAATCGCAATAATACCATTTTTCGCCCGTTCCCAACCCCCTAAATCAACCCTCCGCCACCCCTGCTCACGTATTTATTTTTTTACATTTATTATAATTTCCTTTACCATTTCCACTTATAACAACGTCTAGGTAACAATTTTTTTCTTCTTTTATTTACAATTTACAATTTGTGACAAAAAATGAAACCTCGTATTCTTTGCTTTGCTGAATTTTAAGTGTTAAAATATTTTAAAATTTTTTTAAATAATTTAGAAACGAATAAGTAAAATAATTTGAAATTGGGCACATGTATTTATGTAATCATTGTCCATAATTTGAGGGCTTTTTCTTAAATTTACATACTCCAGTGGCGAAGATACAGGGTATCGGTGACATATTTTTCTGAATAAAATAGTACGCCACTGCTTTACGGTAACAACCATGATATTTTCAGATTAGTCTTTAAATTTTCTATAAATTACTACTCTCTTATGTTTTTCAAAAAAGCCTAATTTTCGAGTAAAATTTAAAAAACCAACTGAAAACACACTTCGATATTCGAATATTTTAAAATTACATAGTGGGCTACGATAGCAACTTTGACATTCTGAGCAGTTAGAAGAAATAATAAATAATGCTTTTCATCAGATTCAAGCATCAATAATTTTCGAACAAATTACATTTTCGATACTAAAAAGATGTCGCGCCTGTGTTCGTGGAAATGGAGGTATATTTGAGCATTTGCTCAAATAAAATAATTAAAATGATGACTAATGTTATTAATTTCTTTATTCAAATTAATAACCGAATGATTAGTGCTTGTCATGTCATTTAAATAAAAGTGTTTTCAGTTGGTTTTTGAAGTTTTACTCGAAAAT
This sequence comes from Anoplophora glabripennis, assembly GCF_000390285.2. NCBI lineage: Eukaryota > Metazoa > Arthropoda > Insecta > Coleoptera > Cerambycidae > Anoplophora > Anoplophora glabripennis. The sequence continues at coordinate 419,409 of NW_019416524.1, read as the reverse complement.
TAGGCTTTTCTCTAAAAATATAAGAGAGTAGTAAATTGTAGAAAATTGAAAGGCGAATCCGAAAATATAATGGTTGTTATCGTAAAGCAGTGGCGTACCATTTTATTTAGAAAAATATGCCATCGATACCCTGTATCTCCGCCACTGGAGCATGTAAATTTTAGGAAAAGCCCTCAGATTTTAGAAAATGTTTATATAAATAGATGTGCTCAATTTCAAATTATTTCACTTACTAGTTTTTAAATTATTTAAAAAAAATTAACAATATTTTTTGAAGTTTAACACCCTGTATTCTTTTAACGAAGCGTCCTAGATAAAAACTTTATAGGAATGACTCCCATTAAAATTCACCAAAGAATGCGAGGTTTCGTTTTTGGTCACCATTTGTGAATCACCCTGTATTTTATTTAATTATAAAAATTCGGTACCTCCGCCTGTATCTATAACCACCTGGAAGACGATAATTCATCAATTATTGTTCGAGTCCGGGGCACATTTTCGCTTCGTGCGAAGAAAAAGGCCGATATCTACATCGAACCGCATTTTATTTCTGTATTTTTCTCCTCCATCGCCGCAAACTGACGTCGGTGCAGCTCACACGCCGGTTCCTGCCAATAAAACGGTAATTTATTGTCGCTTTTCCTAATGATTTTCTGTCGTCTGGCATCCGTCATAACAACGCGGGACCCGGCCGCCGGCGGCGGCAGCGGCGGGCTTAAAAACCGAATTGCCAAAAATCATGATTTTACGATTCTCGGAACGTTCCGCGGCTGCCAGTGACGTAGGCGGCGACGTTTTCGCCGTGGGCGTTCGCCGTCGTCGCGCACGGGACTCTCCTTGTTGCATAAGTGCGCCGAGAATAATGCAAAAATGTTTTTCTCTCTGCACGGCGGGCGGTGGGCGGGCTGGCATTCGAAATTTCCTCGCAGTAGATGGTATTTAACAAGAATTCGACTCGCTCGGGCGTAGGCATATTGAATTGGAGATAAATTGTTATTACACATTTGTATCTTCTTAGAATGTTGGCTGTAAATACAGGGTGTTTCTTAATAACGTGCTAATATTCAAGGAGGTTATTCTTGAATTCATTTTGTAGTATAACAACCCTAGGTTCGATAAAACAATAAACGAATATAAACGTAGTTGTGGCCAAAAATATGTGATCGTCATAAGGAATCCCTATGTTGTGTGTATCTATTTTTTAATTAACCGGAAGGCGGTGGCTACTAACTTTGTAGAGGGATATATGGTTTAATTTTATAAAACAAAAACAGAGTAAATACACGTAACTTTATTATTGTACAACAATTGAAGTTAAACATATGACAAAGAGAAAGAACAACAAAAAACATTAACAACCATTTAACATAGAATGAGTGTGCCAGGCTCACCTAGAGCTCCTGTGGGGAAAGAGCATGGCAGAGAAACCCACGATCGTTGCTCTTACCACCCAAATATAAATACAAAACAACCGCTAACCAAAGGCATAAATTAAGAACCTTTACTAATTATAATTAAGACCTGACTTATTTAATTTGTCACTAAATGTCACCTCACTCGAATCAGACATACACACTTTCAAGTAAAACTGAAGAGGTTTGGTGTTAGTTAGCCGGCAGAGCCGGAAGGTACTGGAGTCCCAAACGGGAAGCAATCCAGCTATAGTTGAGATTTCGGAAGATCTGTTAGCAATTCTTTTTTTGTATTTAATTATTCTTTTTTTTCAGATTCGTTCCTCACGGACGAAAATGTTAGTGAATTCAACAAGGCCCTTATATGCGTCTTGACATAAAGTGAGCACAATAAATCAAAGAACAACGTAATCATGATAAAAACAAGTTAAATGTGAGACAATGAAGTCGTTAATGCAATATCTGGGCAGTCACGACAATATACATATTTTAACATGTAATAAATAATGAACAATCTTTAATAGTAATTGTAACAATTTTATCTTAGAGAAATATACGCCCCTGAGCATAATACAATGAAGGCTAAACATACACAGAATTATTATCATGAAACATCTATAACCATCACAATCATAAGATTACATAGAACAATTAACAACAAAGTACTAAAAGAATATTACCTGCTAATTAATACCGGTTAAACACTTATATTTTTCACTACTTCTATATTTTTCATACTACATTGATCGTCTTACTCTTCACTCCGCGCTGTTCTCACTGCAACTCCCTATCTTCGACTAACTAGGTTTCCTTCCAGAATTGCCCCATCTAGGCTTTTGCTTTTTTTGCGTTTTCTTCTATAAGTATGGTTTTGCACAATTTTAAGAAAAAAACTTCATATGAACATATTTCCTAAAAGTGTTAACTTTTGAATTACAGAGTGCTAAATTTTTATGAAAAAACATTTTTTTATGATGACTCGTATTACCCTCGATATTTTTTCAAATTTGGTACACGCCTTCTATTCATCGAGATGAATTTTCTGATGTACAAACAATTTTATTATTTTTGCCAGTGGCGTCTGTACAGGTTTTATATTGAATATTTTTGAAGAAAAATATGTTACGCCACTGCTACTTCTTAAAGTAAAAATCATTTTTGAAATCCTCATTCCTTTCTGAGCAAATGTGGTGTCTTGAATTTTTTTCGTGTGACGTACGGTTTTCGCATAAAAAAATAAAATTCATTCATTTGCATCTTGTTGGACCACTTACGAGAAAAAAAAAAAGATGTATGTAACTTTGAACAATAATTTATTTAAGATAATAAATTTTAAACATTGAAATTATGAAGTTACAGTAATCTACATACATTTTGGAATGGTAAAGGGAAATTACCCTGAACGCACAAAGAAATAAATTATATCAGATGTTGGAAATGTCCATCTCCTGCAAATATGCATGCCTCTGCTCTTCTTCTCATGGACTCACGTACTCTTTGGAAAATGCCGGGAGTGGTCGCAACAAACTATGATGCGATTTCTCAATTGCTCTTCAGTATGAATTGGTGTGCTGTAAACCAATGTTTTGAGATGACCCCATAGGAAGTAATCTAAAGCATTGAGGTCCGGGGACCTAGGTGGCCATGACTGTGGTCCCATAATCCAGCGATTATTGTAATTTTGGTTTAAATATTCGCGCGCCAGAGTACTGAAGTGAATTTCTTATTCTATATTTTTTTTATAACTGTGTTAGTTTTTGAAATATTTTGAAAAAAGGTGATTTTTAAAAAATTTAAAAATTTTATTCAAAAGTAAATGATTTTTTTTTTAAATTTAGGCTTCTAAATCGTTCAAATTCCCAGAATCTACTGTTAATATATAAATAAAGTAAATTGCAGAAGGAATCACTTTAATTTTTTTCCGATTTTTTTTTCTCAAAAATCAAGACAATTATTTTATTTTGATTGTAACTTCATTAGTTTTCATGCGACTTCTACCATCATTCAATTTAAAGGTCTTTTCAAGAAATTAATAGGTGTTATACAGGGTCGGAAAGTCCCCATGGTTCATCGGTTGTTACGTGAGAGCGATAAAGTAAATCATAGAAATCCGTGCGATAGAGAAAGATGGCTATAATGAAGGCGTCTAATAGTCACCGCCCATTTCGCCCTTCCACAAATAAGATCCACTTCTTATTAGATACGGAATGAAATTATTGAGTAGGTACCTATATTTTCACTCAATATTGAGATTTTGATAATTTTACTCATTTGTGATAATAAATAACAAAATAAACTAAAACTGAGTACATTACACAATTTCTTATTTATTTGGGAATTTAATCCATACAATTATTTCGAAACTACATTTCCACTTTAAAATTTTGAAAATTTAAAATGGTTAATTTTTCGGGGATCTAGAAGAAAATTCGGTATCAATAGGCACCCTTGTTATTTTCCGAACGTCCTGTATTCGTTTCAGATGTCTGCCGGGGAGACAACGTTAAAAAACCTCTGAATATTTATCACTGACTCGCGCGTCGAGGGGAATTTTACTCGCTATCTCGATTTCGGACAATTACTTAATTCTTTCAGTAATTTGGTTATTAAAAAGCGATCAGATAAGGTGTAATGTCTCGAAATCCGCAAGTAAAGGTGATAAATTGCGGGCGAATCTTCGGCCCGACAATTTTTTGCACGCGAATGTTTAACAACGGGAGAATGCCGTATTAATGGCAGGAAGTCATCATATTTAGAGCTGCAGCACCCTAGGGGCAGCGGCGTCCAAAGGGGTGCAAGTCCGAGAACTGAATTTCGAGATTTATCAGGAGAAACTGGGCGGTTAAAAAACGTAAAATCAATTATTGTATTTTTACTAGGTATATTTTAAAGGTTTAATAAAATGAAATCAAAAGGAGATGACAATTAAGTCAAACGGTGTTTCGTCGACCACACCACAGACACAAGACTCCAAAATTGTATGTAGAGAAACACAAAAATTCTAGAAAAAATTGTTTTTTTTTTTTTAGTTACTAATATTTGCCCTTTTTTACTAAATTCTTCGATACTATCTTATTTGAAAAATAAAATGTGTTCTATTTTTGTAATATTTGTTCATTCCAAAGAGAAAAGTCTCGTTAGACCTGTTATATGTAATTTCAAACATCTCTGCTTAAGTAGTTCATATTTTACGCGTAGTTGTAGCAAAAATTGATTGAAACAGCCACAGTAAAAAGAGATGTGTAAAAATATTCTACACCCTATTACAATGAAAATACGATAAATTGTTGTCAACAACATGTCATTATTAATGATAACACCAAAATCAAGATTTCACCATCGAGTAGTTGGTCCAAGGACATTTTGACTTTTATTTTTTGATCCCATTCATAAATTATGTAGTTTTAAATGATTATTGATTATGTTTGGCCATATTCAAATCAGACGATTGAAACTGTAAAGAAGTTATAGATAGTCTACATGCAAATGTAATTTACAATTTAAAGGAATTCTTTTTAAGTGTGCTGTGAAAATACCGAACAAAAGGATCCCTAATATAAAACCCTGAGGAACACCTAAGCCTACTGTTCTATATTGCGATATTAATATCGAAGAACCTGTAGTTAGCATAATGTACGTCTATAAACACCATAATACTGCAGCGTAGCTATTAGGCAATTGATTTCGACGGACTCAGATGCCTTAGTCATATCCATTAAAGTAACAGACGAAATCTGTGAGTTGTCAAAGCTCTTAAAATGTCGTCAGTTACATTCGCTGATAATGTTTTAAGAACTGGGTCTTTTCTAAAATCCAGATTGGCTTAAAGGAATCATTAAATTGTCAGCACAGTATTCAAACCGATGTTCATATAAAACAGATCCGGCGCGGAAAACATGTCAATTGGGCGCAGATATTTATAATGTTCGAAATTTTAGGAAAACATTAATTGCTATCCGATATTTATAAAAATACTCTTTTTTTCTGATGAAGTTATATTCTTCTTAAATGGTCTTGTAAAGCGTCAAACTTGTCGGTATTGGGCAACTGAAAATCCACGTTGAATACAGAAGTATCACACTCAGTACCTAGAGAAAGTGAATGTTTGGGCCGGAATAATAGGTAATAGGATCATACTCTTTCGAAGGAATCTTAACAGGTCCTCGATATTTACAATTTCTGCAAAACGATTTGTTCCCCGATCTCAATCGGCTGTTTCCAAACATAAATGATTTGTGACTTTTGCAAGATGGTGCTGTATTTGTAAGAAACTGTTTGGACAACGTTTTTGGAGATATGGCGAAGAGGAGCAATTGAATGGCCATCCAGGTCTCCAGATTTAACTCCTAGATTTTTATGGGGATACTTAAAAGTAAAGTATACTGAAATAGATCACAAAATATAGATGGTTTGTTGAAAGGAACGCATTCGGATGGAGATGGCACGAATAACCCCGAAAGTTATAGACAATAGTAGACCAGTCAAATTGTCGAAAATATCTCGTTTTTTTTGCCAAAATTTAGTTCAGTAAGCAAAGACACGAAAAATTAGGAAAAATTCTGCACGAACTGCGTTACATCAGCTGAATGTTTAATTTCAAAATGGCGTCTAAAGTTCGCAAAAAACAGTTTTTTTCAGTTACTAAACTAGACATTTTAGAATAAAATGTGTTAGACAAAAGTTGTAGAAATTTTTATAAAAATATTGAGCCCGATGTCAATAATTGATAAATGTATTAGTTATTGCGAAAAACGGCTAAAAATCGCAATTTTTTAAAACTTCTATATCTTTAAAATGAAAAAAGACTTTTTTACGAAACGAAACTTTGAAAATATGTAGTCCTTGGCAAGTAAAATCAGTGCATTTTTAAAAAAATGCAAAATATTTGGGTTTTTGTAAAAATTTAATTTCTCGAAAAAAAGAAATTTTTTTCAAGTTTCAATAAATCTATTGTCATTTGAAAGCTGACATTTTTCCACGAATTTAAAAAAAAATGTTCTACGACCAACAGAGGCCGAGATTTTTTTTTTTTAATTGTATTATAACTGAGGGTCATCAATTTGAAAATCTATCTAACTTGGTTTGTTAAAAATACATTTTATCTCGACTGTTTTTCTTATGACGCACCGTTTTCGAGTAAAAAACAATAAAATCGATTTATTGCATGGAGTAATTCGGTTTCAATAATTTGAAAAATAGCAGAAACTATGCACTTAACTGCTTCACACTCAAACACTCAAAGTGATAGCTATTATTAATTTTGTCAAACAATAACAAAAACGAGTGTACAGCCAACTTGCTAATTTCTGTTTAGTTTAAATAGGTAGTGAATAGTGAATCTAAAAACTGATAAAATTTTTTTAGACTGATGTTAACAGCGAGGAATAATAATTTTTTGTAATAAAATTGGTACAAAAAAAAGCTGAGTGCATAATTTCTGCTATTTTTCAAATTATTGAAACCAGAATACGCCATACAATAAATCGATTTTAATTTTTTTATTTGAAACAGTGAGTCATAGGAAAAACAGTCGAGATACCTTTTCTCTTCCAAATTGAACAAGGAATTTGAAAAATAATTTTTATTTTAAGAAAAATCAGTGGCGTATTATTTTTTTCTTCAAAAATATCGAAAGACGTGCCTGTGCGCACGCCACTGGTGAAACTAAAAACAATATTTTTATCGTAAAACATGTATTGTTGTTAATTGTCAAAGCTTGTAAAATTTCGTTAAAATATTCTAAGCGGTTTTCGCAATATTTATAAATTTACATTTTTTTATTAAAACTTTATCCCCCTGTAGATCAGAAACTAAGCATTTCGGAATATAGTTTATTAAGGAAATATATCACAAATCACTTGTACCATAACCTCCTGCAAGGAATGCATCGACTTACCAAACACCCTGCAGATTTAAGGATATACCTAGGGGTCAAAATATAGTGTGTTACGTATACAACAGCAGTTTTCTCCGTGTAGTTTCGTAAGTGGATAATAGACGCGATTTGAAGCACATGAGCTTTATAAACCAATGAAAGGAACACAGTAATCGAGTCAGTTTTTTAGGTCAAGCTAAGTCGTCTAAGTAAATCAAAAAGAAATAATTTGTATATCTGTATATTGGGCATATCGAAAAAAGCTAAAAAAAAAAACGAAAAGACCCTATTTTCTGTTCTCGTAAAATTCAAGTTAACGACACTGGTGTTGCGAAACCCACCTCCGACAATAGGCAAATCTGCTGTTACCAAGGCACCGCTTCTCGGATACGCAGGTATATAGGATTCCGAACCTCCGAAGGTTACCATTGCGACCTTCCCTGTCGCCCGGTTGTTCAAAAATTCTTCGCCCGGTAACCGAAGGGCTGAAATTCGGACTGCCAAAAAACTTATTGAAGGAAGTATCGGACCTATACTTACATAAATTGTTTGACGAATAAGCCCCCGGTATCACCTGCACCGGCAATTTGCTATTTACCAGAGTTTAGTTCGGATCCTTGGTGAAACGAGAGCCGGCTAAGCGATCAGTGGCGGCACAAAAACGTCTTTGTAAGGGCACATTCGTGGGTATATATTTAAAGATTCCAGTTCTAATCTGAAAAAGTGACAGTAAATTTTATTAAAAAGTCATAGGCCAAGCATATGATTGCAAGTTATATTTTTGTTATTAGAAATTTAATTTGTTTTGTCGGCTATAAAGCTCGCTCTGTGTGAAAGTGACATTTTTCCAGTCTACAGAAAAAACATTTTCTCATGATAGATATGAAAATCATAATGCCAAATTTGTAATTTTCTTAATAGTAAACCAACCAAATTTTTATAAACCTTAGATATCATTTAATTCAATCCCAATGGAACGTTTTTTGTATAAAACTGAAGATATTAAAAAGAAACAATAACATTTGATTTGAATGCCATCTGTTATTATATATGCAACAATAAAGAAAGTGCCTTTTGAAAACAAATTAACGATTTGGTCTATAACAGTTTCTTTTGAATTAATTCGAAATTAAAGTTAATTACTGGTAGAATATCTCTTACTCGAGATGAAATACTTTTTTCTTTGTGTAGCAATTTGCTTCACTCACAAAAAGCGATATTTTCTTCTATTGTTGCAAAATATACACTCATTGACTTAAAATTCAATCCGTGCAAAATTTCGAATAAGTTTAATGAATTTCTGTGGTCCAAATCTCATGATTTTTTTGCAAGTTACATATAAAATTATCTGTCTAGACCATGATTTACATTTGTAAAGATAATTTACAAGTGAAGAGAATGATGAATTATATTTTTTTAATCGTCATGTATCATCGTTCAAGAGATTCAGGTTTTTTTTTTAGCAAATTTCGAATAAAGTCTCAGACTGTCAGTCACAATTTTAAAATCTTTTATTGAGATTGAAGTTTATGATTTGATTCTAACAAATCTCAAATCTCTGAACGCTACATCTTGAACTTCCAGAATTATAAAGGTATAATACTGTGATGTTCCTTTTTGCACCAATGCAACTGCCCTTACTGCATCAGTTGTTAATAAAATTATAATTTGAAACTGATATTTATCACATTTTGTTGCTGTTTAAATCATATGTATCAGTTTATTGGATACAATGGGACACTTAACCTTATGAATACAGGACTTCCACAGGGGTCAAATTTGGGACCATTATAATTTATTATATTTATTAACGATTTGGTGAATTTAATTAAATGCTCGAAACTTTTTTATTTAAAATTTTGTACACCAGTTAATAGTATGTATTATTTGGAATCAGTAGTTGATTTTATATCAGCGTGATGTGTAGTATAATGCAGTGTCCTGTACTAGAAGAAAAACAGTTATTGGATTACCGATTGAAGTCTACTAACATCATGGAATGAAGCATTTGGATATTTGCTTTGACATGGTCTTACCTTTAAATAACACATGAATAATACCTAGCTCTAATTAATCCGACTTTATAATTCGAAATTGTAAGAAAGTTAACAACACATCAGTTTTGAAGTTATTATTTTCCTCATTAGTGTGAACGATTTTATCTTTAAAGAAAATAGAGAATAGAGTTTTATTGAAGAAATTAATTATTTTATCTCTAAATACAAGGGACAGGACTTTTGCAGCTGCCTTTCTGTATAATCTCTAGCTCGTAACAATGTCGATTGTAGTGAGTTCCTGGCAAAAATATGTTTTCTAACATCAAGATTTGGAAGTGGATAAAACAATCGTCTTAGAGCATCTAATCCTCACAGCCATCTGCTTTTAAAAACACCAATACATATTCTAATTGATAATATTAATTTGTGGTATGTATATCTTCTGTTATCTGGTTACTTCACTACCTTCACTTGTTATTGTTATTTTATTTTTTGTGAATGTAATTTGCTTAGTTTACAAATTGTTTGTTACCAATTGTCTTATTATTTAAGTTTCATTTGATGTTTAGAGTAAGTTTTCGTTCATGAATGTTTTGTAATTGGGTGTTAAATATAGTGGATATAAACGTTTCATTATCGGTATTTACAAAATTGTGAGAGTTCAAATCAAGATAAGTGTGAAATTTTCTGTCTTTTAAAAAATCTAATCCTTTGAACGAATGGAAGATGATTAAAAAAATGAAGTTCATTTAATAATGTTAACAGCGCGTAATAATTCTATGGGTTGTCTTAAAGTTGTATATATTTTTTACATATATGGATTTTTAAAATTGATAATAGTATACAGAAAAAAGAAATAGAAATCATGGCTGTTTTTATTAAAAATAAAACATCCTTTTTCTCGTAAACGGGTCATTTTATCGACAATAAAGAAGAGTACCTTTTTTTAGTCTAAGGTTGAAGCTGCCCAGATTTATTATTTTAAAGTCTTTAAGGGTGTTAAAAATTTAGTTGAGCCCACCTCTGGTAAACAAAAAAGCTAAATATATTTCAAGGATGCTATTTTAAGAGGTCCTTACTAGTGTCCATCACATACAATTTTTATTAAATTATATTAAGTACTTTAATTCTCTTATTTTTTCATGTTTTATCTGCACCCGAGAGATTTCCCACATTTTCCCGGACACCCTGTATATTAGGTGTCGAAGTGGAAAGTGGTTCGTTACTGTCCACGCAGAGATTAAGAAGTTAACGTTTTTGTGTGGATCTTTTGAACTCCTTGTTATTTTTTCTAAAATTTTTAAATATTCGAGAAATCATTTTGTGTGATTATTTATTTATTTTTTTGAGCAACTCTTCTGGCCCCCTTAAGGGCGAGACGCCGCGTACGCCGCTGAAACGGACAACAGGAAGTAGTTTAGGCGTTTAGACAAAACGCCAGGCCGGGCTCCCTCACCCCCCTCACCCCCTGGCCCTCCGCCGCCCCTTCTAAATCACTCGGTCGAGCGGTTCGTAACGGATTTAGAAAAAAAGAGAGAGCGAGACGGATATAGGCGGCAAGAGTATATATATGCGTGTGTGTGTGTATGTATAAGCTATCTGGATAAAGAACACTACTGGAAGAATTATATTATTACAACAGCTACATACGTTCGGGGATTAGAGGGACGATGGCGAGGATTTTGCGTGAAAAAATATAGGAACAGGGAAATGGGGGATGCTGCGTCTTTGTTGGCGTTTTCGGGCGTAGGGGAGATTAATTTGGAAAGCCCGGCCGGAATAACGATTTATTCGGATATAAAAATCTGTTAAAATCATTATTTTTTTCCAATTATAATCAGCAATTATATTTATCTGCATTCTTTAGTTTGTATTGAATGTATAATGTTAATTCAGATAAATCCAATAATTTTTTTCTGAAATCCTGTCGGACGAAGTCAGACAATATTATTTGGTATCAAAAATGTAGATATAGTTTTTGATTTTTCTCAAAAAAGTAGATTTTAAGGTTTCAGAAGTTACTCTGGATAACTTGTAAAATACTTATTGTCTTCCTTTTGAAATGAAAAGATTTGGAAACATTTTAGTCATGTGATAATTTTAATTTAATTTTTAAATATTATAGAAATATTTTGTAATACTTTTTATAACAAAAAGATATAATTACCATAAAACGTTGTACTTACTTTATTTCATAAACAATTATTGAAATGTTAACAAAAGGTGAGATAATTTTTGACTAAAGGAAAGGAAGGTCGTAGAGCAACGTTTTTTTAAATTTGCGTAAAAATGTCAGCAATCGATTCCTGTAATAGACATTATCGAGAAATGAAAATCGAAAAATATATTAAAGAAAAACGCGATTCGTCGAGCAAGAGCAAGAGCCGATTTTCGAGATGACCTTGTTTTCGAAATATCGTTATAAAAATGTTTAATATTTTTTAATTTTGAAAAAGGTACTTTTTTTGCTTGCCGAGGGCTACATTTACAGCAAGTAACAAGTTTCAAAACCTTAATTTGCAAGAGATACAGTAAAAACAAAAAAAGTCGATTTTTGACGGTTTTTTCGATATATCTCGAAAAGTAATGTAGCAATCGATATATGTATTTAAAAATACCAATCGATATGTTTTTTTTATAGCTACAACTTTCTCATTTAACTTTTTTCGATTGGAGTTCAAGTTAAAGTTTTTTTTATTAGCGAAAAACCATTTTTTTGACTTTTATGATTTTTTTAAAAAATACACTATCTTTCTTAGAATTTTTTTCCTATATCACCATATTTTTTGTTTCCAGGTGGTATTTTTTGTAAGCTCTTCTACCTATTGGACTATAAGCTCGTTTTTTTAACGAATAATCTCGAACTGTTGCAGTATTATTCAAATTTCACATGATCGAAATATTTCCGAAAATTCTTTATCTTAAACGGAAGGAGAAACAAAATCCTTAATTTGTCATGATTTGAAAGAAAATTTACTGGTATTTTCATTTTTACACAAAAAAATATTGCATTTATTCATTTATTATTTTATGCAGCCAGTTCTTCCAATAGTTGCCATTTTTCTTTTCCCTGATGATGGCATAATAGCCGAAACTAGCAAGAAAGTAAATGTTTATACTGAATTAAAAGGGACTCTAATCATCACACTTAATTCATAAACTACATACATGCTTTTTGTTTTCTCTTATGCTAAAGCACTGAAACCAATTTTCAATTGATATGATATCTATTATTTCTCTTCTACAAAAGATTTATGAAAAACAATGCAAGATGAAAAAGGCTTTGTAAGCTGTATCGTCAGTAAGATAATTTTTAAAGTAGTTCGTTTTACTTTCAGTTAATTTCATTGAAATCATTTTTGAATCGACAATTTTCCTCTCTAAATGGTTGATAGTTGTAGCAGATTTAGACAAAGATTTTGGTACCATTATGAGAGCTATGTGTAATCAAATGAAACAAATGGGATGTTCACTAAAAAATTAATTTTGTTTAAACGTCATAAAATGGCCATAAAATAGATTTATAATCACATCTACAAAGTTTTACAAAAATCTAAAAATCAGTTATACGGGGAAAAACCCAAAAGAAGTGTCAATATTCGTCTGAGCACGCAAAACAGCCTCTGACGTCACGATGCGGAATAGGTTAGAGCGAGAAAACTCATGATTAGGTTTTTATGTAGGTAATAGTCTACTTGCCATATTGTGTAGTCTGTCAGGTCTGTATTTATCGACATTTACATACCGTTGTGTCCTTCCATTTGTAGTTTATTTAATTTTAATTAGGGTATAAGGGAACACACAGACAAAATTGATGGGTTGTAAAAGACACACTCACATAATTTGCTAATTATGGTGTAACAATTTTCTGCAAAGACTTAAATCAAGCTGAATCCAGTGGTTAAAAGCGAAACTGTAAGTATTTTTCTTCTTGTATAAATAAGTAGTAAAGAATTATAAATAGTCCAATTAACTAAGCCTTTAAATCGAAATTTTGCCAACTTGGCTGAATTTTTGATATGAGTTAGTTTAAGGTATATTATAACAATAAGTGAGAGTAATTTTTTGTTCAACCCCCGGCCAAGGGTGGAAAAAGATAAAACAAAGGGCTTTTTCAAGATAACTCAAAAAGGGTAAGAGCTAGAAAAAAAAGTTTTTCATGAAAGTTGTAAAGCAGACAATTCTACATAAAAATGGTCTCTTAGCTTTTTCTTGTACTATTAAAATTAACAGAGTTAGGGAGGCTAGAAGTTAAGGGAAGATTTCAGAAATTTAATTTTGTTAAATCATTAAAATTAACGATTAAAAATTTGATTTTTTGTTATAACTTTCTTATTAAAAATTAAAAAATATATCTATTTCTCTGAAAAGAAAAGTTACATATTTTAGAGCAGATTGAAAAAAAAAATTACAAAATTCAATCATTTTTCTGTTTGTTATGATTTTTTTTAAATTTCTGAAATCTTCCCTTAACTTCTAGCCTCCCTAACTCTGTTAATTGTAATAGTACAAGAAAAAGTTAAGAGGCCATTTTTATGTAGAATTGTCTGCTTTACAACTTTCATGAAAAACTTTTTTTTCTAGCTCTTACCCTTTTTGAGTTATCTTGAAAAAGCCCTTTGTTTTATCTTTTTCCACCCTTGGCCGGGGGTTCAACAAAAAATTACTCTCACTTATTGTTATAATATACCTTAAACTAACTCATATCAAAAATTCAGCCAAGTTGACAAAATTTCGATTTAAAGGCTTAGTTAATTGGACTAAAAGTACGAAACCTTTGGTAGTTTATTATACGAGGTGATACAAATTAAATAATAGCTTTGCTACCTCGGAAACAGAGATGTGTTAACAAAAGTTTATCTGCTTTAACATAAACTAGATACTAGCTATTTAACTACCAAATTCAAAAAAATAATAAACAAAGGTGTACAATAACATTACCTTGAAATGATCTCTAACATAACCTCAAAATTTCAGAGAAAAATGCGAAAAACAGTTTTTTTGTGATATTTCGTTTTTTATTTCTCATTTCCGCAAAAATAATTTAATTCTGATGAAACTTGGCGAAAGAATACCTTTCTGTGTCTTAAATAACCACAATTTTTTTTAGATAAAAAAATCAAGAATTTTCTGTTAATCATTTTTTTTCGGCCTGAAACACTTTTTTTCAAAGAAAAATTCTACTTAGAAAAATCATCGTACAGAGTTATGCCGGTAATCATTTTTTTCGTTTTGACATATACTTTTTGGTGAAATAAAAAAATCTGTAATCACAGTTCGAAAACATGCTCAAAAATGCAAAAAAATAAAAAATGACTTGCAACAATGAATTTTTCAGTAATTGTTGATAATTTGTTTAAATTAAAAAAAAATCAAAAACTGTTACACCATTCAATTGTACGGAAAAAATACAAAAAAAAACTGTCTCATTGCTTGACCCGAGACTTAATTTTTGTACAGTATTGCTATAAACATGTCGAATAGTGAATAAATAAAAAAAATTTTTTTTTCCGTATGATCGATTAGTGTACTTGTTTTTTTTTTTAATTTTGATGAATTCATATATATATACAGTGTGTCCAAGATAAGGATGGAATAGCTCAGATTAGAAAAAAGTTGTCTTTTTTTATACCTAACAATATGCCGTTTAGAAAGTTTTAAAATTCCGGGTAGTTCCGGAGATATCCGAAAAAACCCGAAATTTTGCTAAATTGTTTAATTTTTTCTGGCTTTATTTGAAAACGAATTTTAAAATAAATTACATATTTACAATGCCACTTTTTTCGCTCTATATAATGGCGTTAACATTTCTGCAATCCGACGTTTCGTCTTCGAGGGGTCATCATCGGGTTAATTTTTTTAAATACGTCGCTGCTATCTATTTTTATGACAAAATCTAAAGTCATTTTTAATTCTGAATTAGAGGATATTATTATTGTAATCGCTTAAAAAGTTTTTAGCTTGTTTTAGCTATCATTTAAATTTTTTCCTGAGTACGGCTCTGAACGTTTTCTATTTACCATTTCCACTTATAAATGGCTAGGTAACAAATTTTTTTTATTCAAGTGTAATTTGGTTGGACTATAGAGAACCTAACCTATAAGGGTTTCGCCGATAGTTTGTCGCCAGTTCCGCAACGTGACGTCACGCGCGCGCGAGCGCGCCAATCTCACTGCAGGTTCCTTTTGCTAACCTCTTAGTTGCCATGTTTTTAATAATTAAAATACTACTTTACTTTTAAGAAAAAACATTTTTTATTTTAATATTTGGTTTGTGTTTATGTAGCCTTGAAAATATCACTTTTTATTCCAATTAAAACACAAAAAATAATAAAATACAAATGTACTCTTAAGAAGTTAGTCCATAAAAAGCGATTTTCAATCGACATTGTCTTCTGCTAGCTTCTTTTGTCCTTCCAAGTCCTAAATAGCAATCGCCCTTGAACTTTTGGCGGCAAAACATCAATGGCAGAATCGCCGTGTCCCCGGCTACCTCCACATCTCGCCTAGCGCTGGGCGTTTGCACGGCCATCATCGGCGGCTCGCAGCCTCTCTAAGGGAGCCATCTAGATGGGTCCCACATGGTATGTATTCTCGGAACGTGGGCGTCCGGAACTGGTCCTCATTCCTTACCTTTCCTAACTAGAGTAGATTCTGCTACCTGCCCCCCGTCCCAATACTGTTATTCCTCGGGGTAACGCGCTCGAGGCCCGATCCTTATCCAAAGAAAAAAAAATCCTCTTAAGGCTAACGATTGCTTGTCATGATAGGGTGAGATGAGGTGGTTGACGCTTCTTTTGGGCTTTTTTCTGAGATTTCTGGAACGGATTCGTTATCTTCATTATAAAAAATTATTCATAGAGAAACAACATAGCTTGAAGTAAACTGAGAACAACGGGGATATGTTGCAATCTTGATTTCTTCTTTGTTGATTGTTAACGGATAAAATTATCTACAAATACCAAATTTTATTGTTTATAAAGAGCGTTTAGAAGTCTGTTATTTCCAAGAAGTTAACACATACTGTTTATTCTCATCCAACTGGAAGAAGCGTAATAGCCCATGCACAACGGATTGATCCAAATTTTATTAGTCCAATCAACTGTCATGGCCTAATGCTAAATTTACAAAAAAATACCACCTGAAATATGGTGATATAGGAAAATTCTAAGAAAGATAGTGTTTTTTCTTGTAGCGTACAAACGGTGAAGTTAACCTAAAAAATTCATAAAAGTAAAAAAGAACGGTATAAAAAAAACTTGAACTCCAATCGTAAAAAGTTAAATGAGCAAGTTGTAGCTATTAAAAAAACCTATCGATTCTTATTTTTAAATATGTATATCGAGTGCTATACCTATTACTTTTCGAGATATATCGAAAAAACCGTCAAAAATCGACTTTTTTGTTTTTGCTGTATCTCTTGAAAATTAAGGTTTTGAAACTTGTTACTTGCTGTAAATGTAGCCCGCGGCAAGCAAAAAAGTGCAATTTTTTAAATTAAAAAATATTAAAAATTTTTCGAGTTATATCGATTTTTCGAAAAAAAGGTCATCGCGAAAATCGGCTCTTCTTGCTCGACGAATAGTCGTCGAGAAACGAATCAGGGCTCATTTTTCCTTAAGAGTTGTAATTTCATGGTAAAAAAGAGTGATAACAATTTTATTCATTTCAAGTGTCCAAAAATGACTGAAAAAAGTAAAAATTAACATATTTTTCGATTTTCATTTCTCGATAATATCTCGAAAAGTAATGTAGCAATCGATATATTTAAAAATACGAAACGATAGGTTTTTTTAATAGCTACAACTTTCTCATTTAACTTTTTTCGATTGGAGTTCAGGTTTTTTTTATTAGCGCAAAAACAGTATTTTTTACTTTTATGACACTATCTATCTTAGATTTTTTTTCCTATATCACCATAGTTTTTGTTTCCAGGTGGTATTTTCTGTAAGGTCTTCTACCTATTGATTGGACTATATAACCGATTATGCATCGAGCGGTGACGATCACTTATAGCATTATAAGCATTATGAAAACGTATGACTTTATTAATTCTATTACACGAATTATTTTATTAATATTGGTTTCTTACAACAAATTTTTCCTACTATACAAATAAAAGACACCATAACATTGTATACTTAAAGATAGTCCAAATGCCCTGTTATTAAAACTTAAAATTTTTATGTTCTGGTGATTTTATTTTAGTTTGGACATATCTGCAGTGTATCTACTTATTAAGAGGTTGATGATATGTTTGTCGTCTGTGTTAAATTTTTTCGAGCACGTGTGGAGTCATATTTATCCGTTTTTTTTGACTAATTCATGGTCGTAAGAATAAGTAAAAACACCAGTGAACAAGGATATTCATCGATTTGAGGAGAAAATGAAAAAATTTGATTTAAACAAGAATTTGATTGATATTTAATTTATTAATAATTGCCTAGTTCAGAAATCTGCAGTTGTAAATTCCCGATCTATTAGTGCCCAGTCGATTTATGAATAAAGTCGGCTGTGAAGAAATTGGTATTGCAGGTCGGAAAAGTGTTCGATTCCGAATGGGGAAAATCCTGAAAGTCATGCAAGGAATGAAATCAGTTTCAATAGCTGAAAGCCTTTACAATCTACAATAAAGTGAGATATATTAGGCAGAATTCGAGGAAGAGGGATAAATTGAGTTTTTAACACTTGTTTCGTTTTATTCTTGACGTGACAAAGAAACTAATCAGACGAAGTATATTTTAACTCCCTTTTTGATAACAGTTAAGGATAAACTCTTTATGCTGATTAAAGCATACTTGCGTTTCCTTTATAAAAGGACGTATGAATTCAGTTCTTTGGGACTGTAGGCACAACACTGGTATCGTTTGATATACCTAATGATAGTGCGACTCTACAAAATGAGGAATGTGGCATTAAATCTGCCCATCAGGTAAAAAAATTGCCAGCAAATAACAGCGCCCTCGAAATTGCCGTTGCCTCTTCGGTCCTAAAACATATATAAACCTATCATTCAGGGAGAGGTATCGTGTCGGTGATGGGTTGTTAACTTCAGGTAATGACCTCGGCAATGACGCAAATGTCATTCCGCTGTTAACGTGTGTATTTTATTTTTTTTAGTAATTTGATGGGTAATACAAGGGACATCCATTTTTTTTTGTTCTACAAAAAACGTTAATGCCCTGAAGAGACTATGCAGCGATGTTTTTAAAATTTGTCTATATACAGGGTGGTCCACAACATCACTTTGCTGTATGAACATAGGCGCAGAACGCAGGTCGTTGAAATTATCAAAAATAAAACAATTTTTTTAAATATGTGGAAAACTGCTTCATCAAATTTATCCAAATTTGGTACAGTTCTGTATGTAGACAGTCCAAATTCAAAAATCAGTGCCGGAGAAACAAGGATATCGTTTCCTTATTATAAAGTAAAACTTCTACGCTACTGAATTAATTGGTAATATGAATACATTTTATAACGGTCTGAAACATTTCGGATGAAAAAACACTTTTAGTTTTGTCGAAAAGTGAATGGTTTATGAGTTATGAAACATATTGTTTTATTTTTGTTAATTTCAACGCCCTGTATCTCATAAACGGTGGCTTTCTGCGCCTACGTTCATAGAGCAAACTGATGTTAATTTTTGTTGTTTAAAGTACTTTCCCGAAGTTTGTCTATTAAAATCTGGACCACCCTGTATATTGTAAGATATTATCTGAATTTTGCTATCTGTGAAAAGAAAACTGATGAAATAATCCTTTTCGAGAGAGTCAAAAATTTCCTGAAACAGGTAATTAAAAATACACATACAGAGTGCAAATGAAATAATTTTAAGAAAAAAGCCGTAGGTCGCTTCGTCGAGATACAAAATATTGAAATTAATTAAAAAACGATCTGATTTTTGTCTCTATCTCTGAGGAAAAAACACTGGCGTAGAAATTTTTAATGTTCTAAGGGAAACTGTATTTCTAACAAAAATTCTCATGGACTATTTTTATAGAACGAACGGTTTTATTATTATTTTTTTCTTAACTGTGTTGTAAGTTCATTTTAATATAGAAAAACCAGAACTGTGAAACGGCTCATACTTCGAACAAAATTTAAGAAATTCAAATAATAAAGAACACAAATCGAATTTGCAGAATATTTGGTGGCGTCAAAACTCTGATGCTTTTAATAGTACTGGTTGACTGTAAGTCAACTTAGCGAGTTTTTACTTTTAATTATAGATAAATCAATGGCCCAAATTTCATCAATTTTCATCAAACATCCTCAGACAGGTATATTTCAGAAAGTGTGCAGTATGTTGAAATAATCCACTTATTTCAATCACGCATTTCAATAAGTTGTTAATGTTTCAAAAGTCAATTAATCAATCTGTTATCGAAAAAATTAAGGAGACTAGGTAACAAATTTGGCATTAGACACGGCATTCTATTTTTTTAATTGAAAAAATCAGGCGGTGTTTCAAGTCATTCAACACAAAACATCGAAGCAGTTCGTGAGAGTGTTGCTGAGACTTTAGGAACATCAGTTCGGCACCGTGGTAAAAAATTCGACATTTCGAGAAGCTTTCTACGGCGTATTCTAACGAAAGATTTGGATCTTCACGCTTACAAAGTTCAATTGACTGGAGCCTTGTGACCAAGCAAAGCGAAGAGAGTTTGTTGTATGGATTATGGAACAAGTGGATCCTAATTTTTCGAATAAAATCATTTTTAGCGATGAGACTCATTTTTATCTTGATGGCTTCGTTAATCGACAAAATTATCGCATTTTTGGTTCATAAAATCCACGAGTGATTGTTGAAAAACAAATGCATTCACAACATGTCACAGTTTGATGCGGATTTTGATCTGGAAGCAACATCGGGCCATTCTTCTCCAAAAATGGGGCTCGTCGGCCAATAGCAGTTAATAGTGCTCGCTATCGTGCCATGATAATCCAGTTATTTGTGTCTAAATTGCAAGATATGGATGTAAACGACACGTGGTTTGAACAAGATAGTGATTATAAAATAAAAGTAGGTAATGTTAGATTAAACAATATAATATCTGTCTAGGTGTGGAAGCAGAAAAAAACTAATTTGAAAAAGAAACGTCATTATCTAAAACAAATTTTCGAATCGTCAACTGATTGAATAGAGTGATATAGTGATGTTTTTATATTTTTTATTTGCTTGCTTTTTTCAGTGTAGGTTTTTGGTTGGACAAAACTATTTTCATTCAAATAACCCTAACGGTTTGTTTTATTAATGTTTACATTTTTTTAAGTGAGAAAATACCCAAATAAAGAAAAAATGTATATTTTATTCAATACTATATACGTCCGTGGTCGTCAACTAGAGCCTTTTAAGTAAGACGTTTTAACGTTATTTTTATTATAATTATGAATCTTAACAGCTATTAAAATTCGAGTTTTGGAGCAGGTGACGCGAAATATATTTCAGCAGTAGTACATACCCAACATGTATTTACAATGTCTGCGGCAATATGGCGATTTTGGAATAATAATTTAACAAATTAGGCAACGTTGATTCCCTGCTTAAAATAATCACTTAACTCGATCTCCATTTTAAACAGAAATTTTGCATGTAAATATGTCGAAATATTAATGAATGTACCTTGCGATGTCCGGCCGCCATTTTGAACAGGCAGCCATTTTGTCGCTTGCAAGATTAAGGAAGTTGTAACTTTTTTAATTGTAATTATTATATTAGAAGGTTTTTATTGACCGTTCTGAATGTTTAAACATTTTAAAAGGTGGTGAGGTCATAACTATTGTTATATGTATAATTATTTTTATTTGCGAACAGATTACTGAATATTACTTAATCTACGTCTCAAATTTTTAAAATAAAAATGGAAAGCTTGAATCTTCTATAATTAACAAAATATAAGCGACAAACGAGTTTATTGCATTTTAAGGTATTTTACATAAAATACAGGGTGTTAAAGTTTTTTTGTCGATTTTTTTAGGAATACGTACTTTCCAAACCGATTTGAATGTTGGCATAAAATTCGGGGTACGGGGGTTTATTAAGATGCTAAATTTAAATATGCCATTGCTTTTAAGGCTGCATATAGAGGGCGCCACAAATAAGGGTACGCTTGAATTAAATTGGCCCTAACTTTTAAGCAAAAAAGGTATACTTGGTCGAAATCTCAGACCAGTCGTTTCCGTGATATTGGTTGATGAAGAGTTAAATGCACACCATATTTTCAAATTTTGTTAACTATTTACGGTGAAAATTTTTAAAATTTATATTCACCATCAGTAATGCAAGCAATACTCTACATTTTTTTCATAAAACTAAACGTTTTCGAGAAAATCACTGCTGCCTAAACGGTAGTATGTATTGTCATTATCAAAATACATACCTAGAGTGTCGAAAGCAATGACATATTTAGCATCCTAAAAAAAACCCGTACCCCAAGTTTTATGCCAACATTCAAATTTGTTTGGAAATTATTCCTAAAAAATCGAAAAAATAAAAAACTTTAACACCCTATAGCAAGCGCATCGCTGTAAAATGTTAATTGCGCCCTCAAAATTTTTAAAAAAATACATTATTTTTTTAAATTCGTGAAAAAATGTCGGCAGTTTCTATCTTTAAAAGTCATTTTCATAAAGTGAAAATTGAAATAGTTATTTAAAAAAAAACGTACCCAAAAAAAGTGCAACTTTTTCAGTCATTTTGTGATCCTTAAAATTAATAAAATCTTCAACATTTTTTAACAGCATAATAATATAACTCTTTACGAAGAAAATAAACCGAAAATCGTTACTGTAGGGCTATCCGCTGAGAAGATCTAGCCAATTTTCGAGAGCGCCTTTTTTAAAAAAAATCGATATATCTCGAAAAATAAATAATATTTTAATTTTTCAAAAATGTACTTTTTTGGCTTGCTGCGGGCTATGCTTGCAGTAAATAGCAAATATGGGAACGTAAATGTAAACGAGTTATAGAAGAAGAGAAAAGAGAAAGTTTTTAACGGTTTTTTCGATATATCTCAAAAAGTAACAAAGCAATCGATACTTACAAAAAATCAGTCGATAGATCTTTTTAAAACCTACAACTTTCTCATTTAAAATGTTTCAATCGGTGCAATATTTTTTTAGTTATTTTAGAAAAACCGTTTTTTGCAACTTTGCGATTTTTTTTAACCATGTTCGCCATATTGGATCGAGTTTAAAGAACAAGAAACTCAATTTAAAATTTAATTTTCTATACGGTCATATTTTTTTTTGTCCAAGTAATAATTTCTGTAAGCATTTCTCTATAATGCTTGGACTAATAAATGGGAAATATTTCCCGAAAGCCGAGTTAAGTGTGAAATTAGGCGGTTTAAATGTTTCTTGGTTAATTTGAGACACTTTATTTTGTGTTAGAAGTCGATTCATGCGTGCTTTTTTTTCAATTTCGTAAATATTTTGAAATTCACGTCTTTAAAAATAACGGTAAGAGCATGATATACCGTAATGTTAAAAATAAATAAAATAATACAAATAAAAACGAAAATATTTTTTTTATTGAACGAAAACAAAAAAATCATAAAATATATTATATCAATGTTTGTGTCTATTTCAATTGAATTGTGTTTAATATATGGTACAAATTAGGATGATCTTAGTAAAGATCATCAAGTATCCTGTTGTCGTCATACCCCACTGATTTTTTTGTAGGTTTTAGGATCTGATAATTTCAGGTAGGAAGCTATATGGGTTGGGATTTTTCCAATGAGATTTATGTATTCCAACAACGTGCGAATGCCTCATCGACATATATTTGGTGAAATATTTCTTCCTAGCAAGAATCCTGTTGTTCGATGCTATGTAATATTGTTTTGTCCAATTTTTCTCGACGACAGGCTCTCGCTAATCATATAGCTAAGTTGAGTTGGAACAAAAAAGTATTTGAAGCCTTTTACATTTTCTTGTATTTTTGGTGAAGTTAAATTTTAACAAATAATTGAACAAGTCCTACCTTCGTAATCAATAAATTGCTGTTCGATACTTCCATAGGTAAAGAATCTACCCACTACTCTACTAAATATGGATTTTTTAGACTTGTATCTAACTGATTTTTTAATTAAATGCTTTTGGTCTACGAAATTTTTCAATATTTACGTTCTTTTTCACAGCCAAAGTAGTCGAGTAGTAGCAACAAAGTGTAGAAGATCGTTTTGTTTTAAAATTGTCAGCGAAATGTGCGATTAGTGATTTAATTAAAATGACTAGTGCCTTTTGCGGCACACCATTGTGTAAAACTGTTGTATTCTTTTTCATATTTTACATAGATTTTTGCGGCAGTAAATTTTCTATGGCTTCTTTCACTGTTTCTGATATCTTCCCTTCAGTACCACTTTAATCCATTTTTTTTTCAAAATTAAGCACATATTGATTATGTCACCTTAATATCGAAAATACATAATATCTAGTAGATAAAGGATGGACAAGTTAGGATGACTTTAATATTATTAATGACTAGTCTAACAATCTTCAATCTCGTGTAGTGAAAATCTAGTAACCACACTAATTATTGCACAAGTTCTTATAATGCTGCTTACACTGAAAATTATGTAAAAAAACTGCTACTTTTTATTGTAGATAAACATATTTTTTGAGCCCGTTTCCTGTGTGCATGCAGTAGTTTCCGGGAAAATTGTAAACTATACCAATTTCCAAACGATTAAACATGGAAATTGATGACATTAAATATATTTTTTAAATGTTCTTTCACGCGATTAGTTGGGAAACCACTTAGGGGTGGCTGTTCTTTTTCCCCGCTACGTATCGCTGTTGAAAAATGATAAATATTCCATAAATGCAAATTTCGGTGTCATTCCAGTTCGATTGATTGGAAACAGGATCGGTCCTAAATGTCATGCGAATTGAATTTTTCAAGTATGTGGCGCGCGAGCACAATAGTCATTAATCATATTTAATGGCAATTCAAATTTTGTTCAAATTAAAAGCACCCGCCATCGACGCATGACTCCATTATGCCTTATCGGGCTTGTTACTGTTCGGAAAACGTTTTGTTCTATGTTGTTTTTTTTGTAAATGGTCGATGTATAGAAATATTATGATCGGAACTCAATGAATTTGTCAATTAACGAAATAATAAATAGATTTGAATTTCTCAACAAACTTTGAGAAGGGATGCCACCCAAATTAATAGTCAAATAGTACCTACATATACAGGGTGATTCATTAACAATAGGAAAATCGAAAGCTGAAGATACACGTGAAATTGGCGCAAACATGCCTTATCCGAAAGTTGATAGTTTGGGAAATGCAGGGTGTTGAAAGTTAAAATTTTAAATCGTTTTTTTGCGATTATTCTGAAGATATGTAGGTTAGGAACTTGAAAATTTGTGAAAGTATATTTTTTTACGCGACGAATAACATGCGTGTCGCAATTTTAACGTTGTTCATAGAGGGCGCCACTTACGACCAATTTTACCGAAATTTAGTTAATACCTTTTCACCCTGTATGTCTAACATGAAACTTGATTCAAAATCTGGAAGAGTAATCATTTTTCCATTAATTATGTATTCTAGTTTCATTTCTGTATCTCGATCCATTATCGAGAAAAATCGATTTAACGAAGAGTATGTTTTGATAATACGAGAAATTAAAAGCGAAACAAACCAAGTGTTTCTTCATGTTATTACAACAATTAACAATAACACAAATGAAATACGTATTAATGATTTAAAGTAATTGTTCCAAGAATCCACCGTTAACACTGATACACTTTACACAACGTTTTCTGAGAGATCTTCGAGTTTGAAACAACATATTGAGATTGCGTCTGATTTCGTTGGCAGCGATTTTATATTCTTTGCCACAACTCTTCACGCGAACCAATAGATTCTTTGTAATCTATATCTTTCATTCGATATTAAATAGAAAAATCAAGAGGATTGAAGTCCAGACTTCTAGGTGGCCAAGCAAAAATGCTTGGAATGCGATTTGGAAAAACTGCATCTAAATATGCACGCACTGGCCGAGAAAAATGCGGTGGAACTCCGTCCACCCAGAAGTGCAGACTTCAATTTTCTTGATTTTTCTAATAACAATTTCTTTAATATCTTTCTACTACTTCGAGCTGATTTCGTGAAATTTCGTACCCGGAGTTTTTAGGGATGAGAAATTCGAATTTATCGACGATTAGGACACATTTAAGCTGTCAAAACTCTTGTGCCACGCTGTATTTTACTTTGAGCTGAAAAAATCTTTTCTACTTAAAAAAGGTATACCTTGCTAATATCTCTAAAGCCAATAATTTTCAACAAAAAAAATATTAAATTTGTAAATGCATAAAAAAATCGTTTATAAGTTATTTTCAAGTCTATTGAAAAACATATATTTTAAGACAAGCCAATAATCATTAGTTATTTTAGAATTTTAGATCGTTTAGATTGATAGATAGATAAGACTGTTTTTAGAAAGTATGTTTTTTACTGTGGCAGTTTCTGTTTCAGTAAAATTGTGAAATAAACGAATTTAAATTATAATTGCACTGTTTCCGGGATACTTCTGGCTAACAAAAAATTTGCTCCTAATTTCGTTTATCAGTGGAGTTGCAAATAACTTTTAAAAATTCAAATGCCTTTTTGTTGAAAACGGTTGGCTTTAGATATATTATCAAGGTATACTTTTTTTAAGTAGAAAAGCTAGGGGGAAAGGTTTTTCCAGCCCAAAGTGAGATACAGCGTGGCACAAAAAATTTTTGGCAGTGTAAATACTTCCTAATGGTCGCTTATGGCGTCCTCTAGAAGATAAATTTGAATTTATCCCAAAAAAACCTGGATCCGACATTTCACGAAATTAGCTCGAAGAGGTCGAAAAATATTAAAGAAAATGTTATTTATTTTTTCCACTTTGACACCATATAGCTCCGTTATTATCAATTTTTAGACTAAAGCAAGTTTAGTTAAATCGACTTATTTTGAGCCATACTTCTGGTGGAGCGTTGTACAGATCCTTTAGAGATACCCTGTATATTCTAATGTGGTTTCACATTTTGCAATGGAATAATAAGGTAATCTGTAAAGAACTGACCCAGCGGTGGGTTGCCAAGTTAAAAATAGGTTCAGGCAAGATCGTATGAGGTTTTTATAAGAGCATAAAATGTATAAATACAAAACACTCGTCTTATATTAAAATAAAAACGTCTATTCTCGATTTTTTTTCCAAAACTGATTGTTCATTTTAAGAATTGCGAATTTTGTAAGAAGTGTTTTTATGTATGTTTGACTAGCCGCCACTGCTGGGGTCAAATAACATGTTTACGCCGAAAGACATGTAAAATTAATGTATGACGATAATAATACAAATTTATACAACCAACAGGTATAAAGAGGTCGACATTCGGAGAATGCGGACAAATTAAGGAAAAATAAAAGTGGTTTCCCCCAACTCTCAATAATTACAAACGGAACAAACTTTTTATTCAATAATTTTTTTTTTAAACGTCTAAAAAATATTAGGTTAGAGACAGATTCTTGTTCCTGTTTCTCCAAATTTTATGAATTTCAATAGCGCCTTACAATACGAATTACACTTTCAGTGCCTAATAAACAGCTTCATCAGCAGAATCGTCTGATATAGACCAATTTCGAACTTATTAGTCCTCATCAGCTAGTCGGATGTCTGTCTACCGGCATATTTTGAGATGTGAAATATATTTTATAGCAGGGGTTGGCAAGTAATTTTAGGTGGAGTCCGGATACTTTTGAAAATTTTTAACGTCCAGAAAAAAAATTCAGTTGTAAAACAAAGTTTATCGGTACAAAACTATTTTTGAAGCAAATTATTATCTTCTGCGAAACCATTCACCAACCAGTGGCAAAATTGGAAACGTACGTTGGGATCTAAATTTTCAAGTTCTTGAAAAAATCAAATTAGTTTTATTTTTGACAACTCAAAAACTAAAAAGTTTTTAACTTTTTTTTCGTAGATCGTATTTATTTATTTTCCTGAATATACAGTCAAACGTTGTCCGTTTCGATTTTTAAAATAATGAGTACTCTTACTTTATGGATGTGCCTCATACATTTATTTATACCCAAAAAAGAGAATCTTCTTTAATTAAAGTTGTCCAAAATTGTCGAATTTTCAAGTAGAATTTGGAAAAAGTTGATAATAAACAAATTGTGATGAAAAACCTCAACTTTGCCAAAAAAGTACAATCTAGAAACATGTATGAATTTTATTTCAACAAAGTCGAATATACCACACTATGGCAAAACCTAGTTTAACTAGTAACTATATTATGCATTATTATCAATGCTCTGAATTAAGGCCTAAAAGTTTCTAATGAAACTTCTATTTGTCCTTAAATATGAATTTTGTTAACAGATGTGGTAAAATAAAAAAAAATAATAATTTATCTGTGAAGTGACTCCACTTCACATATTAGAGAGTGTTCCTGTATTTTGACGCTTTACTAGTTTGTAACGTAATTTTTTAGTCACCCTGTATTTTTCAAAATATATTAGACTTACCATGATGAAGATCCTTGCTTAACAATTTTACAATTGGCGGTCCGCCAATTGTAAAATTGATTTTTTTATTCAGACGTATGGTAACTGTTTTGTTACATGTAATTAGCGATAGAATTATGTTATTAATTTCGTACATTTTTAATATTTCTCAGCGTTATATTGTTTTAATTTAACTAATTTAATTAATTAATTTCTGTAATAATTTTCAAACTATTGCATATTGCAAGTTGATTTGACAGTATAAAGATTAAATATGGATAAAGTTTGCAATTAGGTATGCGTGTATTCTTGTACAGGTAAGTTTCGATATTTTTATTAGTAGTTAAGTCGTTTTGAAATATCGTTTTCAATTTCACACAAATATTACTCGTATAACCCATCAATAAAACACTTGGTTCTTAAACAACAACAACGTTACAAGTTTATATTTTTTGCTTGCTTCGCCTTTAGATTTTTTAAGCTTTTCACTTGCTTTAAATAATAGATAATGTCCTCTGTCTGGGTACAGTGAAATTAGATATTTAAATTGTCTATGTATAGTCCTCATATGAATAATTTAGTCGACCAAAACTTTGGGTAGAATACTCGATGGTGACTGTCGAATTGATTTTTATACTGAAACTGACAAGGCGCGCCATAATTTCTTACATCTAAATTTTCCCATGCCTAACTTAATCGTAAAAATGACATTTCAAAATCTTTACGATCCCTTTTTGAATTCATAAACGGTCTAGTAGGAAGTTTGATATAAATTCAATAAAAATAAAATTTGTCGTTATGTATAAAACAATGTGAAATAAAAATGACAGTAAACGAAAAGCTTTCGAAGTTTGTGTTTTTTTATTTAATTTATTATTGTTTTTATATACTTTTCCCGGTAACAAATATTTTTAAATGTTATGTGTTTTCATTTAAACATGAGAAGCAAAATTTCCGGTCGAGAAAATTTCATTTGAGAGCGTGACTCTCTATCAAAGCGTTTAAACCACATCTTGCATTAGACCCGTTGTAATAGTCTGCTATTATTTCCGCTGGTCCTCAGTTTGCGGGGATTTCAGGAAACCTGGCCATTTTCTCTCATTACAGTGGTCCGTTCCATTCAACAAATCTGTTCGGGGTCACGTGTCACATATTTCGCACAACCTTATAAACGCTGTCCCCGCGCATATGTAAAATAATTATTTGTATCTTGAAAAAATTGTGATACATAAATCCTTTTGAACTTGTGAATTTATTGCAATTCAAAGATTTATACATATATTCAATTTTACATTTATTGTAGTCTCTTAAAAAACACAAAAAGGCAAAAGGAAAAACCCAGAAAGCAGAGAATACGTCCTCGAATTAACGATATTTTACGAAAAATTAATATTTTTTTCAAATCAAAAGAACGGTTTTGAATGGTAAAAATTCCACTTTTCAGTGGTGTAATTCATTTTTAGAAAAAAAAAAATTATTTGCGATGTCCTATAACCTTGAATATAACAAAAAACCGTGTTTTTACACATTTAGGTTAGAATATATCGGAAACCTAGCGTGATAGGTCAGTTGCGAGACCAGATTCGGATTCAGCGCTTCAAAAACCTTCGGGAACGTATTGTCTGCTTTCTGTTTTTTTTTTGTTGGTCTGAAACTATTACAAAGACCAACACTTAAATGTAGCCACGATAGAGAGATCTTACTATTTCTACATTTTGAGGACTCCTGTTTCAAGTGACCTTGTACATAGAATTAATGGACATTAAAAGAACAAAATTGTATGTAAAACACAAAATTCTCCAATCAATATTTGTCCTTTGCATGTAGTCTGCAGAGTAGTTTTCTCGCAATATCAGCAGTTAACGATCTTTGGTTTTGTTTACCAAATGACATTGTTTAACTTTTTTGGATTTTTAAGAAAATTAACTGAAAATATTTGAATTAGCGTAATAATTTGCTAGAATTTTTAGAAAAACATTTTGCATTTCTTTGAATACCATTCAAATAAACTAAAAATACAAAAGCTAATTAATAATAAAATATACAGGGTATAAGAACGCATAAGAACCGATAGCAGAGGCATGTAGGGAAACCAAAATATGGTGATTTAACGCAACTTACATTCATATTAAGCTGCACTTCTGAGAAAGTGGGATTTCAAATTTCGAAAAAAATCAATATCTCAGTTATACTTGAACTTAGAAAAACCAAAATTCAAAAACTAATTTAGAAACAATCAGCAGTTATTGGATAGACTCGAATTTTCGACGAAGAATAAATTTTTGCCTGAGAGAAAACAGTGATCATTTTGAACAATTTCTATAACTTATCAAGCAAATTGTATGTTATATCTGTTGTTGAAGTTGTTTGGTTTTCTATTAAATTATTCTTGTTCCAACTTTTTTCCTGATCGTCAAGTTTGACGTTCAAATTCATAGCCACCTTTAGAATTTTCGATGATTTTAAATAACAGCTACAATACGTATTATTCGTGTTTTTTTTTTGAAAACGACAAAGTTTTTTGAAAATTAACAAGTGTAAGAAAACTTTTAGAATTAAATTCCCCATAAAATAAAGTAATAATTTTTTAAGTGCGCGATATTAAGTGATGTGTTTTTGTATTTTCTATTTGTCTGCCTTTTTCAGCGTGAAATTTTTTGTTTAGGCAAAACTATATTCATAAAAATAGCCCTTGGCAAGGGTTTTTTAAATTTTTCACAGGTGGCAAAATATCCAAAAAATAAAGAGAAAAAACCGAAACTATGACACAAATAAAAAACTTACAGACAATATGCATCTTAAGTATTTTAGTGATAATTGTTATGTGCCCAAAATACCTTTCTTCTTCGTTATCATGAGTATAACAAAACTCAGACTCTTCTGTACCAGAGACTGTACCTAATAGGTATTTGTAGCTTTGAGAATTTCTTACCTAGAGGATTTTAATGGATATTGTGAACATTGCCAGATTATTTTATAAAAAACAATTTTCTGCTTATAAAAAAATGGCTTGTCTTGCAGTTTCAGTAAAAAATGTGTAATGTAAAAACTTCAATTTTTTATGACGTAGAATATAACTTTTTCAATAAAAACAATTTGGTATCTCATTTCATGTACCCGAGCTTTTCCTTGAAAAAAAAAATATATTCCTAAACATTATCATTTTTAGGCGCACAGGTCGTTAAGATGGTGTTTCATGGTAAAAATAACGGAGACGTTCGAACATCTATCGCAATATTTTATTGATTGTACACTGTAGAGACATAATAAAATATTTTTTTAATCGCCATCTTTCATTGATGTTAACCCTTTATCGGTTAATCACTCGTTTGTCATTTTTTTTTTCGTTTAAGTAGCCTTGAGGCACCATTTCTTAACTCGGCCTTTGAGATGATGTGCATTTTCTCTGTGTCATCGTAATCGATGAAGGGTTTTTAAAGGGTGATGCGAACAAAATAGGCAAATTTTGCTCCAGAGGTTCTTACAGAACCTATATTTTCAATAGAGATCGATAAAATTGCCCGATTTTGTTCGCATCGCTCTGCGTTGTGTTGTTCTTTGTTATTACAAGCACTGTCTATATCTTTTATGCCCTTTTTAACAGTTGAGGTGAAACAAAAAAGTTCACGTTCACCAAGGTGGGTGCCAAATAGGGTTTCTGATTTCTCGACCTATTTTTTTTCTCGGGTCTCGAGAATTCTCGACTAGGAATTCCCGGGAATTCTCGAATTCCCGAGAAATTTCTGAAACTTAAAAAAGTCATAATTTTGGTATCGCAATGCGAAATATAAACATGCTATTATACTTAACAATCATCATTAACATTTATTATTTATTCAGTATTGTTATTAATTACTTGTTTCTACTTCTACTAACAAAACTAAATTAAACTTTGAGTTTCTTCTTAAAAACCTTTAACTTGTTTTTTATTAAACACTTTCAATATACTTATGTTTATTTCAATGTTTTTGAATCGTAGTTTTCTTCCAATAATAATTATTACTGCAACAAACTGCAAACAAAAGTTGCACAATTTTTTATGAAATTTTCGAATATGATAGTAGAAAAATAAATGAAGTTCAAACAAAATGGCCGCGGATGTTAACTTTGTTAATTTAAAAGGAACACCCTGTATATTTTTACACATTTGGATAGAACGTTCCCTGTCGAGCACAGGCATATATGGTTTGTTGGGTCCATCTCTAACAATAAGCGAGATAATATTAAAAAACGAAAAGAACGTTTTTTATTAAGAAAATAAAATATTTTGTAATTGTTGGACGTTTTTCGGGCATTTCTGCCTTTTTCCAATTACGTAAGGATTTAGATTTATTTGCAATATATTTTGACATATCGAACATTGATATAGTCCAAAAAAGTATTTTAACTAAATCGCACTCATTAGTCCGTGAGGGGCTTATTTACTCATGGACAATGTTATATGGTAGGCCGTGACAGTGACAGATAATATTATGACAACATTGTTATTGTTTGACAGTTTGTATTATTATTTATTTAAAATGGGTTACACAGAAGTAGAAAATTTAAATATTATAGGAACTAAGATAGAGTAGTTAAAATATTTTCCATAGTTTATTTTAATTCCTAATAATATTTCTATTTTCTACTTCTGTGTAACCCATTTTAATTAAATACTAATACAAACTGTCGAACAATAACAATGTTATCATGACATTACTACCTGTCACTGTCACGACCTACCATATGTAAGATTGTCCATGAGCAATTGGCCTCACACGGTCTAATTAGTGAGATTTACTTAAAATACATATACGCATTTTGGACTATATCAATGTCGAAATGTCAAAATATATTACAACTAAATGTAAATCCTTACGTTATTGGAAAAAAGGCAGAAATGCCTGAAAGAAGTCTAACAATTACAAGATGTCTTATTTTCTTAATAAAAAAACATCATTTCGTTTTTTAATATTATCTCGCCTATTATTAGAGATGGACCCAACAAACCCTATATGACTATGCTCGACAAGGAACGTTCTATCCGAATATGTAAAAATATTCTGGGTGTTCCATTTAAATTAACAAAGTTAACGTCCGCGGCCATTTTGTTTGAACTTCATTTGATTTTCTACTATCATTTTCGAAAACTTCATAAAAAATCGTGCAACTTTTGTATTTCACATTTTTTTATAACTCTTAAAACAAAAAAGTTAAGGGGGGGTGAAAATATAGTGAATCACCCTGTACATTAAAAAGAAAAGAATCGTCAAAGTAAACTAAAACCTTAAAACAAATAAATCATGAGCTGGTAGAGAAACCACTTTAACCGCTCAGTTATTTGTCGAGAAACGAATTGAACGCATGAACGAAACGAACTCCAATCAAGAACTTAAGACGCGCGTGATTTTTAAATTTCTCGATCTCTCGTCACTTTTTTCTCGTCTCGAGTAAGGCCAGATTTCCCGGGAATTCTCGCTTCGAGAAGTCTCGACCAGAAACCCTAGTGCCAAATATAGAATTGTTTTACCCATTTTCTTGATATATTCTAAAAAAAGAGGAAGTGATATCGAATTCAAATGCATGGTGTGGCGTCATAATGTCCTTTAAAAGTGACCGATTCACTATGAGATATTTCGAAACGCTGATTATTTTTATGAATTATTGGTAGGTCATTTTTAATTATTATGTCGCCGCAAGATGTACCCATTTAGGTTTCGTTATTACTTGATGTTTTTTTAAATATAAGGAAAAGAGACAGTAAAAAAAGTTAAATTCGATCCCTGTATTTTGGTTAGGAAGCGATTTATAACATTTGTTCACACAAACTGCAAAATCAACTCATCCATCAACTGTTAAAGTTAGTGCATTTAAAAAGGAATCACCTAAATAGGAATCACATAAAAGGAATATATGTGTACCTATAGGAAAGTCCTTTCAATGTAAAATTTGTATTTGCATACTCCAATAATTCCAAATTTGTCAAAAATTGTTAAAAAAATACTTTTAGAAGGTTGTGTTTTGAAAGGATTTTTTTTATAATAAAAATTAAACATAAGTAGCAGTATATGCGATTTTATCGCAAATTTTAAGAATGCTTCAAAAGGTAAGTACATTTTTGTATTATAATGCCTATACAGGATGTTAATGATAAATTTTTGCAAACTTTTTCAACTTCAACTTTTGCCCTATAAAAATTTTTGATAGGACGCTTCCCTACGGAGATACAGAGTGTTAAACGTTTCAAATATTTATATTATTTTTCCTGTAATTTCACTGGCAGAAAAGATTGAGAGAGTAAATTTTACGAATACTTTACAAGAATACTTTATTGCCACAAATTGTTTGTTCATTTTAAAAACATTTAAAATTATTTAAAAAACCAGTGGCGTACGATTTTTTTTCACAAAAGGTCCCCTACTCCCCCAATAACTACACCACTGGAGGGTATTTTGGAATAAGTTATCCACGAAATAGTTCCTACTAAAAAATGTCATCCCCTAAATTTTATCTCTCAATTTTTTATGCCAGTGAAGTTCCAGGAAAAATAATATAAATATTTGAAACTTTAATAATAATTTTCATCGGTAGAATACGCCATTAAAGTTTGGCAAAACTTATCATTAACACTCTGTATAACAACCCCAAAAAAAGGAAAATTTTATAAATAACATGTTTTATAAAATGTGTTGGTCTGTATAATCTTTCTAATGATATTCAGTGTTATAACGTTATACATTTTACACTACTTGAAACTTTATAGTTCTTATATTCATTTAAAATTTTTAAGCTTTGCTAAATGAATAAGAACAGAGAAAAAATTAAGTTGTCAACGAGTTTTGAGCAGCAATTCATTAAATTTGTAATTCTTTAAATGTCACAACCCAAAAATAATCGAAAAATAATATATTGGAAATATATAGCGTGCGAAAGTAAGGTTAATTTTAACAGCTGTCTTAATCAAAATGAAATTGTTTAATTAATATATTTGAATAAAAGTTCATATTCCTCTTTTCGAATGTGTTACGGTCCTGGAAAAGATCAGGAAGAAACCTTGTTATAGGTGCCTAATCATGCAAAATGCATCTGTTTTTGTCGGCGTATTATTAATTTTAAATACTGACGTGTATATTTTCCTTTTGTATAAGTGTTGATCGAAAGGCAAATTTTAAAATTACTGTAATAAATGTTCAAAGTTGTCACCTGAACATGTAATTGTGCTTAGTTTTTCTAAGATTCGGTGTAGGTTGATCTTCTGTATGATATAAACGATCTTTCGAGGTCTAAATGTATCCTATTAGGAGTAGAAATGCTTCTATAGAATATGTCGTAAATTAAAATCATATCTACAAGTTTGCTATTATTTTATCTATGTACCGTTTTGATAAAAATGTATTATTCAACATTCATTATTCACCAAAAATGTAAAAAAACTTGTTAAAACGCAAGCAATGTCTACAAGAAGCTTAGACTAACACCTATGAACCACCAACCACCAAAAACAAACACCATCCATAAAATGTCAAAGAACGACGATAGTTACAAATACCAGCAAGCACTGATTGATTTCTGCGCGGTAGTACAAATGTATGATTAATAATAATTTATTAGAATCGACGCCAGGAATATCATTAGCTATAAATGTAAATATCTGCTATTATAATTTTTTTATTACTGGTGACTTTTTCGCGTCAGCGATAACCCCTCAAAATAAAAATTCCACTTTCGAAAACATCGTGTATATTATTACATATTTTTTATT
The DNA here is from genome assembly GCF_000390285.2 of Anoplophora glabripennis. Taxonomy (NCBI): domain Eukaryota; kingdom Metazoa; phylum Arthropoda; class Insecta; order Coleoptera; family Cerambycidae; genus Anoplophora; species Anoplophora glabripennis. The sequence goes on along the minus strand of NW_019416524.1, from coordinate 383,884 downwards.
TAATCATTGCATTTTGTTCAATTTTATTTTCGTTTAAAAGTATGAAAACAATCCTGTTTAAAATCTAATATAGAAACCAGCAAACTGTTGATACATTAAAAATCTAAGACCTCCGAAAGCTATTTGTCAACTGTTTATTCTGGATCTGTAATATTTTCATTAAACAAAACATTTCAGAGGTCAGTCACTTGAGCCAAAACTAATAAAACGGGGAAAAACAAAAAATCAATCTTAGGTTATTGGCAAGGCATCATATATTGTTCTTGCTTCCCACGGATCACGTTTCGCTGACCAACCTAACATCATCGGGAGACGACCGTTCTTATTTTTGTGGGAAATTTCCTATAGTGAAGGCAGTTTTCACTCGGGCGCTTGGTTGAAAAATAAGTGGGTCAGAGACGTGGGTATTAAAATAAATCATAATCATATTTTTTTTCCTGTTTAAAGGTGCTCTTTTGTAAAGGCCTCGTAGGCTCGTAATCGCACTCTCATCGGTTAAATGGGCGCTTAAATATTCAGGCCGACAGGGCATATTTCTATGGTGGCATACCTGAAACCAAACAACAGTTACCTTCTTCAGGTATAAAAGTCCAGGAATTAATTCTTATTTATCTACGGTACACATATACCTGCGTGAGGCAGCGTCAGACTTTGTAGGCACTAGGTTTGAAATAGGTAAATGAGATGTTTTGGTTGATTTGTGTTGGCGTGGAGGATTTCTGTGCAAAATATTATGTACTGTAATAACTTTTATTAGTATATTATACATGGTTACAATAAGTTCGCAAAATCGCCTGCTTATGATGTCAAACTCATCTTCGCTATGCGTCACGTTGACAGTAATTTTCTCTAGCTTCTAATTGTTTACAATTAAATCATGGCAGTGAATAACCAAAAAACTAATTTAAAACCTTATAGTATATGTAATTCTTGCACCAAAATAAGGGACATTCTTATGTCTCATAAAAATTTAAAGTATTTGCCATATTTACTGAAAAAAACTGGAATCAGTCCGCATTAAGAAAACCTTTTCGCAGCGATTCAAAAGATTTTGGAGGAAGATATCCCATCTTTTTTACGTAAAACCAAATTTCATCAAATTATTACATATATTTTATAAAACACAGACATCTGATGGAACTGAAAAATAAAGTTAATAATTATGCCCCTCGTTACTGTCCGTTGCGAAGAGAAGAGTTCCAGCCAGAATTTCAAAAACATTTAGCGTTAATAGAAGAAATGTCGGAATAAGTATTTGGTAAATAATTATTTGTATTTATTTATTATTTTAAAATAAATAAAAATATTACAAAACAAAATTCTGGATAGGTACTGATTTTTGAACCATTAAGATAGCTGTCAAAAAAAAATTTCCACTTATTAATTTTGTTTGCTTAGTTTGGCAGGAGGAAAAAAATTTCCGAAAAAATGAAGGTTGCCAGGGGCAACTGTCGAAATTACAGTATGTAATTGACTTAAAATGAGAGGTGTAAAATTTTCTTCAGAAAATGTACAGAATAAAATAACGGACAATATTAAAGAAAATTATATTGACCTGAACATTATATGGAAAATTTTAAGTGTTATATATTTTATTAAAACTGTAAGCATTTACAGAGCATGGAAATTTTACGTAGAAATTCATTTTTCAACGCGAAAATAATAGGATGGTGACATTAGGGACTTTAATGTCTAGTGTTTACATATGAAATACATGTCTGCAAAATTCCAATACACATAAAAAGACATTGTAGTTTTTGATATAAATATTTTTTTAATTTCAACTTTAATACTTTGTATCTTGAAAAATTGGCGCTTGTATAAGAATTAACGTAATGAAAGTCCTTTTATTTTCGTTCAAAGAGTCTGTGGTTGTGCTTGAACTATTTCTTGTGACACCCCGTATGTTACAATATTATAAAAAAAAATGAGGAGGCTACGTACTGAGTAGATGGGTAATAAGTATAGATTGTTGCCAAGGCATAAAAAAATTAAAAGTGTGCCAACAGTGTTAATCATATTTTTTAGCTTATTTTTATTCGAGTTTACTTGAATGTGCTGTCATAGTTTTAAAATAAGTAGAACATTTAAAGAAATGTTTCACTTTATAATCAAAAAAATAATAGAAACTGTTAACAAATTGTGCAAAGTGTCCTATTCGTATCGTTTTGAATTTTTGATCAATGTTCGAAGAAATTATATATACATATTTATTTAAATGTAAAAAAAAATTGTTCTGTCCTTTTTACAATCGTGGCAGAATGTCATTGTTTTTATATACTTAAACAAAATTGCAAGTGTGTAATTATATTTGGTGAGTATTATAGACTTTCAAAGATATTCGAAACTACTTTTGTTTGCTATCAAAATTTGTTTAACCTGCTCGTTTCCAATAAGTAATCATTTTCACAATCAGTTCTAAAATTTGAAAATAAATTTTCTGAGGTAGGTTACTTGAGTATAGTACAGAAACGAAAAGTAAGTTTTGAAGATGATTGTTAATATTTTATTTATTTTTTTATAATCTGTTAAAAAATAGTATTTGCTTGTGAATTTGGGTGTTGATTGTCAGATTATTTCAAGAACTTTTGATTTGAAAAAATCGGTTTTCGGCTGTATGGTTTAAACAAGGTTTTATTATGTGAAGAATTTAGGGACAAAGTTTTTGGTGGGGGAAATATCGGGAACACGAGTTTTTTCGAGGTAGGCACAGCAGACAGCACTCCTGCAGGAGCTGCATTATTATTGTAACCAATGATAAATTTAAACAATGTTTCGAATCATAGTTGTCCATAAAATTATATAAAAAATCACTTTCGCTCAGTAATATGAAAAAATATTGTTTTTTTTTTCAAAATTATCCGCAATATGTTAACTATTTTATTGTCAACCTTTTCAGATTGGAAAACACATTCCAATAAATTATATGGCGTTGTATAATTTTAAACTGCCAACAGAAGACGAGCTTTGTCGCCCCACCCGAAGTATCCACAATTAAATTTATTTAATTTTACGTTTTATAATGAGGGATGGCGTCTTTCCCACACGAAAGTAGTAATTCCCTCCATTTTTTTATCCTCCCTTTTTTGTGCATTCTTTTTGTGATCCTTTATCATTTGATTCATGAGAGTAGAGCCTATGCTATATCGTGGGGTGGTAAACGACGACCCTTCTTAACGAATTTATAAAAAAAAAGACGGGGAATGAAATGTGACTATGGCGGGCGATATCACGAAACAAATTCAAAGTTCAAGTTTTGGCGTTCTGACAAGCGGTATTTCTAACAACATTTTTTAATTTAATCAACTATCTGTGGGTATATTTAACATAAGGCGATTTTATTAACAAAAAAAATTGCGTTTTTTCTTAGTATATGACTAAAAATTCATCTTAATTGATTAAAAATGCTAAAATCTACTCAAAGTTAGGTATATCCGAGGGTATATCTGTTTTCTTAATTTTTTAAAGTATTTCAATTTCTTTACAATACACAGGGGTAGTCAGAAAGAGCAAAAATAATTCAAAAAGTAAAACAACTGTACAAATTGTTGCTAAAATGGTGTTTAGTCAATAAAGTCATCGGTAAAATTGAATTATTAGTGTTAAAAAAATTAGTGTTTAATACCAACATTTTTCTCGTTTACTGATGTTATTTTTATGAGATTAAGTATTTTCATATTGCTTTTAGTTAAATATTCACTAATTACCTATGTAATGAAATAAGAATCTAACATAAAAAAACATTTAATGAAGAATTGGAGAAAAGAAGTATAAGCTCTTATAATACTGCTAAAAATTATTTGAAATCTGGAATGAATTGTGGGGAAAAAAGTAAACAACTACTTCATCTTAATATTTTTGAGATCGTATTCTAAGTTGAAAGATATATTTCTTGTTCAATAAGTATAAAAAAAAATTACGAATGTTGGTTTGTTAAAAGTTTTTAAAGCATAATTTCACAAGCTTTTTTCCACGATTGCCATTCTTATCTAAATTTGGAGTTACAGGTACATACCAATTTTTTTTTTAATTTTATTACTTGTCTAAATGTTTTTATGATTATTTTGTGGGTTTTTATTGGTTAATGGTTGTAAAGTAAAGAATGAGACGTAAAAATGGCGTCAAACATTATTTCTTCTTTCGTTTATGTTTGGCTTTTATTTTATATTTTCATATATTTTAAAGTTACAATGAAGAATTTGATATCGATGTAAGAATAATTTTTCTGAAATTAAATTTCTTCATTACAGAAACTGAAGCATTTTTAGTTTCATTTATTGTTATTGCTATTTTGGTAATTACTATTTGGGGTATTATAAATTCAAATTTAATTTCTAATAGTTGTAGTTTCTTTACGTAGTTTTAAAATATTCGGTATCGTTTTTTATGTAGTTTTAGTTTTGCATTTACACAAAATTAAGTTGCCACAAGTATGTATACTTAATTATAGGTTGCTTGCAAAAGTTATGGTTATTTTAGTTTCAACAATACTTTTTTGTGATTAGACACATATCACAGAAAAATATGACATTTTTCCTTGTAAATTTCAACTCTTGATGTGTTTTTATTTCCTTTCTCATTTGCACTTTGATGTACACAACTATTTTTTCAATATGAAATGTGAAAAAATTAGAAATATCTGTTTTTAAATGTTGTCGGAAATACGCCATTATATAATTATATCTATTGATAAAAAAATTGTTGGTGTTTTGATAATTTCTTTAAAATTAATGAAAAACTTGCTAATGATCAAAGCTTGAATCAAATTCAGGAACAATTTTTTTTTAATTTCTTTGTTGTACTTAGTGAAATTTTGTTTGTGTCTTAAGTATTAATATTTAATTATTCCTGTTATTATTATCTACTATTTTTAATTATTTTCTATATAAATTACGTTATCTGAATGAACAAAATACATAGACTGCTTGCAGCATTATTGTTATTTTAGTTTCAGTCACTAAACTAACGCTAGAACTCTCATATTACTTTGTTTCTAGTTTTATTGTTAACATGTAGAATTTATTAGGGGTCCTGAGGTTTTTATTGTTATTTCCGTTGACACAAAGAGAAAATAAGTGTAAATACTCACTTTTTAGAAACAAACAAGCACTGTACCCGCTGCATATCGCGGCAGTAAGTGTAACATTCCTACAGAAAGCACCAGCATCCTGTGCAACGACTTCTCCGCAACCCAAGACGTTCCCAACCCAAGCGTAGGGGCCAGGGGCCCCGTTGAAACTATCTGAACCGTTTGTTACCTTCCTGCCTCTTATTTACAGAGGAAACCAACGGGCCCGGCTCTAAAATCGGCGGCACGGTAGGCCTCTAAGATCTCGTTAGGCCCGTGGAAGACTAAGCCACTTACTGATTGTGGCTGGGGTGAGACCTTTCCTAGGGATGTTTACCTAGAAATCGACGTCGTCGGTTCGAGATTCTCGGAAGCTCGGCCTGTCCCAGCAAGACGGACATTTTGTCACGTAACTTTCGGGCGTAGGTCCCACAGCCTCGAAGTTTAGAGATTTCTAGAAGTGTTCTTAGGTTTTGTCTTAAGATTAGTAAAAGTTATCTAGTTTGCACAACTTAAAGCTTAAATTCCAGTGAAAATAATTTGCAAATTTTCTACAAGTATATTTCTTTTGTTTGTTATTATAATTTTTTATATTGTTTGATAAGTTCTATGCACTTTTTTATTAATTAATTTTTTTTAATATGTTGGTACCTACTTAAAGTGCTTATATGCAGTCTATATTTAGTTTTAAGTAATTATTAAAAAAATACAGGTAGTTAAGTCACTAAAAATGTTTCACTAAGTGCAGGAAAGAAACTTTAGAGAAATTATCTCTGAATTTGATTCAAACATAGATCGTTGGTAGCTTATTCATTAATTTTAAAGAAATATGAAAACTATCAAGTAAAAAACACAAAATACACGGTTCGTAGTGGCCGGAAATACCGAGAAAAGTCGGGGAATTTGTTATTCTTTGTATGAAACAGGGAATAGTCAGGGAATTTAAAAAATATTCATGAAATTCAGGGAATTTGATGTTTGCAACTGGAAATTTTGTGAAAGCCGGTCCTGGGTTCTTGAAAGAGAAAACTATTTGTGATTTTGAAACCTTTATAAGAGGTTGTTAGGGTATAAAAATATTTTGGAGTCCAGTCGAGAAAAAATTTAATGCATAAATACTAATTAATATGTAAAAATTAACTACAAGTGACCTGGATTTTTTTATGTCAGGGAAAACCTGGAAAAGTCAGGGAATTTTTTATTACTTTTGAACTATGAACCCTGAAATAGCAATAGAATTTATAACAGATACCATTTTTACATCCGATTTTTTTATTTTTTATTTTAACCAAAACTAGTTATTAGACTTTGATTTTTTTTTGTTTATGATTCCAAATTAATTGAAGTTAGGTCAAAGTTGTAAATATCGTTTAATTGTCCATTCGGTCATAAGTTACTTACTAGAGTAGATAAGTACTAAATATGAATTTTACGGCATTTTAAAATATTTCTAACTTTTTTTTTAACAGAGGGAAATAAAAACTATAATTTCGTCAAATATCAGTTTAAAATCATGTTATTTTAGGTGTGTTTTTAGAAAAAGACCAAAATAATAAAAGTAATCGAAACAAACTTGAAAAGAAAACAAATAAAAAAACACAAAAGTTGTAAATATTACAGTATTGTTCATCTAGGCGTAGTATTTCCGGAAAATTTGTAACAGTTTATTGCTAATATTGCTACTACTAGTAGATAGATCTTTAAATCCTTTTAAAAATCATCTTATTTTTCTCTTTTTTGAATTAAATAAAAACAATAGATACAATACTCCCAGTATTGAAAAAATTGTTACTATAGACATATTTCAGAAGAATTAAAACAATTATAATAAAAAGAAACATCAAATAAAAACACTAAAAAATAAATAAATACACAACAATAAAAAATACTGAGATGATTAATTTTGTTGATTTTTTAAATTTATCTTCTTCAATTGTCTGAAAAATCGTAAATATTTCAACATCTAAATAAAATAATTCTATAAGTTGATGCATCCTGTTTAAAATTTTTATTTATTTTTAATTAATTCTTAGCGGACATTTACATTTTGTGTTTGAAAATGTTTTTATATATTTTTAATAATATTGAGATACCCAAATAAACATTATTTTTGTAAGGAAACCCTTTTCCTGCTATTTTTTTAAATAACGGACTTACTGTGCCTGTATAATTGTAGGGATCGCCATCTTGTCGAAGCATGCGCCGCCATTTTGTTCTGTAGCGACACAATTGACATTAAAATACCATTTCGCGATTTTAAACCCCATCAAACAGTCTTAAAAAAAGAGTTTTTCTTTCAGATCGGCACATTTGCCGACGGCAATCGAGAATCATGTTTCCTACCGCTAAATTTCCTATAAAAAAATAATTTTGCTGGCTTCTAAAAATTATTAATGATGATTTGATAACGTTCAACAACCTCGCCCTTCATTTCACGGCAGAGGCGCCCTTTAGACTGGTTTTGAGGGGGAAAAGCGTGTATTTTGTGGTTGTTCTTTGCCTTTTTGCGTCACTCGAGATCAACGAGTGCATAAAAAAATACTTTTGACGTCACTGTCACAAAAAAAATTGGTATAAATGCCCCGTTTTCAAGATGGCCCGACAGGAGTTGCCAGAACGCCATTTTCTCGTCGTTTTCTCTTGTTATTCATTATTGGGATTGTTTTGGAGCTTTCGCTGTTGTTTTTTCTTCAGTTTTTTGGTAAAAACGAAAGGAATGCGGTGCATTAGAGCGACAACTATGCGTATATTACGTAAGCGGTGCACGGCCGCCGGAGGGAGGGGAGCGCGCTAGCGACGAGGAGCGAAGCGTAGTGGGGAGGGGACGGGGCCGGCGCGGAGCGATGGGGGGTGGGCGTGGCCGGTGCGCGCTCACTCGTCGAACGAACAGCGTCGGCATTTCTGGACTTAGTACGCATTTAGCTCGTATTTAGAGTGATATGTTGTGTTACGTCATTTTTCTGAAAAAGACTCTTTGGTTTCGCTTTCAAAAGTGACCCTTTCGGCGATTCGGATTTTCGTCTCTACAAATTTCGGCCGCACGCGTTAATTTTTTTGTGATAGTTCTTGGTATGTTGTGACTTTTGTGCGTTTCCGTTGTTTTTCGCTTGGGTTTCTTTCACACCAAATTCGGGTTCTTTTGTTTCTTTTCCGTGTTGATTTTCGACGGCGATAGGTGAGATAGTAGTAGCTGGCTGGCGGTCGCGGTTCCGGTTGGTCGGTACTTTTTTTCGCCAAGACTGATTAGTCTTAAGTTAGTAAGGGTGCGCGTGTGATATAATATACCTGCAGTGTTTCTCAAGGATTCGTGGCTGTTGATTTTTTTTGGATAGAAGCGGACCCGCCAGGTAACATGGAGAAGTTCCAGGAGCAGCAGGATGACGACCAAGATCAGGTTTTCGAGGCGGAACCTGAGCCTAGGTGAGGAAAACAACAACAACTCTTTGTACAATCTGCGCGCGATAAAAGCGGTACCCTAAATTACCACCGGTTTATTTTTACTGAGGATATACATCACCCGTCCGACGTTACGGACATTTCCAATAAAAACACGCCAAACCATAAACACGCCCGAGCACCGTAGGTGCATAGAAACTGTTTATTTTTAAAAAAAATTCGTACCAAATAGCGCCGCCATCTGTACGGGATCACGCCAAACATGTGCACAACCGGTGCATTCCCGGAGCTGGTAAATTTTCCACTTCGTCACTCCTCCAAACTCCAGGACTCGCCAACTCCTCCAAATCGCCGCGCTCGCTACAAAGACAAACTCACCGACTCCAGCCCTAATACGGAAGATATATTGACGTAATCGGCGATATGACTAATCATGGCCGAATACAATCACGGCCACCTTTTTTCTGCCGGTAATTAGAAGGCTTGTTACAAGTCTTTCCCAACACGACTTTCGGCTTAACGTCCAGCGCGACCGACGAATGTTAATTGCCGTTTAAAAAAAAATGTAACCGAAATATTTATAATGAACGGAAACTGACGCCGAGGATCCGGAAAGTGAATAATACCGACAGTTGGGAGCGTGTACTTAATGTAAAAAGGTATAATTTGGGCGACAGTGGGACATTTGTGAAATAACGCTGCCTAATAATGCCTCTGTACGCTCGAATTGGAAGAACAAATAAATATGGGAATTGAAATGTTTTGGAAAGGGTTGTACACAGGATTTTTCACGTCACGTATTTGGAATTTGTGTAAAATTTGTCTTAAATCTTTTCGATTCCAATGAGAAAGTCAAAATAGTTTCTGTTGAATTGTCTAGTGTACATTTTTTTCATATTTTATTGATTTTATCATCTTCGCCAAAGTTTGGAATTAAAGAAAACCTTTGATAATGGAAGCAACGCTATTTATAGTGGAATGTTCCATAAAAGATCATTAAATTTATAATTGTATATAACACTTGTTGATCAATTCACGGTTTTCATTCAAATATTATCGTTTGTTAGTCCAGAAATATAAAAAAGCAATGTAGTTCAACTACTGAGGCTGCTAGAGCGAAACTTATTTTAAAGTAGTGTAAAATATCTCCACGAATTCCAAAGAGTAAATTAGATAACTCCTGCTCATTTTCTAACGCTACACTTTTCGTTTTAACTGGATCGTATGTGTTTACATCTTCTATTGATCATCTCCAAGATTTAGATACACATTTCCAAATGGTCATCTGTCTTTCAAGTGGGATTTTTCCATGCGTAGGCATTAATTAATTGTATATAACACTTGTTGATCGGTTCATTATTACAATTTAAATGTTTGCAGTTTAAAATGTTGAAGGAATACGGACATATGTAGTGGTCAGTAAGACTGATGGGCCTTTCTTGAATTGACCTGCTTCAGGTTGCCTCCGATGCCAAGGATTTGTTGCTTGAGGTGCTAAACCGGTCTTTATCGAGCGAAGGCATAAATTGTTGTAAATTTAACGCAATAATTTGTAAAATTGTAAGCTATATTTACCTACCGGTGTCCGGTGGATGATGTTGAGGATGTTTCAAAAGCGCGCGTCTTTACAATTTGGCGTGAAAGTGAGTTGTCGATCATAAAGATTAAAAATCTTGTAGTGTGGTAGTTAGCAGATAATTTCGTCGTGTTATTTCGAATGTAGGCGTTTGGATATCTTCTATCTACCGGAATTTCCACTTAGGTTCTCTTCCTCTAATGACCTGGGACGTAATTGATGTGAATTTGATAGGTTTGTGTGAACGAATGATATGGTAATGTTAACTTTATGGACAAATTATTTAAAATCGGAGATATTTAAGAATGAAATTGAATTCTTGTGTGGAGATAAAGGATGTAGACGCCATCCTGGATGTGAGAATTTTTTTATTTGGCTCCTCACTTTTGTGAATGGAGACATTGCTGACATGCTTGGTTCCAAGGATGATATTTTACATTGCCCTACTTTTAATGTTTTTAATTTTTCCAATTTTCTTTGGACAACACGAAAGAATACCTATTGGTTGTAAATCGTTCCCAAAAGAGAGTTATAAGTAGGTGATCATATGTAGGTATTCATTAAAAAAGTGATTTGCATATTTAGTTAATTTAGGTATGCTGCTTTCTGTGCAAATTCGGACGTTCAAATGTTGAATGGCTAAGTGTGAGTAAAATTTGAACAAATAATTTGCAAATTGGGACGTTTTAAAGATAAAGGCATAACAAATTTTTTCCCCGATAAGCAAAAGCGTATCGTATTTAAATATTTACTTAATGTTAACAGTTTAAGGTTTTTGATTCAGTATTTTATCTGTTCAGTGAGTCGAGTAAACCTTGTGTTATTTATTGTAGAAGTTGCTGCCTCGCGATGTATTTTAATTGATGAATTTTGTGATTTTCATCTATTCGGGTAATTTCCACAGTTATCCAAATATTTAAATCGTCAGCTTATTCACTTGTGTTTGCTAAATGTACCTAACAATGAATGAATTATTATGTCTCTAACGAACTAATTATTTCAATATACATAGTTGTGCAATGTTGTGAAGTGTCGTGGATTTTTAAAGCAGTGTTTATAATATTATATATATTCTTATTTTTTATAGTTTCAGTTTTTGAAATCATAAACCTACTGTTATCTTTTGTAAACAAATAATTATCTTGCTCTGGGGCTCTAATATTTATATTAGTCAATAGATCAACTTTGGGACTTTATTTAGGACATAAAATGTATACACAATTAGTCTAGTTGTTGATATTCTTGTTTGTGATGTTCTGTTTATTGTGGAATAATTCAGAACGCTTCAGCGGTACACTGAGAAAACAATCTTTATTCAGTTTTACGACCATTTTAAATATATCTGATATGTTAATTGTATTCATTTCTTCCAAGTATATAGGTATATTAAATATTACGATTTGCAATCTACAATTGAGGAATGACTTGGCATAAAGCTTGAGTTTGATAAATGGAATATTTTGGCAACATTTATAGTGTTATCAATAATGATTATAAAACTATATATTTAATGCTTTAAAGATTTGGGATGATTCAGTATTACTCCACAATATAATAATATACAAGCGGCAGCATCTGCTCAAAACATGTATGTGCAACTGGCAGCTAGATCAGATGTTATAATTTAATTTGAAACTCATATTATTGACTTACGCTTAACACTATCCCGCACGTACTTCGTACGATTAAATCTGAACTTTTGGGTATAGCAGCTTATAATTTAAATTTGAAATTGGAGCTAATTTTCTCCTTGGCAATAAACTATTTATAGTAGCCAACGCATATCAGGATTTTAGAATCCAGCGCTAAATTATGAATGCAAATCGTTTACCATATTCATGTGTTTACATTACGGAAAACTTTAGTTGGTATACCCGCAAATGCACTGGTCACGATCGTTTTTAAAGCTTACCTGAGGCGGCTGTGGTTAAGTTACGGAAAATAATAACCAGGGGATGAAAAGTGTGTACATATTAAAGTGTATAAGTACATATGTATTTAAAATAAAACGATAAAGAATGAATTTAAATGGAAGATGTTTTGAACCTATGTAACATGTTTGCTTAAATTCCCCCTTTAAATCTAATTTGAGGTACATAAAATTAAGATGGAATTGGAAATGACAACGGTATAGATTGGGTTCTTTCTTACAATTAATGACATTTAAAACCTTCATCTATAATCTCAACCTTGTTTTTTCACTACAGAATATTTGATTAAATTTAGATCCTGTACCTAACTCCAAAGAAGCATTTTTCCGGCTTTATATCAATTTCCAATTTTTTTATGAACATATCGTTTATCGATTTTATAGTGATAAACCAGACGCAAATATATAAAAAATTGTATATTAATGCATCTGTATGGCATTCACATATCTTCAATGAGTTGGAAGAAACACTGATAAGATAAAAATGCATATCTACGGATTTAAATTCATTGCCATTCAGAGGAACAAATTGGAAATTTAAATATTTTTATTTCACCGATTATTTAATTTCATCCATATCATTAATTTTTTTTACATCTACTGCCAGATGCGATCAACATGCTTTAATGACGTTCTATAAGGCGGTTTTATTTGGTAGTGGTTAGCCCAAATCAACTATAAAAGTGCTCTTAGGTATTTGTATTAGAAACATAATTTCTTGATAATTTATTCATAGATTTTTTTGTAAAGTGGCAGATGATAAGAGAATCAGTAATGTTGAGTTAACTCAGTTTGAGACATTAGAGACATTAGGTAGAAAAAAAAGTCATATATAGGATGTTTTCTAGGTCTATGGTGTAAGTAACTACAAAAGATGAAGAAGAAGGGAAAGTGGCTTCGAAATGTTGGGATTTTTAACTGTAGCGGTTTCCAGTGTTTCCCCTACTGGTTGATCGATTTATATCCAATTTCATTAAACTTTAGTGTTCAAATAGTTTAAGCAGTAATTGAATTGAAGTGATATTTTTATAAAACTTCAACTGTATCCTGGAAAACCAGTGGCTTTAGATTCTGGGTTCCTAAAAATTTTTTGTTCTAAAATAATCCAAGGAATAACCTCGCAAAGTTATGACGTGAATTCAAAAAAATACACAAAAGAGATTATACCTATACGTTTTAAAAAATAATGATTTCAGTTTTGAAATAATTTGTCAAAATAATAATTAATGTATGGGGTTGGCGCATTTTATTTGTTTTTGGAGAAATAACAAATAACCACCAGTTGAATTAAAATAAATGAAAGTAAATTAAAAAATTTAAGTTGTTTTTACTTGGAATAATTTAAATTGGAGAAGAACAATGCACATCGGCTTCAAGTTTTTCTTCAAGTTTCTTTCTTCTATTATGTGTAATGCGTTTTGTATTATGTGTGCAGTATTACATTTTTATGCGTACCTATATGTTACATATTTTAATTTGCTTTGTAAATTCACATATTTATTGTTTTTTTTTTCTCCAACTTTAAAAATGTGTTAATTTCTTGCAATTGATTGGTGCAAGAAGGAGTTAAGTCACAAATTGATCAGGAGAGGCAAAAACTTGTTTGAGGTTCGTGTTTTTAGTTGAGCCATTTGGTTAAATTTGTGTCTAGGTACCTAAAATATTTACAAAAATAGTATGACCAAAAAAAATATTGAAGGTATAAAAATTATGTATGTGAATGCGTCGTTTTAATTTTGTTTTTAAACTTATACCAGGTTGAAGAATTGGTTTCAAATTCTTTTTTCTATATAGAAAATTATTACTTCATGTCTTGTTTCTCAATCAATTGATAATTGCGGATTTACAGGTAAAATACATTGATGAATGGATACATATCTTGCAAATAGAAATCATTTGTAGACACTGCTGAAAACATGTTGATAAGTTATGGCGTTCCACAAGGATCAGTTCTCAGGTCTTTATTGTTTCTTCTACTTGTGAATGATCTTCCTGATGTATCTAGTTATCGATAATTTACTGATAAAGCCAATGATAATAGCCTGGTGTGTGCACATTTAAATAAGACACTCATTTTAGCCTAATTCTGGAATATAAAGTGAACAAACAAATATTTAATATTTATACTTATGACACTTTTTCTTAAGAGAGAATTAAACAAAATTGTTTGGTACATTTAACAGCAGAAAATATCCGTGCGCACTTGTTTCATAGCAATCTTGACTATGTACAAGATCAGTAAGTAAACCACAATACTGTGCAAACTCTGGAAGTAAATATGTGATATACAGAGTGGTCCAGATTTTAATAGACAAACTTCGGGAAATTATCTACTAAGCAGCAAAAATTAACACGACTTTGCTCTATGAACATAGGCGCAGAAAGCCACCGTTTATGAGATACAGGACGCTGAAATTAACAAAATTAAAACAATTTTTTTAAATATCTGGAAAACCACTTCATCAAATTTATCCAAATTTGGTACACATTTTTTTTCAAATATTTCTCCTAGTTCTGCAGGTATACAGTCCAAATTCAAAAAACAGTGGCGGAGAAACAAGGATATCATTTCCCTATGTAAAGTAAAACTTCTACGCCACTGAATTAATTGGTAATATGAATACATTTTATAACGATCTGAAACATTCCGGATGAAAGAACATTCTTTTATTTTTGTCGAAAAGTGAATTATGAAACATATTATTCAAGTAAACTTCTTGCCACCTAGACTAAATTCCGATCTGATTTTAAATTTTTTGGATAATAGCATCTTCCAGTTAATGGAAGACATACCTTCAGATCAACAAATCGGGATCTGGTTTCAAATGGACGAGGTGCCAGCACATTCTGGCCAGGTAGTTCGTGAAAGGGTGACAAATAACTACCAAAACAGATTGGTCACCTAGATCATCTGATCTAAATATTTTGGATTATTTTATATGGGGGTAATCTAGAAGAATGACGTTTATGCCGTTCCTGTAGCAAATGGGGACCAGCTAGTGCAAAGGCTAAATAGGGCCTGCACTAATTTGAAGCATAATCCAGTTTTAATCAGAGCTGCTGTGAATTCTATAGCCAAAAGATTCCAAAAGTGCATTGAGTTTGGAGATGGACACTTCGAGCAATTGATTTAATTTATTTGGTTTTCATATAACTTTACTTATTGTTCGTGTTACTTGAAAGTTGAGCTCGACATGTGTGCTATGATAGTGAAAAATGTGTATCAAATTTGGATAAATTTGATGGAAGCAATTTTCCAGTTATTTAAAAAAATTGTTTTATTTTTGATAATTTCAACGCCCTGTATCTCATAAACGATGGATTTCTGCACCTATGTTAATAGAGCAAAGTGATATTAATTTTTGTTGTTTAGTACTACCCCGAAGATTGTCTATTAAAATCTGGACCACCCAAATTCGTTATATTTTTCCTTATTTCAACGTTTTGTTCACTTGGACATTATGTCTCATAACTCGTAAACCATTCACTTTTCGACAAAATTAAGAGACTGTTTTTTCATCCGGAATGTTTCAGACCGTGATAAAATGAATTCATATTACCAATTAATTCAGTGGTGTAGAAGTTTTACTTTAAATAGGGAAACGATTTCGTTGTTTTTCCACCACTGGTTTTTGAATTTGGACTGTGTGCATACAGATCTAGGAGAAATATTTGAAAAAATTGTGTACCAAATTTGGATCAATTTGATAAGGTGGTTTTCCAGATATTTAAAAAAATTGTTTTATTTTTGTTAATTTCACCGCCCTGTTTCTCATAAACGGTGGTGGCTTTCTGCGTCTATGTTCATAGAGCAAATTGATGTTAATTTTTGTTGTTTAGTACTTGCCCGAAATTTGTCTATTATCTGGACCACCTTGTATATACAGGGTGTAACATAAAGGTTGGGTATAAATTAAACAGTGGATTTTTTAAGATTAAAAAATAAATATTTGTCATATAAAATTATGCTCTACGGATTTTCTTTTCCAAGCTACAGGGTGCTAAAAAATTTCAAAAAAAATAGTTTTTTAATATCATTTTCAAAGAAAAAATCTTTTTTCAATGCCTATTTGACCATGTTCGGTGGCTGAGTCAAAGCGTACTTCATAATGCTTTTGTTATTTTCATATTCCTCTGTTAGCAGTGGGAAAAAATGGTATTCACAAAAGTTTTATTTACGGAAAAATTACAAGAGCTAGAAATAAAAAGCAAGAGGGTAATTGTGTTTAAAATAAAAAGTAGATCATAAAAAAATATAAAAAAAATGTTTTTACCAGTGGCATACCAGAATTTTCTTCGAAAAACCTTATGTATAATCCGTACGCGCGCCACTGAGTAACTTACAAAGTCAATTTTTTTTCTGTTACTAGGGGATTATCAAATTAAGCTACGGCTAAAATTTCGTTCCATTATCTTATAATGTTCGAAAGTTATTGGAGAAAAACTAAATTTTTTGAAACTTTTTAGCGGCCTGTAGCTTAGAAAAGAAAATCCGTAGAGCATAACTTCATATGAGAAAAAAATTTTTTTTAAACCAAATAATCCACCGTTTAATTTATTCTCAACCTTTACGTTACACCCAGTATAATATACCTGTATATCACCGTGATCAGAAGAGAGGAAATTCCAAAAAACGTCAATATACTCGGTTTCCATTAAAAAAAGAGAGTTATTTCCGAAAGCAACATTCAATTGTTTTTTATGTACCTAGGTACTCTCTTATTTTTTAGATCGCAAGAAAAATTTTCAAAACATTGGTCCTTACAATTAGTATTAGTTGTAGGTACTGATTTTGAGGGTTACAAAAAATTACACAGGCCGACAAAATTTAAAAAAAAAAATTCCAGAGATCAGACACTACGCTTCCGAAGGTATTTGGCGCGCTGAATCCGAATNAAACAAAATTGTTTGGTACATTTAACAGCAGAAAATATCCGTGCGCACTTGTTTCATAGCAATCTTGACTATGTACAAGATCAGTAAGTAAACCACAATACTGTGCAAACTCTGGAAGTAAATATGTGATATACAGAGTGGTCCAGATTTTAATAGACAAACTTCGGGAAATTATCTACTAAGCAGCAACAATTAACACGACTTTGCTCTATGAACATAGGCGCAGAAAGCCACCGTTTATGAGATACAGGACGCTGAAATTAACAAAAAAAATCAATTTTTTTTAAATATTTGGAAAACCACTTCATAAAATTTATCCAAATTTTTTACACATTTTTTTTTTCAAATATTTCTCCTAGTTCTGTATGCATACAGTCCAAATTCAAAAACCAGTGGCTTTATTCAAGGATATCGTTTCCCTATTTAAAGTAAAACTTCTACGCCACTGAATTAATTGGTATTATGAATACATTTTATAACAATCTGAAACATTCCAGATGAAAAAACATTGTTTTATTGTTGTCTAAAAGTGAATTATGAAACATATTATTCAAGTAAACTTCTTACCATCTAGACTAAATTCCGATCTGATTTTAAATTTTTTGGATAATAGCATCTTCCAGTTAATGGAGGACACACCTTCAGGTCAAATCGGGACCTGGTTTCAAATGGACGGGGCATCAGCACATTCTGCCAGGTAGTTTGTGAATGGGTGACAAACAACTACCAAAACAGATTGGTCGGAATGGCCTATACCTTGGCCATCTGGATCATCTGATCTAAATATTTTGGATTATTTTATTTGAGGGTAACCTAGAAGAATGACGTTTATGCCGTTCCTATAGCAATTGGGGACCAGCTAGTGCAAAGGCTAAATGGAGCCTATACTAATTTGAAGCGAAATCCAGTTTTAATCAGAGCTGCTGTGAGTTCTGTAACCAAAAGATTCAAAAAGTGCATTGAGTTTTGAGATGGACACTTCGAGCAATTGATTTCATTTATTTGTTTTTCATATAACTTTATTTGTTCGTGTTACTTGAAAGTTGAAATCGACATGTTTGCTATGATAGTGAAAAATGTGTATAAAATTTGGATAAATTTGATTAAGCGATTTTCCAGTTATTTAAAAAAAATGTTTTATTTTTGATAATTTCAAAACATAAAATGTATTCATATTACCAATTAATTCAGTGGCGTAGAAGTTTTACTTTAAATAGGGAAACGATTTCGTTGTTTCTCCGCCACTGGTTTTTGAATCTGTCTACATACAGAAAGAACTAGGAGAAATATTTGAAAAAAATGTGTACCAAGTTTGGATCAATTCGATGAAGCGGTTTTCCAGATAATTAAAAAAATTGTTTTATTTTTGTTAATTTCAGCGCCCTGTTTCTCATAAACGGTGGCTTTCTGCGTCTATGTTCATAGAGCAAATTGATGTTAATTTTTGTTGTTTAGTACTTACCCGAAGTTTGTCTATTAAAATCTGGACCACCCTGTATATACAGGGTGTAACATAAAGGTTGGGTATAAATTAAACAGTGGATTTTTTAGATTAAAAAATAAATATTTGTCATATAAAATTATGCTCTACGGATTTTCTTTTCCAAGCTACAGGATGCTAAAATATTTCAAAAAATTTAGTTTTTTAATATCATTTTTAATGCAAAAATCTTTTCTCAATGCCTATTTGACCATGTTCGGTGGCCGAGTCAAAGCGTACTTCATAATGCTTTTGTTATTTTTATATTCCTCTGTTAGCAGTGGGAAAAAATGGTATTTACAAAAGTTTTATTTCCGGAAAAATTACAAGAGCTAGAAATAAAAAGCAAGAGGGTAATTTTGTTTAAAATAAAAAGTAGATCATAAAAATATATTAAAAAAATGTTTTTACCAGTTGCATACCACAATTTTCTTCGAAAAAACTTATGGTATAATCCGTACGCGCGCCACTGAGTAACCTACAAAGTCAATTTTTTTTCCTGTTACTAGGGGATTATCAAATTAAGCGATGGCTAAAATTTCGTTCCATTATCTTATAATGTTCGAAAGTTATTGGAGAAAAACTAAATTTTTTGAAACTTTTTAGCGCTGTAGCTTGGAAAAGAAAATCCGTAGAGCATAACTTCGTATGAGAAAAAAATATATTTTAAACCAAATAATCCACCGTTTAATTTATTCCCAACCTTTACGTTACACCCAGTATAATACACCTGTATATCACCGTGATCAGAAGAGAGGAAATTCCAAAAAACGGCAATATACTCGGTTTCCATTAAAAAAAGAGTTATTTCCGAAAGCAGCACTCAATTGTTTTTTATGTACCTACTCACTTATTTTTTAGATCGTAAGAAAATTTCCCAAAACATTGGTCCTTACAATTAGTATTAGTTGTAGGTACTGATTTTGAGGGTTACAAAAAATTATTATTGTTATTACAAACAATTAGCCAGAATATAAAGAGCTAAACACCAATTGATACAAGAACAGGATAAGTGACATATAATGTGTTGGCGCATTTTATTTGTTTTTGGAGAAATAACAAATAACCACCAGTTGAATTAAAATAAAAGAAAATAAATTGAAAAATTTAATTTGTTTTTACTTGGAATAATTTAAATTGGAGAAGAACAATGCACATCGGCTTCAAGTTTTTCTTCAAGTTCCTTTCTTCTATTATGTGTAATGCATTTTGTATTATGTGTGCAGTATTACATTTTTATGCGTACCTATATGTTACATATTTTAATTTGCTTTGTAAATTCACATATTTATTGTTTTTTTTCTCTCCAATTTTAAAAATGTATTAATTTCTTGCAATTGATTGGTGCAAGAAGGAGTTAAGTCACAAATTGATCAGGAGAGGCAAAAACTTGTTTGAGGTTCGTGTTTTTAGTTGAGCCATTTGGTTAAATTTGTGTCTAGGTACCTAAAATATTTACAAAAATAGTATGACCAAAAAAAATATTGAAGGTATAAAAGTGATGTATGTGAATGCGTCGTTTTAATTTTGTTTTTAAACTTATACCAGGTTGAAGAATTGGTTTCAAATTCTTTTTTCTATATAGAAAATTATTACTTCATGTCTTGTTTCTCAATCAATTGATAATTGCGGATTTACAGGTAAAATACATTGATGAATGGATACATATCTTGCAAATAGAAATCATTTGTAGACACNTGGATCAATTCTGGGGCCAGATTCGGATTCAGCGCGCCAAATGCCTTCGGAAACGTAGTGTCTGATCTCTGGAATTTTTTCCTTGTTGGCCTGTGTTATTATTGTTATTACAAACAATTAGCCAGAATATAAAGAGCTAAAAACTAATTGATACAAGAACAGGATAAGTGACATATAATTTTTCCCGAACTCCCTCAAACGAAGAGAATACATTTTAAAATGTGCATCTGTAGAGATCTTATTCTTTAAAATGATGCGACTTCTCCAATAGAGGCCTGTTCAAAAGGCGAAGGTCTCGACTACTTTTGACATTGAAGGCTGACGACGTTTTTTCTAAATTCGTCAAACACGGTGCGGGTCTTGCGTCAATGCTAAACTCTGACGACGGCAGGACGTCCCGGCAAACTCTCCAATTCAAATACTGGCGGCAATCTGACCGCTGCAGTCGATTCGACGGGTCGCCGCAGCCTCGGCCGGCACTACTCGCTCGCCGTGCCCATAGCGGATACCATAGGTAGCCCCTCGGCACCTCGGCATTCTATTGCGTGAGAGAACTTCTGGCATGCCAGTCATGATTTCGCACATCCTAGTCAATTACAATCGATGCTGCATGCCCGTCACTAATTTCGTGTACGCCGGCGGAGCCCCCGCCTCCGCCGCTCGCCAAAAAAAAGTCCCGATTAGGGCCCCATTTCCGAAATTCCGTACGGTTCGGCCTCAATTTTTAATGGGATATGTACGATCGGGCGGCGAGCGTGTATTGGCCGCCGAATCATTCACAAGAAAAGCCGTGACTCAACTAGAATGTGTTTTCGGACTTTGGGTCGGATAATTAAATGAAATGAATGAATATTAATTCGGTCCAGCGGCGTCGGCGCTGGCACGTCGCTCGGGTACTGGAACATGATAGAATTAATCTATATTTAATTTCATGATCTCTCTCCAACGTTTGGAACCGCCAACAGTGCCCTGTATTTAGAAAAGGGCGACAAGAACAATGTCGAAAATGAAAGACCATAATAACTATAATAAATAATTCTGCAAAAGTTATGGAAAGTGCATTGCATACGAGGCTGTATTCGTATATCCAAGAACAAATTTATATTCCTCAACAAGGTTTTTGTGGTACACAGGCCCATAACCACTAACTTATTCCTTATTACTCAATTTATTGCTGAAAGTATGTATAGTCGACATAATCTATACAGACCTTTCCAAAACCGTTGACAAGTTGAATCATGGTATTTGTCCGTTTTTTGTTTAGTAATTAACACAATATGTTGAATACGGTGACTTTTTTCAAAAAAATTTATGGAGCTCCTCAAGGATCCATTTTTGGGCCATTGTTATTTGTAATTTTCATTAATGACTTTGCAGAAGATTTAAAACTGTCGTATAAATACTATTTGTGATTGATTTAAGTATTTAAGTTACAGAAATCCTTAAATAACATTGTGCTCAGAGGTGTTTGCTAAAGTTTCAATGCTTGCAAACTGGATAATCGCTATCCTGAGTCATTAATATAAAAAATTGATTGTTCATAAAAATTTGGACAGCTTTATTTTCATGTTTCATCTGTCATTATGGTACTTTTTTCACCATCGAGCACTAGTATTTAAATTTTCACCTTTACACTATTCATAATTACTTGTAGAACATAATTAACGCATATTTAAATGTGCCTATAACTTTTTAAAAAAGGATTTTCTTAGTTCTTCTTTACACATTAGACTATAAAACTGACTGAAGTTTTAAGAATAGATCGTTTTCACTGCTGAAATCTCAAAATGATCAGAAACTTAGCAAGGGACAAACATCATTGGTAATGGACGGCAATTTAGTCGAGATCATTGCAATAAACACAATTTTTCTGTAACTTATTTTTGTTCTGAACACACTAAAAGCTGTTCCGTTATAGCTTTTATCGTAATAGTTGACTATAACGTTGTTGTCGATGAAACAAGTTCACACAAAATGGCTGTCTCAATAATGCACATTTTTATCAAGTTGGCCACTGACACAAAAACTCATAAACGCGTCTTATGTGTGTCCATGCTAGTATGTCCAACCTACTTTGTTAAACTGTAGTAGCTACAAGAACACACTTTCTTTGAAAGAAAACAAATTTATTAAATAGATATTTCATGAACTTGATTCTTCCAAATTACTATTTGGAGGTTACATGGTTGGTTATCAGTATCCCCAAAATATGAATTTCTTTCAGTTTTATTACCAATAATCTCCAATATAATATCTGTATTACTTGTTAAAGATCATTTGTACATTATCTAGTTCTAACGGTGGTTTCAAGAAACGATAATTGAAGCACGGGTTCTGACGCCAACACAGACCTTAATCTGAGAAACAGATAACACAAAACATGTTACACCATACCCTTGGCTTTGCCAAGTCATAACATGTCAGCTGGTCGGGACAAAATTTAACTTTTGACTGAAATATTTTTAACCGCCAGTGGGTATTTTTAGAGAAAACAAATAAATTGGTCCCGATGATTCAGCTCTGTCCTTTGAACGTACCCAATGTTGAATTAGTTGATGTCAGTGGCACAGCGTTGCCTGTTTTTCCTCCAAATTTCATTATTGATTTAACTTTTATCTTTTTGTAATGTTTTTCCATAACGGATTTTTGTCGTTAATACGTAGGTAATTGACGAGTGGCGTTTGTTAAAATTATATTTTGATATGGTGTTTGTTCCATTTGGCGTACGTTTCGCTAATATGTACGAATCGCTGTTCAATTTTGTTTTTCCCGGAAACGAAAATCCTTTGATCAGGGTAATTGATGTTTCCCTTTGTTTTTTTTGCGGTACATTTTTCATATTATGCCGTGGGGGGTTACCGACAAAGAGATTATGTGAATTGTTTGGAATGCACAACAAATGAAGGTCGTAGATTAAGAAAAACACGTAAATAATTGTTTGTCAAAAGCTGATTACGTCTTTGGCGAAATTCCATTGCAATGGGTATGTGGCACATAACTATTTGCTTATTTCAATACTGCAAAAACTAAGCTTGGTTTACAGATGACAGTTCTTGAAGTTCTAAAATAGTTTCTTCTGAAGAAGACAGCGATGTGTCTCTCGAAACGTCACGAAATCTGAACGGACGAGACCTAAAATTGTTCAACTACTGGAAGACCTTTAGTTTTTTCTGGATTTTTAGGTGCCTGCGAGGCACCTAAAGATCCAGAAGATCTAGAGATTCTTGCCTTGATTGCAGCTACCGATGAAATGAAAGACGTCAAACAGTTATAGTGTCGCAGTGCGTATATTACTCCTGGTCATTTAACATGTTTAGTTAACTTTTCTGTCAACTGTCGTATTATCAAGTTTGGCATCTATAGAACATTTGTACTTTTTAACATATAGTGTAGGTGTTACTTTTACTCTACACACAATGTAGGCCTTGTTCTGATAATAATCTGAGATGAACTGACGATTTGGCGACAATGCATAGATTAGAACATACACAAATTATAATCTTAATTTATTAGGTGGCGGCAATTTTGAATTATGATTTCATAAATTACAATGCATATCATCAATGAAACATGTCAGATAAGATTTTTAATAAAGATGTGTCGTTTTTAGATAGAAAAACTTGGGATATAGTTTATTATTCGGTAAAAGACTTGTGCATTTGCAGTTGGTTTTGACAACTTTTGTTGCTACGTGTTCTTGACATTGTTCTTTGTCAGTTTGAAACAGTTTTAGAAGCGTTATTTTCCTTTTCGTACTTAAAAATTCTATGTTGTGGAGCCTATTTAATGAACCGATAGACCAAAGAGCAAATTGATTTTCTTTTTATCCATTTAAACATCGATTGATGTTTCTTGAACGGTATATTGTTCAACAATTCAGTTTTTATCAGTTTGGAGTTGTGGATCACATTTTCTTCGCAAAAGTGTTACAGTTCCGAGGCGGGACCCGCGCGCCACTGGCGATTCGTTCCGCGGCGTGTATTTGTTTGAGGCCCGCATGGTTTTATTATTTTTTTACGTCTTAAATTTAAGTAGTCCCCGTATTACAGATACAATTAGTTTTAGCCTCGGCATTCTGGTGAATAGGCACTTTTTCGGGCTGCGCGAATTTTACGCCTCATCTCGTTCTTGCAGCATCGCCGAGGCTACTCTCTCACACCAAAAAAAGATAAGCGGACCAGATTGGCCGTGTTGTGACTGGATCGGAGGCGGGCCCCTTTAATGTGACCGATGATGATGGCCCGTTGTTCTTCCTCGGCGTCGGATTTCGTCTCGGAGATTAATGGAAAGCAACTTTACATCTTCATTTTATCCTTGATCGTGTCGTTCGCGTAGAGGTCTGGTCCGTTCCATTAGCCCGATGACAACTTGGCGGGCTGATTTGAAAAAGAACGAGAAGGTAACGGTGCCTCCTGATACCTGGTAGCTTCGGAGCTTTGACAGATCGGACTTCCAGCGGCATTGAAATCGACTCGCTTTCGATAATCCGACACGTGTTTTTGAAGAAATCCTCTACTTTGACGCATTGTAAAGCACTTATTCTAAATGCGAAGTGATCGGATTGTTTACAACTTAGTTTTTTGTACCTACCTAGAACTTAAAGAATTGTGTTTGGAAAAATCGATCAAATAACAGTATTTTGATGTTTAAAATACTCTACTCAAGACTTACAGTAGTATTAAAATGGTCCACTTTCGGTAGTTCAACACATATTTCTAGAAAAACATGGTTAATGTTAAAAGGGTTGGAATAAACCAAAGAGAAGGACGACTCTGTCGATAATGACACTTGATACCTAGTAGCCTTAAGAGCTTTGTCAGGTGGCTGGATTTTTAGCGTTATTAAAATCGCTTCACTTTCGATATATATTTCAACGTATATTTTTGAAGAAATCCTTAACTTTGACATATTGTATTGTAGCGTAAGAGAAAGTGATTGGATTGTTTACAACCAGGTTTTTGGATAGTATATTTTCGATGCTTCTAGATTTCCAGTGGTTTTCACACCACTGATGATTCAACATCTAGTAGCCTGGAAGTTTTGATAGGTTGAACTTCCAATCGCATTAAAATCGCTTATCTTCCATAATTCAATACATATTTTTGAAAAAATTCTCTAACTTTGACATATTGTAAGATACTTAAGACAAAGTGACTATCTTGTTTCCAAAGAGGTTTATGGATGGTATATTTTTTTTGCTGATTTAAATATTCAACTCAAGACCTCCAATGATATTAAAATTATTCACCTTCAGTGCTTTAACACATTTTGCTGAAGAACATATTAATTTGGACGTATTGTAAGATACCAAAAAAAAATATGTTGAGCTTTGACGAGTCCAACTATCAACGGTATTAAAATCGTCTCATTTTCGATAATACTATACGTGTTTTTGAAGAAATCTGAGTCTTTTGTACCTACCTACAGTTTTTTTGTAGCTACCTATGCGTAAAAATAATTGTTTCTGGAAAAATTGACAAAATGACTATATTTTGACGTTTCAAATATTCAACTCAAGACTTACAGTGGTTGGATTTCTAGCGTTATTTCAACGTATATTTTTGAAGAAACCCTTTGACATATTGTAGGGCACCTTTACTCGTATTGGGTGGTTTATTACCAGATTTCTGGTTAGTATCTTTTCGATGCTTCAACATTTCCGGTGATTTTAAATTATACACCTTTGATAATTTTTTTTTTTTTGACATCTCTATAGTCTGTTTGGAATTGAAAGAGAGTAATAAAACCCCGAGATAAGAACCGGCCATGGGCGTGGAAATATTTCGTTTCAGGTAATTATCGGGTAACACTAAGGCTAACAAAAATGACAGGGATTGGAAAATCGACTATCTACAGACTTTTAAAAGAAACAAAAAATTAACAAGATAATGTAAATCCCCCAAAATCATCTACATGGAGGTCAAAAGTCGTTATAGATGATTTCTTCAAAAATGTCATTCGCAGAAAAGTACACTCATTTTATTTTAAAAAAGAAATACCAACGCTAAACAAAATTTTAAGTGAACTTTCAGAGGACAACGATTTGCCAAAAATCAGTAGAAGCAAATTATGGGCCGTCTTACGAGAGTTGAATTTTTGCTGGGAAAAGCAGAACAGGAAGTCAGTTCTTATCGATAAAGATGAAATTATTTGTTAGCGAAGATCCTACTTAACATCAATTAGAAAATTGCGTGACGAAGGGAGGAATATTTATTATTATCCAGACGAAACTTGGGTCAACGAGGTCAACTGTAACAAAAGTATGGCAAGATAAAAATGTAAAAAGTTTTCGACAAGCATTTTTGAATGGACTTTCAACAGGGTTCAAGGCACCTTCAGGTAAAGGGCGAAGATTAATAGTGACACATATAGGTAGTGCCAGTGGTTTTATAGATGGCGGTTTACTTTTATTTGAATCTAAAAATACAGGCGACTATCACGAAGACATGAACGCAGATGTTTTCGAAGAGTATTTTACACAGATGTTGGATCTTATTCCTCCGGGGTCTGTAATTGTCATGGATAATGCCAGTTACCATTCACGGCAGACCGAGCGGACGCCTACGACTGCTTGGAGGAAAGCCGATATAATTCAATGGTTATCCGGAAAAAAAATTTCTTTTGAAACAAATATGATGAAAAAGGAACTTTTGACACTTGTCAATCTTAATAAAGATCAGGAAAAATATGTTATCGATGAAATGGCAACAAATCGCCAAATAACGGTTATCACCTTATCACTGTGAACTTAACCCAATCGAATTAGTCTAGGCGCAGGTAAAAGGAGATGTAGCGCGAAATAATACGACGTTTAAATTAAGTGACGTGACAATTTTGTTAAAAAATTCCTTGGAACGAGTAACTGCAGATAACTGGCAAAGATGTATACATCATGTACAAAAAGAAGAGGAGAAAATGTGGGAACTCGATAATTTAATAGACGTTACTGTGGAACCTATCGTTATCAATCTATGAGACGAAGATAATTCATCAGAATATTCAGAGGATGAATTTTAATATACCTACTTTTTTATTTTCTTTATTGTACATTTATACAACACTGCATTTACTCACCATAATTTGAATTTTCAAAATACATATATTTTTGTGTGGAATAAAAGTCTATTCATTAAATTTAAATAAATATTTTGATAATAATATTGAATAATTTTATTTGAATTACTAAAAACCCTCTTAACCCGGTTATGATGCTTAAAGTAGCCTCATGTTTTGAAATGCTGTTTTTATATTGTTTACTTATAAGAGAAATGGACCGAGAAATTGAAGCGGCATAGACAAAGACGGATTGTCGGGGATTAAATTTTAGCTACTTGCTACAATTTAGTACAGTCCGATCGAACAAAGTTTTTTTAAAAGTACACCTCATCTATACGGAAAATACATAATATAAAAATATTGAATATAAGCACCAGTACTACATTTATTTACGATTTGCATACATAATAAGCTTTTATTACTCTCTTTCATTTCTAAACAGACTATAGTAGTCCCGAAGCTTTGATAGGTTGAACATCCACCGATAATAAAATCGCCTCTCTTTCGATAATTCAACACATATTTTTAAAGAAATCCTCTAACTTTGACGTATTGTAGGTCAGTAAAGACAAAGTGATTATTTTATTTCTAATGAAGTTTTTCGATAGTATATTTTTTTGCTGATTCAAATCAACTCAAGACCTCCAGTGATATAAAAATTATTCACCTTCAGTGGTCCAACATATTTTTCTTAATTTGGACGTATCGTAAAACACCAAAGAAATGTACTGAGCTTTGACGAGTTGAACTTTCGGTGGCATTAAAATACGATACATGTCTTTGAAGAAATTCTTAACTTTGATGCATTGTAAGACACTTATACTAATTGCGAACTGATCGGAAAACACGAAAAGGAAAAAAGATTTGTTGTGTTGCGAGGTTATGCTTAACTCAAACTGACACATCTAACACAACAACGCCTGCGTGACCCGATCTCGATATCTAAAACTACCACTTCGACAGAATTTGGCCGATCGACATCGATGTCTACCAACAACTTCGCATTCGATAGTAGACGTCGAAACAAGTTGTAGAATACCAATGTTGCCCAATTCCGATTTGATGGGTTGATCTCGATTCGATTTTGTACATTTCTATTCTATTAGGAGTTACAGAATAGGGCTGATTGTAGGGCACCTTTACTCGTGATTGGATGGTTTACAACCAAATTTCTGGTTAGTATCTTTTCGATGCTTGAGTATTTCCAGTGGTTTTCAATTATTCACATTTAATGATTCAACACCTAGTATCATTGAAGTTTTGATAGGTTGAACTTCCAACGATATTAAAATCGCCTCGCTTTCGATAATTCGACACATATTTTTGAAGAATTCCTTTAACTTAGACGTATTGTAAATTGTAAATTGATTATCTTATATTTCCAAAAAGGTTTTTCGATAGTATATATTTTGCTGATTCAAATATTCAACTCAAGACCTCCAATGATATAAAAATTATTCACCTTCAGTGATACAACATATTTTGCTAAAAAACATATTTAATTTGGACGTATCGTAAGACACCAAAGAGATGTGCTGAGCTTTGACGAGTTGAACTTTCAGCGGTATTAAAATCACCTCACTTTCGATAATACATTACATGTTTTTGAAGAAATCTTTGATTTCGGCGTATCATAAGATTCAACACATGT
Organism: Anoplophora glabripennis; assembly: GCF_000390285.2. Taxonomy (NCBI): domain Eukaryota; kingdom Metazoa; phylum Arthropoda; class Insecta; order Coleoptera; family Cerambycidae; genus Anoplophora; species Anoplophora glabripennis. The sequence continues at coordinate 355,133 of NW_019416524.1, read as the reverse complement.
TTCGACCAAAAGGAAACTTGCAGGATTATATAAAATGAAATTATTTCATATTTAAAAGAACTTTGTTAGGTGTTCATAAAAGAATTGACAAACTGCTTTTTTTTTTGTTTCAAAGTCAATCTACACAGCAGGGTGAACAACGAAATTGCAACAATACTTTAAGGTATAATTGCCTGTCATTAAAGTAACCACCATGTTCTTTTAGAACATGAATGACCTGTTTCCGAAATAATCAACAAACTAAATATATTTTTGTCATATTCAGTTTGATAGGTTATACAGCAATATGTAAGGGAACAATCTCGTCGTAATAATAAACAAAGGAACTCAGGAGTAGGCATTATATTTTCCTTCGGAGTTGGACATTGGATAATGCGACATATACGAGTAAAATTAACTAAAATTCCGACTTTGAAATACGGAAAAAATATTGTATTCGATGTGAACTGAGGTTGCAAAGTAAGAAATTTCGTTTCAGGGCGTAAGTATCAAGAATTCAAATTACTTCGAATCGATAGTACGGAATTTTTAATTTAAATGCTCCGAGAAACTTGAAAATAAAGGCGCGAGGATTTCAAAGGAATTTGAGACTTTTCAACAACTTGAAGAACCTCCAAAGTATTCGTTATTCAAAAGTTTGTCCCTAACTTCGGAATATATTAACAAAATAATATTCTTAATACAGTTGTTGTCAGGTTTTTTTTCTATCTAAATCACGTTTTTTGTACTTCAATATCCAAAGTAATTAGCTTGGTTAATGCGCAAATGACATTTTTCTCTTTTAAACTCTATTTTCGAGATGAAAATGTGAAATTTTACAAATGTCGTATGTGACAGCGGCAATTTTGAATAGTATGTACGTGTTATAGTCTTTGCGAAGTCAGTTCAACATGTATAAAAACGTCTAGCAATAAAATTCATAGTCGTCCCTAAAAAAGCGGCACTTTAATTTTTTGTTCCCAAATAAACTATGTTAAGGTCAATCACATGAAATGCCTAGAAATTTTATATTTTTGGAAAAATACTGATTCATATAGGTTTCCATTTATATGAATATATTTAATGAACAGAAAAGATAAATGTGAATACTTGTTTATCATAGTTGACCAAAATAATTTTTCAAAAGAAATAAAAACAATGAAATAACAATTAATTTTTTAAAAACATGTATTAGTATGTCTCTTATTTTTTATATTATTTTAAAGGTTGGGGAATAAGTTTTTTTCAAATTTAAGATACATTATTTTTAACTCTGCAATTATTTTTCAGTATTCTTCATTCATTCCAACAACGTTCAACAACTTTCTCAATGCCTTTTCTGTAGAAATCCTCCGGTTTTGACTTGAAAATCTCATCCAACTAAGCTCTTAATTAAACTAAACACCGCGTAAGGAGTTTAACAAAGAACGGAAAATGTGAAAATCAGGAGGCGCACGATCGGGGGAATAAGGCGGGTGGGGCAGAACTTCCCTATTCAACTCCAGAATAGCTGTTTTGGTCATATTGGCGATATGTGGGCGCGCATTGTCATGTTGCAAAAGAACGTTGTATCGCCGATCAGGTCTTTTTTGTTGAATAGCCGCGTGAAGTCGCTGTAATTGTTAGACATAGAGTTCTGCGTTGACAGTTTGATTGTTGGGTAATAAAGAATTCCTTTCCAATCACACCAGACGCTTAACATTGTCTTTCGAGGATGAAGTTCTGATCTCGTTCGCGCTTGTTTTTTGAGCTTAACCATTCTTTCCACTGCTTCAGTTTCACGTACAAATACCATTTTTCATCATCAGTGACAATAAGATGAAGAAAATGTTTCTTATGACCAGGTGCTGATCCATGACGACCAGCTACAATTGCGGAGCGTTGATTTTTAAAAACGGACATAACTTATTCTGCAACTTCATTAGAATTAATAATTTTGTTATATTAATATTTATTAATTCCATACAAAGGAATGAGGAAACAATCCCAAGTACAATTAGGAAGCAAGAAGATCTCATGTAGCAATATTAGCAGTTACAGGAATCTTTGTCTATGGGGTTAGATATCTTTTGCATATCTAGATTTTTAGTATCGAAGCATATTGTTTGATTTTATTTGATAGGATTTTTTAGAAAAAAAATTTTGAATTTTGTATTAATATAATACCTTTCAATAGGCTATTGACTATGTCAAAAAAAAGGAACAAAGGAACTACAACGTAACAGAAATTTTATTGTTTGATATGTTCAATTTACCCTAAAACATGATAAAACCGCAGAGTGCTGCCTTTCAAAGGGGTGCCTTCTTTGAGAACGAAGTAAAAAGGTGGTATTTTCAGTTTTTTGAGTTTTACTCGAAAACTATGCATTTTTTCACTATAGTTGTCAACAGAAAAGTTGTAGCAAATTGAATTTCCAATCGAAATGAGACCTCTGAAGTCAAAAAAACTTATTTTTAACAAAAAAAAATTATTTTTAACAAATGTATACCCAAAAAACGAGTAAGAAAACCCGAAAAAATGCGTTTTTTTTCTTTTTGGTTTTTGGCCCACAACTTTTTTCTGAGAGGAGTTAGGTATAGGCATTGCTTCACAGGAAAAAAAAATTATGAAGTACGTACGACTAATAGAAACCGAGATACATTGAATCAAAATTGGTTACTTTTTGGATTTTTGGCCAATTTTTGCCCTTTTTTGATGATTTTCGTCTTATAACTTTTTTCTGAGTTAATTTTGGTATATGTAATGCCTTATTCAAATGAAAGCTGGTTTCAAGACCTTTAAAATGGTGCCTGGTAGAAGTTTGTACAATTAAAATCAACCGAGATATGTCAACCTAACCAACGATACTTTTTCTTATTTTTATAAAATTTTTATTACTTTCGGTATTATTTTGTCTAATACATTTATTTTTGTGAATGTGAAAGTTAATATAAGTTTCTACGATTCGAGGTGATTAGATATTATTATTTATTTATTTAAACAACAATTGATCATATTTATCTTGTAAAATTTCGAATTCTTTTAATTATTTTTGTACTTTTAATTAAAAAATTCTTAAAATTACAATTACACAAAAATTTTTCAATTTTGTAAGTAAGACTTTTTCAAAATTAAAAAATTACCTCGATGTATTTTTACTTGAAAATGCTAGTGTTGAGGATATCACTGCTGCATCTGAATGCATTGTAACTATAATGTATAGTTAAAAAATTGACAGCCTAAAAACTTGTCGATATTAATTACATATTTCAAAAGTATTCAACAAGTGCAAAATTTACCTTATTTCGGTTGCCTCCAACAACTGATGCTCTCAAACATCATGGGTTCAGAGTATATTTTCAGATGCAACAGTGGAATGGTTGTACTTTAAATCGCCTTGATTGGGGTTGGAAAAATTCCAGAAATGGGCTAGTTCCCATTTTTAATAATAAATCTACTGCACCTGAAAATTTACTTGAAAAAATAGCCTGTAAATGTATTAAAGAATGTATGGGAATAAATTGTGAGAATGCTTATGAGCCTGATTTTTCCGAAGGGGACATTGATGAAAATGATGACGACCAAATTGATATTAATATTGAAAATATATTAAATGAAACTGAAAATTTATAAGGTATATATGATTAACTGTTGTTTAAATAAATAAATAATATCCAATCACCTAGAAACTTATTTCAACCTTCACATTCACAAAAATAAATTTATTAGACAAAATAATACCGAAAGTAATACAAATTTTATAAAAATAAGAAAAAGTATTGTTGGTTAAATTGACATATCTCGGTTGATTTTAATTGTACAAACTTCTACCAGGCATCATTTTAAAGGTCTTGAAACCAGCTTTCATTTGAATATGGCATTACATATACCTAATTTAGCCAAAAATCCAAAAAGTAGCCAACTTTAGTCCAATGTATCTCGGTTTCTATTAGTCACAGGTAGTTTTATAAACACTTATTTTAAAGGAAAAAACATTAACTTATTTTCTGTGACGCAATGCTTATACCTAACTCCTCTCAGAAAAAAGTTGAGGGCTAAAAACCAAAAAGAAAAAAAACGAATTTTTTCGTTTTTTTACTCGTTTTTTGGCCATATTTTTGTTAAAAATAATTTTTTTTGACTTCAGAAGGTCTCATTTCGATTGGAAATTCAATTTGCTACAACTTTTCAGATGACAACTATAGTGAAAAAGTAATAAAAGTAATAAAATACAAGATAGTACTTCGTTCTCAAAAACGCAGCCCTGTAAACGTAGCACTCCGTGCGGTTTTATCATTTTTTAGGGTCAATTGAACATATCAAACAATAAAATTTCTGTTACGTTGTAGGTCCTATCTAAAGTACATAGTCAATAGCCTACAAATACAGTAAAAGGATTCACTTGATACACTGATATTTTTTATAGCACGGATTGCATCTCCGCTAACGCATTATTTGGATTTTTCAAAGGGATAGATCATTACTTTGTCTTAGCTTTTAATTGTAACATTCTTATTTATTAAAAAAAATGAAGAATTAAAAAAATGCGGACCTACTTTTTAGTTTCAAACACGTATTTTCTCCATGAATTTATTAAAAAGCGTGCAAAAAACCGTCCAGATTTTCCTATATTATTTGTAAAATAAATAAATATTCGTAAAACCTTTCGTAGATAATCAAAACTTTTGAATCTCGTGGTACCCGGGCACCCGATTCTGCACCGTAACAAACGAACTGAATCTAGTCAGTCATTTTTCAATACCTCGAACTTTCATTTCTCTTATCCTCGACCTCTTAAATGCTTGGCATTCCTGCGTGCACTTTTTATACGCTCCCCTGATCATTGCTCCTCTTATAAGATCCGAATTTGGCATGAATAATGGAATACGCCTTCAGCTCTTGGGGTATTAAAATGACAAGCGATTAATATCGCGTATACACACATAACGTGATTAGACCGTGTCACATGATAATAATCAAAGAGCGGCGTCCTCGGGGCCGGGCATATTTTCGTACAGGACCGGAAATACTGCGCTAGTCCCACAAGATGAAGAAAAAAAAACCTGAAAATAACATATGGACGTATCATTAGTGACGAGTCCCAGCATTAGGGGGTACGAGGGGGAACGTGGATTCAATAGAAACTTTCGTGTTTGTTGCAATGGGAGGAGACGTTGGAAGGTACTTTGAAATGGAAAAATATGACACTTCGTGGGCTAACTTTGGCGCAAATTATAAAAATAACAATTTTAGGGGATAAATTCGTCAACTATTCAATATTTTTGCCTGAAATTTTGTTACCACGGGTTTTTGGGGTCGCTGATTACGAATCTGATGTCCGAATCCGAAAATTCTTGAATAGAAAGAAGATGGCGGTGGTACATGTAAAAAAATTGCAAAAATAATCACAATGTAAGTAGAGATAATTTTCTCAATATTTCAGAGAAAGAAATGCAATGGATTAATATCTGGGGATCGTGGCGGCCAGTGTATGGGTCCTCCTGTACCAATCAAATGTACACTGAAAGAAATGCATTTTATTCTTTATTAGAATTCTATATACCATTATAAGACCATTGTATACTATATGTGACAGTTAAACAGGTGAATATTGGATATAAAACGCGTATTGCTAGCACAGTTGTATAGTGACTATAAACCTTATTCTTTATTAAATTATTGTATAACTAGTATACAACGTTTTTTATACCCTTTACGAAATAATAGCAATAACTGTTATTAAAGTGTTCCATATCGTTATTAGAACATCTAGTACTGGTTATAAGTTTTATAATAATAAATGTATTAAACTGTTGTATACTCTGTATGAGTTAAAAACATATGTCATTAAGTTTTCAGAAATTTTATTGGATAACTGTAATTACAAGCTAAGGTTCTAATGTAAACATACATAAAACATACTTTTAAGCATTAAAAATGATGACAAATCGCTCCCAAAACTGTCCAGTTTATTTTCTTAGCAACGATGCACCCGTATTTTCTTGTATTACATGAGAATTTGCACTATAACTCTTCCACCTTAAGAATGAAGCATCCCCAGAAAGGTTGAGCTTCTTTCCATATAATTTTATTTCCTCTGGTTGATTGACTTTATACCCATGCTCTTCTTTGTCACCGTTAACCTTCTGTTCCTCCATCTTATGTAAAACTTAACATCAGCGATTTCTAATAGGACCTACAAAATAATAATTTTTAAGATTTAGACAAGATTTACATTTGAAAAAACAAAACAATTACAAGCCATAAAACAGTTAGATACTTACATAATAATTTTCCATTTCACACAACGCGATATGATCATGTATCCCACAAAACATGTGCATATACTGTCCATTTTCATCAAACTAGACGTGTGTAAGTCGATGCACAGCGGACTGTCGGAAATTTTACGATTGTTGTATTTTCTCTTCTTGAGTAAAGATAATAAAGACGTTGTGGTTTTGTGTGTTTATTTTGACAATGATTGAACATGTATGGACAATAAAAGTGGACTGTATAAGATAGTTGAGTACCGTTCTGCTTCATGCATAGCATGCTACTGAAATCTTAGAAGGGATGAGCTCGTGCGGCGAACCCTAAATCAGCGGCTGGAATAGCCAGGTTTCTTATTGAGTCGGCGCACTTCGCTCTCGGGTCTGACATATGATTATTATTACAAGACTATGAATATAACTTAACAACGATCATAACCGATTATGCACCGAGAGGTGACGATCACTTAACCATTATAAGATGCGTTTTACACGTTAAAAACGGAAACATATTCAGTATAAGAACGAATAATTCTGTTAATACAATTGTTATATACAAATTCGGATACTGGTCTTTATACAACAAATCTTCCCTACTATACAATTGGAATATAAAGTCTATAACACCTAATAATGTATAAGTAATTCATTATAACCTTTATTTCATAGATGCATAAGGTGTATTAAGCACCTTCCAGTTAAACTGATTGAATAATGAGTATGGAGATGATTGCTTTTTTTTAATAAAAGTTGTATATTGGTTATAAAAGTTTTAATATGCGCTATACACATTATTCTAGATAAACAGTTTAATAAGCCCATTTCTTTCAGTGTAGCATTCAAATAATTTGTTTATTTGGTCATTAGGTATGCGGAAGTGCAACGTCTTGTTGGAAAATAATATGGACATACTCATTAACTGTTAATTATTCCAAATACTTCTGTAACTGATCTCTCAAGAAATTATTATATTGTTCACCAAGAACTGTCAAAGAAGTATGGCCCTAATATTTTTTAATCTAGCTTACCACCAAACATTAATATGATATTGATTTTGAAAATTTCTTTTTTTTTAAATTCTAGGATTATTATCACAACTGCAATGGTATTATTTGCATTATTTAAGTACCAGTGACAAAACTGTCTTCTTTGTTCAAAGTCAATTTTCATGAAGGTGTTCATCCAAATTCACCTTATAAGTAAACAATATAGAAAGAAATACTATTAGGATGACGTTGTCGATATAATTGAGAAGTATCCATTATCCATAATTTTTCGAAATAGAGTTAGTGGCGCTATCTTGTTCATCGTGTTGAACTACACCATTTTAAAGTTTAGAAGTGGTACAAACTCACATTTTCGTAATTGTGAAATCTATGAATTGTTTCAGAAGTCACATTCTCATACGATCTGAAGTTGTCAAAACTCACATTAACCATATATCCATCAATGAAAAAGCTTAAATTAGTATGGCCGACTGTCTCAGGAGAATGAGTTTTGCTTCTCGTATTGTTTTGCTTTCCTAGATGGTTTTTTCCGTGTTTTTCTATGAGTTTCTGATTATAAGTAAGATAAGTTTACTTCTGAAGTTTCATAATGTCGGATATTAGAACTTTTTACGGTCAATATTTTTTGTATTTTGCAATTTTAGATTCATTATGAAAATATTTCACTTCATCACTGATAACAAAAAGTATTTTGTGCAGCTTTTTATTTTGATTATGAATTACCATATTATATAAAAGTTTTATTCATATTGAGTTTGTTTCAAAGTTCCTTCAACTTAATGAATTTTGGTGTAAAAAATAATATTATTTAGAATAATTTGGAGCAAAACTACCATTATCCAAAAAGTTGTATCAAAACTCGCATTATCCAAACTTTAATTCACTTTCTTGGAGTCAAATATTGTCGTACTGTTATTTCACCAATTAAAAAGCAAAGTTAAAGTTCTAATACAATACCAAAAAAAATTTCAGAGCCTTAAGTCACTTAAAAAGTGAAAAATCGGTTATTCCTTCTTCCTGTAAAATTTTAAAAAGTGGATTAGGTGAGTTTTACATCTATACCCCTCAATTGTAAAGTTGCAACACTGTTTTTTCTACATTCATAATAAACTTGCAGCATATTAGCTTCTTCATTAAAATCATTCATTTTGTTACGAGTTAAAATTGAAAGGTGACAACAATTACAAACAAACCGATATGTGACAGATAGCCGTTTGCAAAATTGTGTTTCCAGCACCTTCTATTTGATATGATTTAGAAAGCGTGCACCATAAACTACAGTCAAAGGCTGAAAGTTTTCTTATTTTTTTTTTCAGAAATTTGTTTATGCAAAGGCATTTCATATGGTTGCAAAGAGAATAAAAAAAATCAATCAAAATATGCAAAAAAACTATATAATCCCATTTAAAAAAATATCGATGATGTCTCATCTACAGTGTGATGAAAAAAAAATGTGCATCCGTATAAAGAATATAACATCCCATTAAGAAAATCCAAAGTTTGGTTAATATTTTCGAAATGCAAGTCAATCATTTTTTTCCTAATCCTATAGTCTTTACCAATTAAGAAAGGTACAAAAAATGATATAAATTTTATTTTACTTGAAAACTGTATTTTTTTATAAAAATTATTCGGTTCTTGTTACGTTAATAAAAAACTACGTTAATTCAATCTAGATTTTTTTGGTTTTGTATAAATGTCACTCAAAAATGTATATCAAATATTGTCTTTCAATTCGTTCAGAAAATATTTAAAAAAATATAGATAATTTAAAAGCTGGTATATCTACGTAAGAAATCGGAATTATCGCTTAGTTCATGTGAACTTTTTGTGTTCATTTTGATTGAGGAACACTATATAGGAATTTCAATTAAAAGACTCCTTGTATACTGATAGGTATTTTGAAGAAATTTTTTATTTGGTGAAGAATAACTTAAAAAAGTAGCTAAATGGCCAAAAAATTTAAAAAAATTTTCGATTATCCGATAGATCAAAACCAATTTAAATGTAACTAATTAGTATGACGAAGTTTGAATGTTTAGTAGTTGGTTGGAAAATATGGGAATACCCATACAGAAATTGGTAATCTTCCAGTTCAGAATAGCTTGAATTGTATTTTTTGTCTGTTTTCTGGTTAATGAAATGATTTAAAAAATTGACAAAAAGCACTTGAAGGATAATGATGTTATAATATAAAGAAAAAAGGTCATAGAATTAATTTTGTTTTGATGCAATTTTTTAAAATGCCTCAAAAGTCTTACCAACTTGAAAATAATAAAACGTCCTTTTCAACAAGTTTTTCTTTGATGAATAGAAAAAAAATATCTTGTTTGGAATCCAGCCTAATTATTTGGTCTCTACATTATGAACAACCATCACTATATTCCAGGGCAATATGAAAAAAATTCCAGGGACAGCCGATGTTCGAATTAACAATTCTGACACGTAGCATTACAAAAATGTATTTTTCCTTTTCCACCTCTATCTAGGATTCCAGGTAATTTCCCAAATTATACATTAAAAAACTAACAATACCTACACTTTTGTTCGCCCGCAGCATAATTTAGTTGTCGCACTTCTGAAGACGGCGACTTCGGTTCTTCTATCTCCTCCTGATGTAACGTGCGAGATAACCAACATTCCACCGCACGTAAGGAAATTCATATGTGTAATTTAGATACGCATCTGCGGTGAAGGATCTGGCATAAATTGAGGCTTATTTCGTTTTGTACCTCCCAGGTTGAGCCGAAAATTGGATTAGTTTGAAACAATTCCAATGTCCTTAAGAACATCGTCACAGTTAACTGTTCTTGATTGGGCTACGATTCTGTGAAGAACAAACTGATTAATTCCGTGTTAATTTGTATTCATTCCTTTGTTGCTTTTGGAGACGAGAGAGTATCTAGAAGGCTCCATTTTGTCGTTTGCAACAAAAGATCTAAAACAAAATGGAGGGAATGAATGTAGGTAGGTAGAAAGTTTTGTTTTACTAAATTCATTTGTGTGTCTTGCTTGAATGAAGTTGAAGGAAAAGTTTTTCATTTATGGCCGATTTTATTGAAACAGTGTCGTGGTATTCTAATATAAAATAGAAATACCTAAAGACCAGTATCTGTGTTTTAGAAAAAATATAAAGAAGAATGATGTACTACTTCAAATTACAGCAAATATAAAAATGGTTTGTTTGTAATCTATAATTTTCCAAAACCTAAGGAAGTACACGTTATTTTAACGATTCTAGATGTTTATTTCTATCAATACCTAAACAAGTTATGGGAGACAAACTCACATTCTAAAGTTCCTGAAAGCGTCGTACAAAATGAAATATAGGGAAACACACCACTTCAACGACAACAACATGTCATCATGTTTCAAAACAAATAAAAATATGATCATTTTCTCAGCGTATTTTTAGAACTTCTTTGATGTCTTAAGGCTGATGGGCGGTTTCAGAAAGTATCTAATTATCTTCTGCTCGTTATACGTTAGTATGTTGACGTTTTTTTCCATTTCAGATGCTTAGATTCTGAGTTATTCAAAAGTCTAAATACCGGTTGAGTCTTGTTTTTTTCTTATTATTTAGAATCTTGCAAAGAAGTTTTATAAAAAATTGTTGCCCATTATAACTTCAGTTTTATCTTTCTTATTCCTGTATTGAACTCTCCCATTACATCTGCTCGTATAAAAAGTTCATCAGTGACTTGAGCTTATTTGAAATTTTTTATTTTAGAATGTAAAGGAAATAACTACAATTGAAACTATGTAACGTGCAAAGTAATTTTTGAATCAAATTTAAAAATAAATTACTGTAATTATTTAGTATAGCGGAAAACGTTCAAAAGTTTTCCTAACACCCTCCTCCCTCATTTTCGAGAGCGCTGAACACAGATCGAAGTTGGCTTTGTGTGATCGAATCTAGTTTTCGAGTAAAAAATATTAAAAAATATAACACAGGCCGAAAAAATTTCAAAAAAAAAAATTCCAGAGATCAGACACTCCGCTTCCGAAGGCATTTGGCGCGCTGAATCCGAATCTGGCCTCAGAATTGATCCATCACCCTAGGTTTCCGAGATATTCTGACCTAAAAGTGCAAAAAACACGTATTTTTGCTATTTTCAAGGTTATGTAACTTGGCGAAAAAAATTTTTTTCTCAAAACTGAAAACATCATTGGAAACGACTATCTTTCCCCTTCAAAACGCATTTTTTTATTTGGAAAAAGCTCTATTTTTCGCGGAGATATCGTCAATTTAAGATGACCAGTATGGCTATATTATTACATCATGGCTAACCCCATAACACTGAGCGCTGCTAGCCCTAATTGTTAGGAACGTTAACCCCAAGCCCTATAACCCCACAACACTAAGCGGAGCGAGAGCCCTCATCGTCAGGAAGGTTAACTTCAAGCCCTATAACCCAATAACACTAAGCGCTGCGAGCCCTAATCGTCAGGAAGGTTAACCCCAAGCCCTATATGTCTGGAAGGTTAATCCCAAGCCCTATAACCCCACAACACTAAGCGCTGTGAGCCCTAATCGTCAGGAAGGTTAACTTCAAGCCCTATTACCCAATAACCCATAATACCCATTAATTGTGTTATAGGTCGAGCCATGGTTTAATAAGGTAGCTATACTGATCATCTTTAATCGACGATATCTCCGCGAAAAATAAAGCTTTTTACAAATAAAAAAATGCGTTTTGAAGGGGAAAGATAGTAGTTTCCAATGATATTTTCAGTTTTGAGAAAAAAAATTTTTTCGCCAAGTTACATAACCTTGAAAATAGCAAAAATACGTGTTTTTTGCACTTTTAGGTTAGAATATCTCGGAAACCTAGGGTGATGGATCAATTCTGAGGCCAGATTCGGATTCAGCGCGCCAAATGCCTTCGGAAACGTAGTGTCTGATCTCTGGAATTTTTTCCTTGTTGGCCTGTGTAATTATCGTTTTTATCACCATTTACAACGCAGTACAGTCATTTATCGTTTTAAAAATATGGAATGGAAAATATTAAAAAGTGCATAATTAATTCGTAATGTACACCCTTGAAAACCTATAAAATGCTCATAAATATGCAAAACTCGGAAAACTGTGTAAGATTTTTCAAGAATTTTCCGCTATTTCCTTTTCTTTAATTCACTTTTGTTATTTAAAAATGAATTGACCAGTATTTTGGCTCCAAAACATTAATTTTTACATAATGTGTATTTCATTAAAAAAAAGTACGGGAAAACTATTGGGAAAATCAAAATTTTTCATAGGAGCGATTTTGTAGGATATTTAATTTTGAACTACTTTTATTTGAAACTTTTACTCGAAAAAATGCATCTTCATTGATATATTGGCAGTTTTTTGTCAAAAAACGCGAAAAATCATATATATATATATATATATATACACTGTAAAAAAAATCGGTTTGAGTGAAATTATTGAGTACATTTTCATTCAGTATTGAGCATTTTGATCATTTTACTCATATGTGATTATATTTAAACTAAAACTGAGTACTTTCACTTAAATAAATTCTTCACGTAAAGTCGTATTTGGTGCCCTTGTACCTAAATCAGAGTAAAAATGGCCTGATTTCGACTAATTTGAATGGCGCCGTGAAGATGGCACCACTTACATATTGCTTCTGTAATCTCGACCACAGTTGATAGGGGCCCATTAGATGCTCCAGAAAAGAGTGATCGCCAGAAGAACAGGCCTTAGCCGGCGGCGGCGGGTCTCAGCCAGGACAGGAAGTGAATTAATTTCAACACTCAATGTTTAATTAATTAAAAACCAAGTCTGAGTAAAAAATGACTATAGTTAAAACTAAATATTATTAGAGAAAAAATCTACTCTAAATTGATTTTATAACAGAAAAATTAACATGATCTAACATTAATTTTATGTAGAAATTATTAGAAAATTATAATTATTTTTGAATTAGGAGTTAGTTTTTCATTTAATTAAAAAAAACTTAATCTACCCTAACCTAACTATGTAGATAGATAATATTTCTATAAAGTTAGTAAAGTTTTTATATAGTGATATTATTGAGAATACTGTTTCCAAACGTAATATATCAATCATTTGTTGTGTTACATTAGTACAGTATTTTATTGGGAAAATGAAATAAAGGTGAAATGAACTGCTAGAAATAAATTTGCGATACTTAGTAACCTTATTTCAGAGGATTGACAAATGAGAGGGAGAAACTCAGATTCAGAGCATGACTTATAACGTCACGAAATGGAAAATGGCATATTGATTACCAAGGATAGATTAAATAAATATATTTCTCCTTTGATTTTGTGAAAATGTGTTTACGGAGAAATTTTACATCGAAAACTAGATTCGCTACACAAAACCAACTTCAGATTCGTGTTCAGCACCCTCGAAAATAAGGGGTGAGAAAAATTTTGCGAAATTTGCAACTTTTTCCGGTATGTTAAATAATTAACCAAAATCACCAAAAATATTTTTCAGCAGAAAAACGTATCTTTAAATATGAAGACATAATTTACCTACTTGCAGGAACAGTTGAACACTTAAATGACGATACAACTGAATCATTTCTTTCAGTGTAAGGTATACGACGCGGTGTCCACATTGTCCTCGTGATTTACGTCCGCGATAGACGGAGTGTGCTGCGCCTCGGGATCCTGTTTGTTGTTGACTGGGCGAGGATCCGAATGGCTCGAAAATTTAAAAATATGAGCTGTACAAACACAAGAGCGGAATGTTTGTTTTCGGCCGGTGTATACCGTAACAGCACATCCGCCCGGGTTCAGGTGCCGTTAGACCCGTCCAATTCCCGTGGTAATTAACGCAGAGCCGCAAAAACACGCTGCTTTTCGGCCCGTACGGCAGGGGGCGGCGCGCGAGTTCCGATCTCATTCGATAACAAAAAAAACCCTGTCTCTGTAAAAGTTCCACGACACCAGTTCGTTTATTTATATGTTGTACTTAGTTGAAAGTTATTCGATACTACCATTTAATTATAGCATTAGGTCGACCAGATGCTTGTTTTTCAGACTTACGAGGGCCCCGATGCCCCGAGCTTTATCCACTTGAAAAAGCCAACCATTATAAAAATTATCATTTGGTTAAGTGTGGTAGAATTTTCAAATATAAAAGAGTATTTACTACTTCTTATTTTATTATTATCTCAGCGCGTAAGTAGTGACATGCGGCTCCTAACAGAATCATAGTTAATTCACTCTCCTGCAGTTCTCTTTTCAGTTGTTCACTAGATGTTGCTATAGTCACCGTCTGTATTTAAGTAATTATATGAAGTGATTACATAAGCTGCATTAACTCTTAGTAGAGGGCGTTAAAGAACTAAAATGTCAAAAAAGACAAGAAATAAACGGAAATTATTTCACATGTAAAGGTTATATGATGAACATTTTGTCGGCAAAAGTTGTTAGTTATTGTTTTAAGAATCTATTGAAGAATTTCAGTGCGTATGTTTTCTATTAGCATGCTCATATTTACTTCCAGTCCGGACCTGTTAGGAGCCGTATCACCGAACTGTACTCGTAACTGCAAAAATATTTGTTTTAATAAGTATGACGGTTGGTTTACTTTCGCGACAGTCCTAATATCCAAGCGTTTAATAATCTTCACGAAATCATCTTTAGCGATTATATTCATCCTGTATACCTCTGATCTCCGGCTCGAAGGACCATAAAGTGATCCACAACATTTGTTTTCCATTAACAACGGTTTGAATTGTTATAGAACCATGTATGCACATTCTTTGATCCACTAATTAGATTAGACTTAAAATTTTGCGTGCGAGGCTGAAGATAGTGATAATGATAGTGATGAAAATTAAATATTTTATTATACAGGGTGTCCGGTAAGTACTTCCTAATCTCTTGTAAAACCTGCTTCATCGGTGAACAAAATAGATGTACCAAAATTATGATTCCGAATAAGATGCTGTAAAAACAAATTGGCGTATTGAAGTCTTTTTGGATAATCATCTGGAGACATAGCATGTACTTTTTGGATGTGGTACAGGTAAAGCAATTGTTCTTTCAGAGTTTCATGTACAGCCCATTTTGTAACATTGTTTTGCGCCGCAAGCTTCCTTATGCTATTTGAAGGATTATTAGCAACGTCTTCCAATATTTGTTCCTCTACATGAGGGTCTCGTACTCTCCTCAGGGCTCCTGCTCCACCACGGCGTGGCAAAAAGCTCCCTAAATAAAGGATTCGGAAGAAATTAGTTTCACTAACGTTTTTCACTATTTTTTTTTACCCGTTTCTCTTAAACTACGATCAACTCTTTCAAAAGTTTGTGGACTCGGCAAATGTCGACCCGGAAACCTTTCCTCATAAAGTCTTCTTGCCTCCACGGAGTTGCATAATGCTTCCCCATAAATTAGGTGCATATCAGCATATTCTGCACAGGAATATTCTTCCATTTTTAAATGTTATTTCTAACGGCTTAAAACGAATACCACAATAAAATTGAATTTTTATTGTCACGCGCCTTTGACAAGTACTTTAAAATCAACAGGGTCTAACAACGAAAACAATAGAAAAGAACTCCATGGAGACAAGAGCAATAATAATTTGTAGATGTATTTTGGTCATAGATGTTGATTTTACAAGAAACGGCATTATTCATTCCCTTAATTCACCACCAGTAAATGTTTATGGTGAATCTGTAGGCTGGCACTAGCGGGAATGATTTTATTGTAAAAAAATAAATTTTAATTGTTGTTGTATTTGTTACCAATTTTTTTCAAAACCGATTTATCTCGCAAACCGTTCATTTTTTCGAAATAAATAAAGAGTACCATTTTTAAAGAAAAACCTTCAGAGTATCTAATAATAATATTTTCAGTTTGATAAAATTACTTCTGTCAAAATTTTGAGAAAAATTGTGATAGGGCCAGTCCGTTTCTGGACACCTGATAATAGCAAAAAGTTGATTTTAGCATCAAATCGTAGAGCTCCATGTGTAATAAAATTTTATTAAAATATACAGGGTGGTTTCAAAGTTATAACCCTAAACGTTAATTTCTAGGTACCTCTTTGACCCCCCATAACTCCGTTAGGGGGCACATTAAGAAAAAAAAATTATAGGAAGGACTAGTTTTATTTTGACCTCCCCTATACACTCCCGAGAGATTAGGAGGTACTTACCGGACACCCTGTATACACATGTAAAAAATAACAGATCATTTTTAAAACATTTTGTACAATACATCTATTTATAATGTATATATATTTTTTTTATTAGGTATTAATTTAATAAGAAAATATTAAGAATAAATTCAATAAAATTAATTATATCATCATACCCACTTATAATTTTTAGGAAATTTTTCTATAAGGGGTAGGGTTTTTTATGAGGGGTAGCTCTTGCATAAGGGTTTTTGGGTGGCTGAAAAGTTGCAATGTATCATAGATCATTTGAAAACTAATAAGTTTATAATTCAACATGTGCTAACCATTAAAACTTCTCAAGCTTTCAATAATATTTTTTTTTTTATTTTATTCTAAGGGATGGTCTTTAAGGGTTGCATCTTTGTAATGAGTCGTAAGCTTTCTAATGAATAACAAAAGTAATGCAATACATTGTGAATGCACCAAAAGAATATTTTTAAATTGTTAAAAACTTTGTTTTCTATTTTTTTGCCATGGGTAGTTGGAAGGGTAGTTTTTAAGGATTTTTAAGGGTTGATAAGTAATTAAATTTCATAAATTATATTAAAAAACATGAAAGGAACTTTATCCAACATATTTGAACATGAATTGAATCTTTAAAATACGCATATCTGCAATTTTCGCATTTTTTTCGTGCAAGGGTAGTTTTCACCCCCAAATAGAAAAAAGCAAAAAGCACACATCCGAAAAAATTGGGAGCTTTTACCTTATTTTCGCCTTCAGTGATTGGACTATAAAATATTTAACCAAGGATGAAACCACTTATGAATAATTTTGTTTTGGATCCATAAAAACAAAAAAAAAACAACAAAATAGATAAAACGGCACACATATTTTGATTTTTGCTCGCTGCCGACTATGTTCGCTGTAGCTAGTCAGTTTTCCCTCCGTTGTGATTTATTTCAAAACGCAACCCTCCCCCCTATCTCTTCCCAACAGGATAAGCCGCACACCCGTTCCCCGCGAAATTTATTACATCTTTCCAAACTATCCCCATCCTCCCCTTGACAAACGCACCCCTGTTTCGGCGAACTATACTAGTTCGACCCTCGCAACTACGCCGTCCCCTTGCTCGCGATAGGAGAGTGGGTGCGGCCCGCTAGTTCTCGGCAAGGTCTCGTTAGGGAAGCGGCTAGTAGCGGGGCTCATCGGATGAACTGCATTCCAAGAGCGTTGATGGAAATCGTTGCGCCCCCCTGGCCCCGTCCCAGCCCCGCTATGTTAAAATACGGTCGTGAATGTTGAGGTGATGAATGTTTAGAGATGCATATTTTGATACTTTGTTATTAAATAATTATAGAGCAGTATGTGTTTATTGCAACTTTGGGATTTTTTTTGAAATAATGACGTTTATTCTGTTAAAAACGTAATATCCCCGTTTTAGCGTGATTTTAGTGAAAAGTCAAAAAAGTCAGTAATTCCTAATTTTATATCTCAAAATTTGAATTTTTAGAGAATGTTATATCTACCTACCGATATTCAGGCTGTCTACTGTAAGAGATCCACTCCTATGTATCTAGGTTAACACAGGATGCACATAAAAAATCTTTATTATGTCTTTTGTTGCATTTTTTGAGGCCGTCATGCTCGTAAAAACAAATTTGAGATCCATGGCCAACTTTATGAGAAATCACAAAAAAAAAAACGGAAAAGTACCGAAAGTTTAGGGCCGTCTAACTTTTTTATTTTAAAAGATAGAGAAAACTTATTTTAATAAAATTTGATGGTAAAATTGATATCTTTCACCTGGTATAAACAAATTTTTGAAGTATCGTATGCAATTTGCTGCGCCCTCTACTGGGACAAAAAAAATTGTCATCGAAGCAGGCTGTGGATATAAAAAATTGCTTGTTTTTTCCTCTTTCATGCGATGTACTACATGTTGCCTGTATCATTTATATTTATTATATTTTGAGCCTTCAACATTGTTTTTGCACAAAGTAGCTCACGCCAAATGTAGCACGCTATGAAAACAGACAAATAGAAATATTTGGGGTTTTACAACTGTTGACGATTCTTAATTTGTTCACTTTTTTGTCTTTTCAGCCCCTAAATAAGTAATTTTCGAAAAACTGAAAGTGATGCTCATTTTCATTTTTTATGACGAGTTTTTCGATATTTTTATAATATTTGTAGGTTTTTTCCTGTCGCATCTGTCAAAGTCTCAAAAACAGGCAGATTTTGCGCTCACTCTTTGTTTTTACGAGCATAAAGGCTTCAAAAAATGCAACAAAAAACATATAAAGATTTTTGACGTGCGTCGTATATTAAGCGAGATTCATAGGAGTGGCCCTCTTATACAGCCTGTATATATAGAGAAAGCCTTCGATCATTCAAAACTTGCTTAAATATATTGGTTTCTTTGACACTTTGTCAAACTTATTTAATTCAAATTTACTAGGCAGATCTCAATTTATGGAATATGGGGGCTGTAACATATAACTCAAAAATGTATATTACCACATCGGGAGTTCAACAGGGATCGAATTTAGGATCGCTTTTATTTTTAATTAATATTAATTAATGGCATAACATCTTATTTGCGGATGATTTGAAGATATTTGGTTGTATGTATTTTATTAGAAAATGCTTCTTTAACTCTTCAAGATGATCTACATTTTTTTCTTATTTATAAGGTATTTTGGCATCTGTGAAAAAATTTTTTTACATAAATTCTTGCCTCAAAAGGATCAAAGGATCAGTCAAGGTTTATTTTTATGAAAATAATTTTGCCTAAAAATCCCACAACAGAAAAAACATTTTTAATACCTAATAATAATTAATAAAACACAAAAATTTTTTTTAGCTAGCGTTAATTTTTATACCAATTTTTAAGACTAGAATAGACTATTAATATATCAAAAAATATCAAGTACGCCCCAGTTTTTGATAGTTTGGTAGTTTTTTTTCTCCTAAATGGAAGCAAGATACGAAAAAAATTCAAGAGATAAAAAGTTGTATTTTTAGTTGCTTAATGCGAAAAAACTTATAAATGCGTTAAGAAAGTCATTGGCGCACATTTTTTTTGTCAAAAATGTTGGTTAAACTGCCCCCGGGACGCTACTGGACCTAATCAAATTTGAAAAAAAAATGCGTGAATGCAATAAGCATTATGTTGGAGAGACCTCTGGACCTGCAAAATTAGAATAGCTGTGCACAAAGAGTACCTACTTAAAAAAAACGAAAATTTGTAAAATCAAAAATTTGCGAAGTACCTACCTATGCTTAGAAATCCGGTTACGTATTTTAAAATAATTTTTGACTGATCTTATTGGCGCAAGGGTTTATTTCATTAATTTTAAAAATTTTTTACATGTAGCAAAACATCCAATTAATAAGAAAAAACGAAAATTATGTCACCAATCAATAACTTTAGATGATTTAATTGAAATACTTAAATGATGTTTTGCAAATTCAATCAAATGAAATAGGTATATTATTTTTATTTGTCTGAAATATCTTTCTGGATACTGAATTTTTTTTCTTTTCAGTGAGATAGAAATACCATATTAAATAAAAAAAAGTAATTGAATGAACTTCAATGAAATTGCAATGTGCGTGTCGTTCGTTAGAAGTAAATTAAAGTAAATATAACAATTATCTGGTACCATGTCTACCAAGTATATCAAAATTTCGTTAGTCAAGTAAAGACAGTACAACGAAGGTTCTTAAAGTTGATTTCTGTTTTTAAGAAAAGTGTAGGTATATCCTGAAAAAAGAGGCATAGACAATAATGTGGCTACATTCTTCTTAGTTGCAGTCATTGTTGTTTAGAAATTGTTCAGCAGTCAATTTATTTATTTATAATTTAATAAACTGTAAAATTGACTCCTACTGTATTGAAAGAAATTGAATTGTTTGTTCCAAGGTTAGAAACGTCAAAACGTTGCCTTTTACTGTGACTTTGCAAATACAAATTAAATCACTTATTTTTAATTAATGTACTCTTGCAATTCCTTATCGTATTAAGTTTTAAGAATCAATTAATATATTCATTTATAACACAATTCTATGAAATTTCATAAAAGGAATCAGAAATACATTCAAGAAAGTGCCTAAATTTAAAGGTTCTTTGAAGTTGGAGAACGAAAAATTCCAGTAAATTTAATAAATATCTAGAATTTCAAATGGACTAATCCTAAACGACGTAAACATTAGGGTAAACTTGAATGAACAGTTTTTCAAGAAATGTTCATTTCCCTGTTTGTTCAATTCTGGGAACGCTAGTGAAAAAAAGGCGATATTACAGGGGTTACTAATATTCTAGGAACATGCGAAGAAATTGATGAATGGCTTTGATAGATTTAATATAAACATGTCTGTGAATAGGTTATAGTACCTAGTTATTATAAAAAATAGTAGAAGTTATTGCCCTAACGAATGTCTTCCGGGAAAATTGGTTCAAAGTAAACATTACTTACTACTTATTGATAAGTATAGGTATCCTTACAGTATAGGATGATTGTTCCAATAGTAAATAAGATGACTGATAGTATTGTTTTAAGGAAAAAAGTTCGCTTAATTTTACAGCAAGTTGAATCAAAAAGATTTAAAAGTTTTGTTATATTGCATTGTTTTTTTATTTTAAATATACTTTAATAATTAAAAATACAGGGCACGTTTGATTTTTTGACTTTTAATGCTTAAAAAACCTTATAGTACTTACTTTTAATGAAAAAATTAGAGCAGAAATTTTATGGCCACATACCATACCATAAAAACAATATGAGTAGATTTGCTTTGTAGTGGGAATATTTGTTCCAGTTTTGTTATGTAATTACTTCGTCTACTATGTCAAAAAATGACTTCTATAACCAACTACTAGAAAACCAAATTTTATTTAAATGGGTCAAAGCGTTTTAGAGTTATTTGGGAAATAATTAAAACCCTTTCGACATATTTAACCTCATCTAACGGCTAAACGAAGCAACTTTTATAGGGCAATTTACGTTGAAATGACATACATAACTAGGGCTCATTTATGACTCGTTCTAATGTTAACATGAGTTATAAACAAATTCAATAAATTTTTATGTTTCCATAATTAAATTGTCAGCCTAAATCTTAGACATTTTGTAAAACATCTGTTAAAGGCGACCCCTCCATTAGAGCTGCAGAATCACTGAAATTATAAGAAATATAACATAAACAGACAACTAAATTCACATTTTTCGCAAAATTCATTGTAATGAATATTAAATTATTATTATTATTATTATTATTATTATTATTATTATTATTATTATTATTATTATTATTATTATTATTATTATTATTATTATTATTATTATTATTATTATTATTATTATTATTATTATTATTATTATTATTATTATTATTATTATTATTATTATTATTATTATTATTATTATTATTATTATTATTATTATTATTATTATTATTATTATTATTATTATTATTATTATTATTATTATTATTATTATTATTATTATTATTATTATTATTATTATTATTATTATTATTATTATTATTATTATTATTATTATTATTATTATTATTATTATTATTATTATTATTATTATTATTATTATTATTATTATTATTATTATTATTATTATTATTATTATTATTATTATTATTATTATTATTATTATTATTATTATTATTATTATTATTATTATTATTATTATTATTATTATTATTATTATTATTATTATTATTATTATTATTATTATTATTATTATTATTATTATTATTATTATTATTATTATTATTATTATTATTATTATTATTATTATTATTATTTTACTAGTTTACAACCAACCGATGCGAAACCAAACTATACTAAAATGGCAGTAATCTTGGGACTCTCAGAAATCATCGACATTATTGAATAGCGGAATAAGCCGAAGCTCGATCGGGTTACGATGCCACCGAAAGCTCGCTCGGTAAGTACCTGCATCTCGAACAGAAAACAGAACAATCAAAGAGTTTAATATCTTCGTGGTGATTGAAGGGGGGTTGCGTTGGTTAGCCACAAACTTAATTATCATGGATAGTTAACAGCGAAGAAGTTCGGTCATCCCTCGCCTTATTTGAATATTGAAGTTGCTGGACAATCGTAGAAAAACATACAAAAGGCAATTTAATAAAGACGTATTCATGAAACAACTCGATTTGTCGCAGACCTCGGACATCGGAGATATTGCGCGTCAAATTCGGGTAAAGATGCGTACCAGTTTAAAAATGTATTGTGTGTAAACTATGTACAATATAATTTTCATATATAGCAAATATATCGTATTATCTTCGCGAAGATTTGTATCCTTTATTTAAAATCCGTAAATCGTGTGAACTGGTAAAACAACGAGAATTATGTTAATTTAGTTCTAAAGAAATGAAATGACACTCGCCCCCATCTCTCGTCCAAGTCGAACAAAATGTTGGATGCAATTTTGAAGGTTCTGTGATAGAAATTACATTATTACTCACTGTTCGTGTTTCGTGATTTTATTTTTATTTTAGTAATAGATATAAAGTTTGCTGAGAAATATTTATGTTCCTTTGTTATTCCATACAAATGCTTTTATCTCAAGTATTACTAATTGTATTAATCAAGTAAAGACAACTTTATGTAACCCTAAATATTGCTGGGTTTATCAACTGTATTTTTTATTTCAATAAATATATCAGAGCTTCCTAGTCTTTTTTAATTAATCTAGTTTTTTAAAAACATTACAAAAAATCATCTGTTGTGGATGATTTATTGTTGATAACAATGTACAGGCTGGTCCATTTTCGATGGCATTTCAGGGTATTTCAGAAACTACTAAAGATATGATAAATCTGACACCACGTTCTCGAGCTCGATTTTCATGGAAAACTCGACTGTCAAATCAGAAATTTGCAATCTTCATTTGTTTCTGAGTTACAGGGCGTTTCTCGTTATTGTGACACTTTTGGACATGTCTGTATCTCAGCTGTTAAATAAGTTAGAGTTAAAGTGAAAACTGCTCAAGACTAATTCTTTGGCGTAGAATTGAATGCCGGTATTAGATTTTTAGTAGGTCTTAAGATTCCGGAGTTATGACCCAAAGTTATAATTTTTTAAATGGAAATCGTAGCTGATTATGACCTAAAAATATGGAGATCTTTTTCCGCTTTTCAGCAATATATCACATGATATAGTTATTTTTCCAAACACAGAAAATACGGGGTGTTTTATATATAAATTCAATCCTTTTTTACATTTTAATATGGCTGGCTATGAAAATACAAAACTATAATTCTTACTTTTACAAAACTCATATTTGTTGTAAAAATATGACGTTTATTTAAAATATATATTACAGATAAGAAAAGACAGTTTTCAAATTTTTATTCCACTTCAACTGAAGTTACAATAAAATTTCCATTTAAAAAATATAACTTTGGGTCATAACTCCGAAATCTTAAGATATACTAAAAATCTAATACCGGCATTCAATTCTACGCCAAAGAATTAGTCTTGAGCAGTTTTCACTTTAACGCTAACTTATTTAACAGCTGAGATACAGACATGTTAACGAGAAACGCCCTGTAACTTAGAAACAAATGAAGATAACAAATTTCCGATCTGACAGTCGAGTTTGCCATGAAAATCGAGCTCGAGAACGTGGTGTCAGATTTATCATATATTTAGTAGTTTCTGAAATACCCTGAATTCCCATCGAAAATGGACCAGCCTGTACATGGAATTTAGGAAAAATGTATATGTTTGAAATCAATTTCGTTTTTATCAAGTCTTTCGAATGTATTTCCTCCTTGCTGTCAGCTGATTGCGACGTTGCCACATTAATCCTCAAGTCAGACAGAAATGCAATTATTGGTTTCTGTTTCTAATTAATACAGCTGTACTATGTTCAAAACCTACATTAGTTTTACATCAAAAATAAGATAATACTGTGTACTATCTATGGAAAAGTTTTGTTTCACAATTTCTACATTTTTTCTCAGTTATGGGCAAAAAAAGAGCCGCACCGTCCATCTTCGCCATATAAACCTATGTTAAAATGAACAACTTTCAACAACAATATCTCAAAATCTAGATTCAAAAAAAAAATCCAAAAAATATGACGCGCAGAGGGAGCACTGGGTAATACGCTATATAAATTTCAAGTACATCTGTGCATTTGAGTAAACCCGATATACCTCCTTAAATATAGCTGAAATGACAGAATGATGCACAGTAGCCCCATACAATGTATTATAATTTGTCTAGTTTATTTGCACACCATAAACTTTATCTTCGTGCCAATAAACGTATTTCGCCATTAAAATCCGTAATGGAATGTCCCCCCCTGGTTCGCTTTAAAAAGTAGGTAAATTCTTCATCGTTCCAGTCCGTAATGTATTCCTTTTTTATACGAATTCCTCATTTTGTCACAAACAATCTCTTGTATAGCCTCCGCGGTAGGATTCTTCTTCTTCTCCTCCCCCTCTCTCTCTGTCTCTCACTCTCTCTCGTTCTGCCTCCTCTGGTTAGGTTCAACGGCTGCGGCCCGGATGGATTCCAAGAATGCCCCCATCAATAGTTTCTCACGCTGATATTTTTTGAATGCTCTCTTGCCTCTGTGAGGGCCGAACCGAATAGAATTCGTCCGCGATGGGAGCCTGCCGATGGAAGAAATTGAAAAATCGCCCGGCTACCTGCCTCGCGGAAGTCAATTAGCATTCACAATTAATAGTCGTAGGAGTATGTTGTTGTTGCCTAGTTACTTTCGATGGTTTTTTGCGCGAGGATGCTTTAAATGCCTAAAGGAGCCTCCGCAGCGGCGTACCGCTACGTTTGTCCCAGACGGGACCGATTATGTGTATCTAATTCATAAAATTCATAGCAATCGTCGTTTATGATGAGATTTCTGAGGTGTAGACATCAGGGTGTTCGGTTACTGATCGGATAAGCGTCGGATATAAATTCTGCTGTGAAAACTAAGGAGAGGGCAGTTCAAATAATTTTTTTAAATGCTTTGTTCGGAAATGCACGATAGAAATTTATGAATTATTCTCGAATTATTTATCGATTTATTTTTATTTTTAATTATTGCCAAAAATTTGAATATTTAACATAGATTCTTATGGGAAATGCTATGATGCATACCCTTACAATCAAATTACGGGTGAAAAAATGTAAGTGGTGGGACGAAAAAAATATAGAGATTTACCTGAATCATTAATTAATAGATGAGAGAAAGGAAAAGGTAGGTTGCCGCACATTTCACAGAGAAATAAATTATCAAAAATAAAAAGTTCTGACTAGTCGTCCGCCAAGTAATAAACGCGAAGAAGTAGCGGCAACAGCGCAATAGAGTATGAATGAGGATATAGGTGGCGGGAAATTTAAATAAACGTTTCGGTGCACAAATTAGTCGTTAGAAATGGATTGCATTCAACTTGTGTTTGTTTGTGTAATTCAATTTGGAATAATAGAATAAAATGGGAAATTTTCAAATGAAATATGTTTTTAGAAATATTTTTTATTTGTAGGAGTATAAGTACGATAAACTTTCAATACAAGAAGTAAAAAATACAGTAGCATACAAACAATGAAATATTTATACTTTGTATCACAGCGCATATAACAATCTTATTCATTTTGATAAATTATGATCATTTTTCATTTTCAAATTAATATTTCAATAATTTCAGTATATTTTTTAAAATATTTTTGGCTGCAATAACATCGTATCACAGTGTAATACTACATATATCAAATTCTAGTATACTTTCATAAACGCAATCGCTTTAAACTCTTGTGTTATAAGGAACATTTGTATTCACAGAAGAGCATCATAATAGTGTGCTACTTATACATGTAACTAAATCATATTTAAACTTTTCCATGCGAATCACTTCGTGATCACAGTTTGTAGGTAATCTAAAATATGTAGAAGTTCTTTGCAAAAAGAGCAGTGCATGCTTAGTGCTATGTAGGTTCCACAATCTTCTCTTCAACAGCTTTTATCATGCTTTTGCTATTATCTGTTCTGATTCTCAAGCTCTCATACTTTCTTTTGGTCACAAATTTTCCTTTCCTCAGACTTTGTTCTTCGTCCGACATTTTATAGGTTCAAGCAATCAGCTGTGCAAGCGATCACATAGCATAATGTGTACCTATGTACTGCCAACTTACAGATGACAAAACTCATATTCGTGCGCTGTTGCCAAGTTTATGTTGCAATATTGGATAAAAAATAATAGTTGAGAAATGGAAATATATAATTTTAAGGTGTTTTAAACCCGATTTTAAGCAAGTATCTCAATCTACTTACTTTCTGGTCGTAAAGAATATTTGTGTTTGCATTGGCAGCAATGATTTTATAATGTGGCAAGTATAGGTATAAGGTAGCAGAGCAGAGTATTTACCATATAATCTAATATTTTTCTGAAATGACGAACATTTTCTGAGTATCTATCTTGCTATCCGAAATTTTAATAATATCTGTTCCTCGAGAAAAATGTCATTAGAGAATCTAACTCGTCCTCATGTATAACATAAACTACCATTACTAAAAAAAATTGTTAGTCAGAAGTTTAGGTATAAATGTTTCGAGATCTACTTTCGTCAAAATCTTGAACTTCTTTGGATAAATTCCAGTCGAGTTATATACTTTTCAAGTAGAACACCAGTTTTGTGAATTATTTTATTTTATTTTATTTAACATTCAGTTCAAGTTAATTGGCCAAAATGTTGTAGATTTTACTTTTATGACCTTGTACTCAAAATAAGGGACTAACACAGTTTCATGTTTTCTAAATGGTCTTTTCAGCACAACCATTAGAAGCTGTTTCATGTTATTTTGCTTATTTTTTGAGACATGAGTTGCGATATTGAACTTTCTGCGGCTTTTGATACTCCAAAAAGTAAATATTCTCTAATAAGTTTCATTAATAATTTCCATTGTAAGTAGGTATATGCAAGATTAAAAAAAATAGATTACTATTACATAGGTCGATCGGTTTGTGGACGACAGTCAGAGATAGCAGCATTACAATAAACATTATGTTTTTTCGTGTTGGTGCTACTACAGTTCAAGCTGTTGGCATAATATTACAGAACCTATTTGTGCACTTTATTTATTTTATCTCATAATCATATACATTTCCTCAAATTTTGTTTCTTGGATTTATTCTTTTACAGTTTTTTTTTTCGAAATTCTGTCAAAAAAGTCATGTTAACCCCTTCTTTGTTGAGCTGATATCGCGTTCTTTGTCAGGCTATTGCACATTGAATTTACCTCAAACCAATTTATTTTCTAGAGATTTTTTGTTTTAAACCTTCAAAATGTTTATTTTACCGTGCATGACTAATATCGATAATAAGTCCAATCATTCTATTCGGGTTTCTATATACAGGGTGTTTTGTATCTAACGTGCTGTTTTATAATGGGAGGTTGCTGAAGTCAAATAGGCCAACTTACCTTAGTGCAAAAGTTACATACAGGGAGTCAAAAAAGAAAAAAAATCATTTTTCCTCATGAATATTTGTTATTAATAGGTACTTTTGCATTATTCCGCGTATTTTGACTCGAGGAACCTCCCATTAACAAACTGCCTTTCGTCTTAAACACCCTGTGGAAGCCGGACGGTAAAATTGTAAGTATATTTTAGGGTGCTGCTCGTAAACATATTTGTTTATAATAACTGTTGCCATTTAGTGTCGCGCCTCCGTAAATCCTCTAAGTGGAGGAGTAAACAGAGAACATTTCTAAGCGGCTTGTAATGGGGTGGCATGGCGCTTGAGTATTTCCGTTCCCGTAAAAATAGACGAGCTATATTTGACGGTTTATTTTTAAAACTCACCGTAACCCTTTGTGATGTTTCCTGTTCGGGCGGAAGTTTTACATAGTAGCGGTGGAAGGATCTATTTTTATGGTGATCTTTTTTTTTTCGTCATAGAAGGAAAAAAGTACGATAGTTCCTGCGATCCAAATTATATCCCTAACGTTTTTGTTGGCAGATTCTTTAAAATTTAAATTTGAATATTTGCAATGCAATGAAACTAATGACATTTTATTTATTTAATTTAAGGTCAATCAATAGAGGTTTTGTTTGTGACGAAAATACTAGTAGCAAACGGACTGTGCCATCGTATAAAAGACAGTCTGTAGACATATGCTTATATGTTTCCTACTTCAATTTATTATTAATTAATTTTTTATAAACATTTTTATGCAAAAAATGCATTTTTTAGTGTTTTGCTTATAAAACCTAAACTAACGAAGCAATCTGAATGCTATAAAGAGACAATGTGTAGGGAATCGAAATATGAATAAAACAATCGGATAATTAGAATCGAAGAAAACCGGAAAAATCGGAAAATTTTGCGTTTTTTTTTTTAAATTCATTACTCACTCCTCCATTTTTTAAGTTGTAGAGCTGACCCTATGCACAAAAGCAGCGAATTATATGTTCTTTAAGTGTGCACAAAGCAGGCGCTGCCAGACCATTTGTTTTAGCACAATTTTAAATTTAAATTTTTTGGTGCACTATTTTGCAAAATTTCTAGATGCATTGGAGGTGGTCCGATTTTAATTTTTCAACTGGATTTTAAAAGTAGAAGTATAATACTACAGAATATATGTATGCATACAATTTATCATATTATATATATATTGTCAATAACCAGCACTGGATTTAAATCTGACTCACCCTGTATAGAAATGGGCAAATGTCGAGCTTCAGAAAAAGGAACGTATAGCGTTTTCTTTTTTCAAGCATATCTACTTGACTATATTTGTGCCTACCTCTCAAGCAAATACTTTTTACTCGGAAATAATTCCACTTGAATTCCAAAAATATAAAATTCTTTTAGGCGCCCTCCAACAGTTACGTTTTTTTTTTTGTTTACTTACTTTCATTTCAACTTTGACCGTTTCATTCAATTCGCCTCATTAAAGGGCTCCGCGTTTGTCGACTTGTTTTCAAGTTCCGGCTTAAAGGCCTTAAAATCTTAAGACGTAGGAGGAAAAAGCTTTGAACTTTTGCGTGAAAGTCCGGGCTTACCAGGGATCATGCTGTGTTGTGATATTTAGGTTAACGCTGTTATGTAGCCGTTTATCAAGATATCTTTTGGAAGTAATTTTGACTGAAGCGAAAGTACATAATCAGATGGGCTGTGATCCTCCTTCCTTTGTTTGTTTCAGTAAGGAAATGTTCTAATCAAATATTTGTCGTTTATGTTTAGAATTAATCAGATTTGTAGATACGATATACTTTGGTTAATATGGCTCGATTACAAAGCTCGCTATTATGACAAAGAAAAATAAAAGAATGATAATGAAGAGGGTGAAACTTTCCGTTGTTGCTTAGTATCGGGATATTTTTATTACTTTTTTTAAGAACTTTAAAATATCTACATTCTTGCCTGTTTTGTTGATTTTTGCTTTGAAATCCATTAGAAATTATTACCAGTTAAATTTGGCATTCTAGCAATGAAATTCATGTTTTAAATTGCAATTTTTTTAAAAATCAGGGCTAAGTAGGCTGTAACGGGAAATAATAAATATCGTTAGAATAAAATTGCATGTAAGTATTAAACTTTTAGAAGAAATGACACGTTAAAACAACGGTGTCAAACACGCTGAATATGACATTTGTTTTTTTAGCAATTCAATATTTGCCCTTCTTACTAAATTTCTTTTTAAAAACATACACTGTAAAAAAATCGGTGTGAGTGAACGAAATAAAGGTACGAAATGAATCCATTGAGTAAAATTATTGAGTACACTTTCACTCAATATTGAGCATTTTAATAATTTTACTCATTTGTGGTAATATTTGAACTAAAACTGAGTATTTTCACTCAAATATAGGTACTAGTTAAATAAATTCTGCAGATAAACTGATATTTGGTGCACTTGTAGCTAAATCGGAGTAGTCTCATTATTGTATGATCCCATCCCATTCTATGGTTGTCGTGCGTTGTCTTTGTCTATTCCCATGGTTCCATTAGGTTATCTCGTGGCTGGCTCCGGAGCGCCACTCTCCTCGGAAGTTTTCATAGCACAAAAGTACTCAATAATAGTTAAATTTAAATCATATTAGAGAAAAAGTCAACTCTACATACTCAGAATACAGTCAAATGTCTGTCACTTGATAGCAGACACTCGGATTTGAGTAAAATTCACTTGGATACTTCTGTTGCAATAGTTTCACTAAATCGGATGTGGACAGAAATTGCTACATTATTGAGCGAATTTGAGTAAACTTTTTCTGCAGTTTATTTTATATTATTAGTTGTCGTACTTTTTACTCAATTTTAAAGGCACTAGACCAATTAAAAAACATGATTTCTAAAAAATCCTATAAAATGAAGAATAATTAATTAATTTTTATAATTATCTACTTATTTTGTCCTGTAAATGGAATGTTTTCTGTTGTGTTATGGTGTTTTTGGTACGAGAAATCTAGGTGTTCAAAAGATATCTAACCCACACAGATAAGACAAATAGGCGAGCGGTTCACCCCTAAAAAGATGTTTCTAAATGAAGGTAACCGACTAAATTTTTAGAACAAAAACCTACAGCATGAAACTTTTTTATTTTATAGTGTATTTTTCTGATAATTTACATATTTTTTTTTATATTTTTCGGCGTGGTCAGTCAACAAACAAACAAAAATTACTCACTGAATGAAAACAGTTTTTATTGTAAAATGGACCAAAATAAACACTTTTTGTTCTTTGATAAAAATTCGAAATTTGCTTCGTTTCCGAGATATTTACAATTTAATCTGAAAAAAGTGAGGAATTCGACAAACTTTCGGAATTTTTTTCTCAAAAACTACTGAACATAGTTTAATTCTAAAAAAGCATAATAATCGGCAGATCTTCTACTTTAAGTTATATTTTTTTGGTATAGGTCAATTATTTTATTGAAGGTCTAAAGCGAGTCTACAAATAGTGAAATTGTAATTCTAGATCCATTGACACATGGATGGAAAATCGAAAATGGTTGTTTGGATTTTAATTATTTCGAAAGAGAAACTGCGTTAGATTATGCTTAAAAAATATCTTTGTTCATGTAGTGAAAAATGTTCTACGAAAAATTGTAACTGTTTGTCATCGAACCTGGAATGCTGTGCAGTCTGTGCGTGCTCAGATGAATGTCAGAATGTTCCATTCGAAATTGATGATGAAACGCTTATTTCAACTCAAGAACTTGTCGAAAATAACAAAAAACTTATTATTTAAAAATTAAATAAAAAAGAAATTAATATACTTTTATTGCTCTTGATATTTGTGTAAAATAAAAATAAAATAGTTATCCTATACAATAAATTATCCAATAACTTTTTTATTTTTCGAGACCGCTAGGTCAATTATTATTATTAGGTTAATTTTACGTTTTAAAAAGCTTATTTAGTTTAGTTTTGGTATAACTTTCAAGTCAATTTTAGCCATTTATAAAACCAAAAATCGAATATTTAAATTTTACTAATTACTTGCAAAAACCTTAGTCCGGCTACAAAACCAAACAAAATGATCTTTTGAACATTTGTACTGTTAACATATAACGATTAACAAAAATCATAATAATGTTTATTGTAAATATAATCTAATCCAAGATATTGTAAAAAGAACATTTAAATTTGAATTGTTATCATAATTTTCTTTAAAAGACATTTTTTTACTCGCTTTAAACCTTCAATAGAATGATTGACCCATAGCAAAAAAATATTTCTTAAAGTAGAAAATCTGCCGATTATTATGCTTTTTTTATAATTAAAATCTGTCCAGTAGTTTTTGAGAAATAAATTCCGAAAGTTTGTCGATTTTGTCACTTTTCACATTAAATTGTTAATATTTCGGAAACGAAGCATTTTTGGAATTTTTGTCAAAGAACAAAAAGTGTTTATTTTGGTCCATTTTACAATAAAAAGCAACAACTTTTTTGTTTATAACGATTGACCACGCCGAAAAATATAAAAAAAAATATGTAAATTATCAGAAAAATACACTATATAAAATAAAAAAGTTTCATGCTGTAGGTTTTTTTTTTAAAATTTAGTCGGTTCATGCATTTTTTTTAGGAGTGAACCGCTCTCCTAAAATAACTTCCCCAATAACTCAATTATCTATTGGTTATTGGGGATATGGAATTCAGTACTTGTGAAAAAATAGATCAACTGATTTGATTTAGATTCAAATACACGAGTTAACGTCCTGCACAATGATTTTTCGAAGGCGTTTCATGTGTTTAACCGCATTATCCTGATTCGAAAGCTTCGATTCTTTGGTTTATCAGATATTCTGAGAAATCTGATTAAATCTGCTGTTGAGTGTTGTGGTTATGTGTCAAAATCGGTATTAGTTACATCGGGTGTACCTCAGGGATCCATTTTGCGACCCTTATTATTCATAATTTATATTAATGACATAGTTTAACGTATGTATGCATGTATAATAATAGTTTTATGTTTGCTGAAAATATAAAAATATTGACAATGACAATGATTGTGTAAAATTGCAGCATTATACAGGGTGTATCTAAATAACACCGAAAAAATTCAAGGGGCGATTCTCCGATGAAAATTAATAGGGGTCTTTGGTATAAAATTTTTTGAAAAAACCCTCCCCTGAAAAGTTACGCCCCTCCTAAAATTACAAAAAAAAATTGTTTTTCTTTTTTATCTTCCACGTACATCAAGCTAAAGAAACCAAACTTGGTGAACATTATCTGTCAATAAAACTACACTTTTTGAATTTTTTTCAACCCTGAACTATTTTTGTAAGGGGTTGAAATAATCAACCCCTATGACATTTTTTCTTATAATTTTTTTTTCGATAAAATTTTTTCCTTTTAAAAAATATGTCTAAAAAACCCCATTCATTTACTAACTTTTTGATCTCTTCAAGTTTCTTCGAAAAGTTAAGGATTTATGACAAAAAAAAATAAATGTATTGTAATGTATTTTTAAAAAGATGAGCTGTTTAACGCGAGTGTATTTTGCCGAAAGATCTAGTGGCCTGTTCTTTACAATGGAATCCGTAGAAACAAATGTCAATGTCATTTATTGTCATATTAAATAACATTTTATTAAAAAACACTCAACCAAATAGTTGACCTATGATTCTACTAGGCTAAGAAGTTTGGAACTTAGACTAAAAGTGAACAAATGATGAATAATGTTATAACAGTAACAAAAAATAAAAATCTGTCGGATATTGACAATACAATCTACAAAAAATGTTGAAAATGATTGCCTTCAGCTTCAATACAAGCATCTACTCTTGTTCTCATAGAATTGCGTATGCGTTCAAATATTCCTGGTGAATTTTTTATCGTTTCACACCCTGCTACAATGCGGTTTCGCAAATCATTGATATCTTCAACTGGCCTTGAGTAGATCAAAGATTTCAGATATCCCCATATGCAAAAATCCAAAGGATTAAGGTCAGGGGAGCGGGCTGGCCAATTTACATATCCTCCTCGACCTATCCATCGATTGGCATACACCTCATCCAAGTGACGTCTTGCACGTATACTAAAGTGGGCTGGTGCACCGTCGTGCATAAACCATAAACGTTGCCTAATTTGAATGGGAACTTCTTCAAGAATAATAGGTAATTCTTCGAGAAGATGACAATATGAGTCACCATCTAATCGTCGTGGAAGAAAATAGGGACCAATTAAATGATCGTCGATAATTCCGAGCCACACATTTAATGAAAATTGATACTGATGATTTCCTTCAAAAAAGTCATGAGGATTTTCCTCAGCCCAAATATGATTGTTACGAAAATTTCTAATACAGTCTCTTGAGAAATTCGCCTCGTCAGTAAATAAAATATTTCTTAAGAACTGCGGCGCTTGGCCGATCATATTAATAAGCCATTGACAAAAAACCACACGTGGTAAAAAATCTCGAATCAGTAACGACTGCACCCGTTGGAGATGATAGGGATATAACTGTTGTTCTTTTAAAATTCTAAAAACTACCGAATGGCTTACATTTAGGACACGAGCTATTTTCCTGGTACTAGTTTCTGGGGATTCCTCAATTAAATTAAGTACGGCTTCATCGACAGCTTCAGTTCTAACTTCTCGGCTACGGCCACAGTCATGACTTCTCTTTTCAAATTTTCCAAGTTCCCGCAAGCGTTGGTGAATATTTGTGAACGTAGTATGGTGGGGTAATCTACGCTCTGGGTACTGTTCAGCATAAAGTCTTTGCGCTTCCAATGCATTACCGTTAGCATACCCATATGTAAAATGCATATCTGCCATTTCTAAATTCGAATAGTTAACCATATTTTCGGTTTATTAACTAATATTTTCTACACAAAATCATGAAACTTGTGAAATAGTAAGAAACAGTAACAATAAATGACATTGACATTTGTTTCTACGGATTCCATTGTAAAGAACAGGCCACTAGATCTTTCGGCAAAATACACTCGCGTTAAACAGCTCATCTTTTTAAAAATACATTACAATACATTTTTTTTTTTTTGTCATAAATCCTTAACTTTTCGAAGAAACTTGAAGAGATCAAAAAGTTAGTAAATGAATGGGGTTTTTTAGACATATTTTTTAAAAGGAAAAAATTTTATCGAAAAAAAAATTATAAGAAAAAATGTCATAGGGGTTGATTATTTCAACCCCTTACAAAAATAGTTCAGGGTTGAAAAAAATTCAAAAAGTGTAGTTTTATTGACAGATAATGTTCACCAAGTTTGGTTTCTTTAGCTTGATGTACGTGGAAGATAAAAAAGAAGAACAATTTTTTTTTGTAATTTTAGGAGGGGCGTAACTTTTCAGGGAAGGGTTTTTTCAAAAAATTTTATACCAAAGACCCCTATTAATTTTCATAGGAGAATCGCCCCTTGAATTTTTTCGGTGTTATTTAGATACACCCTGTATAATCCGTGTTCAGGACTGGTGTACTGTTGATGATAATCTTTCACTGAATGCTAACAAGTGTACTGACATCATTTACCAGAAAATGTAGATTTATATTCACTAATTTGTTAAAGAATATTTCCTCTATTTCTGAATATTCTAATACTGATATTACATTAACTACGTAACTGTCGTAAGCGAAGTGAAAAATTTACGGAACATGGAAACTTGTCTGAGAAATTATACCTTCATCCTTTGCAGTGCAGAGTGCACCGTTGTCCGGAGAGAGAAGCCTGCGAGCCGCGTTCGGCGAGATTATTACTTTTTGGTCTTAATGGGGTTGTTTTATTTGACGTGGTAGCCCGTGCCCGAGTGGCAGGTGACTGTTGGCGTGTGTCTGAGGAGCCGCTGCCGCCGTTGCCGCTGCCTGCTGATGAATGTGCCTGTGCCTTGGCCCACCTCGCAGCTGCTCCGCGCCGAACGCACACGGCACTCCAATTAAATCTTGTTCCCGTCTCCCTCTGGGCCCCTACCGAGGCCCCCGAGAGCGAGCGAGAGGGTGATGGGCCGGCGTGTAGGGGTGGCTTGACCTTGAACTGAGCTCACGGACTCTCGTTAGGCGAGAGCGAGCCTACCCCGAAATTTACCGGGGGGCTGGACGCCTTGACGACCGGATTCGAAAATTTGGCAGTTATACGGTTCCAGGAATTCCACCCCTGGGTTGCACTGTCGTCTGTTGGTGTGTGTGTGTGTGTGTGTGTCTGCTTCGGTTCGAGACACCCACGCCTGCTCCCGACTTTGCAGTTTGCTATTTATCTCGTGAAAAAACAATTAGGATTGTCTTGAAATGATATTTGAAAAAAACTGAAAAATCTGGAAATTGTATAAATGCGGAAATGTCAAGAACAACTTAGGAAATTTTTCAAATGTTCGTGGAATCTCTCCAAATTCATTCGGTCTGTATTTCCATTTATTTGGGTTTTACAGAAAAAATTGAAAATCTCTGTAGTTGCATCATTTCCGTCAAAAAAATTCTTAAACCCTCCTTTACATTTCGTACTGTTTGATATTACAATAAAAAAAATCTAAAAAAGTCGGCAGTCGGCACCAAGTGGGATATTTTTTTATTTAAAGTTCAAAAGATCATTTTTTGGATGTCCTGAAAGATAGACTGGATTTTCTGAACTTTTTAATAAATTCTTATTATATTTAACATTGCATTTTAATTTTCCATCTCCTATTTTTGAAAAAAAAGAATGCCATTGGTACATAATTAAACTGATCCTGCGTATTTCAAAATATATTGCAGATATAGATGTTTATTTTTTCACACCCAGAACTTCCCCTATGTGCTGGTAATTGATATACAGTGTGTTTCAGAAAGACCTCCCGTAAATACAGGGGGATAGTATGACATGAAATATTTTTATGAAATTTGGTATTCCGGGGTGTCTAAGGATGCCAAATACGCTGGTCTAATTATTTTTTGAATATTTCATAGAGGGCGCTAGTTATGCTACATTCCTATTACATTTTGAGTTCTAATTTCTTTAAGGTTAGGTTTTTTACCATTCGGGATCCAATTTATAATGTACAATTTTATTTTCTAAAAATAATGTACTCTTGTTAGAACTTCCTAATGTGGACGGTTTTCGAGAAAAAAGGCTTTTAATTAAACTCTTACATTATTAAGGTGTATAAAATAAGTGACTTTTCTCAAAGTAGGCTTCTGTCAAAACTTATTGATGGATGTCTCATAAACAACGCATACATTATTAGTAATATTTTATACTCTAATCAACCTTATATCAAAATTTTAGTGATTGTTAGTGACTGTTGTTTGTAAAGACTAATTACAGTCACTAAAATTTGGATATAAAGTTAATGAGAGTTTAAAATATTACTAAGAATGTATGCGTTGTTTATGAGACATCCATCAATAAGTTTTGACAGAAGCCTACTTTGAGAAAAGTCACTTATTTTATACACCTTAATAATGTAAGAGTTTAATTAAAAGCCTTTTTTCTCGAAAACCGTCCACATTAGGAAGTTCTAACAAGAGTACATTATTTTTAGAAAATAAAATTGTACATTAGAAATTGGAGTTCGAATGGTAAAAAACCTCACCTCAAAAAAAATTAGAACCTAAAATGTAACAGAAATGTAGCGTTACTAGCGCCCTCTACGAAATATCCAAAAAATAATTAGACCCGCGTATTTGGCTAGCTTAAAAACCCCGGAATACCAAATTTCATAAAAATATTTCGCACCGTTTGGAAATTTTCGTAAAAATTGTATTTAAAAATTTTTATTTTGTCGCTCTGTATCTCGAAAACAATAGGAGATATACATATAGTTCATAAGATAAAAAATTCTTATTTTTTGTCGTACTATCATCCCCTGTATTTACGGGAGGTCTTTCTGAATCACCCTGTATACGCTGGAGCCACAGTTCCTTTTGCTTCTTCGAAAAGTTCCTTTAAGATTTGGCTTTTGAACGATAGTTATTTTCACAACATTTCTGCATTTCTTGACAATTTTGAATATGTTCTACGTCTCTAATGTGTCTAATTTACTTAACCATAGTTTCCTTCCTGAGCATATAAGATCTATATTTTACTCTTTTATGAAGGTATTAACTTAATTCACATGAATTTAAAACATTTTTTCCTAAAAAAACCTTTAAAGGATTTTTTTCCCTTCAAAAATCTTGTCAAATGAAGACAAACAGTGTTTTCTGATACCAAACCCCGCTAACAAGATTCCTAACTTTTGTAATTGCAGGAAACCATAGCCTACATACCCCAGCCAACATTGAATTACACCAGCAATATCTAGTAATTAATAATTATCCGAAATAAGAATATATAAGTATAATAATTATATGTCTAAATAGTATCAATATAACAACAAACACTTGACGTAGATAAATTGTTAAATAATGGAACCTTTCAAAAGAATAACTTATATTCTTGTTGTTCTAACCTATTAACTATTCTTACGTGTTGTCTTTGTGATATTAGAGTAACAAAAATACAAGGTATTTCTTAGAAACATTGCATTAAAGTTAGTTCAGTTGTCAGGCATCAAAGTATTGACAGATTAGATAGTTGTAATCCTAAAATCTTATTGGTAACAAATGATGTAAAGATCTATACAACATCTTGGTATTCAAGGAGTATGAATTTATCAATAATTATCATTTAACTTTTGTCGATTTAGAGATTTCCCAACACAAGTGAACCTTAGTAATAGATCTAGTGCTCTGTACATCTTGGTATTGATGACAAATAACAACTTTTACTGTATCAGGCATGTAGTATAAGTCGCGTATATTCAATAGAACAACAAAATAGCAACTCTAAGTATTAGACAGATTATACAGGTTAGGAAAGTACCGATGGTCCATCTGCCGTTACGTGAGAGCGATAAAGTAAGACATTGAAATCCATGCGATAGAGAAGGATGGCTACAATGAAGGCGTCTCATAGTCACTGCCAGTTTCGCCCTTCCACAAATAAGATCCACTTCTTATTTGTGGAAGGGCGAAATGGGCGATGACTATTAGACGCCTTCATTACAGCCATCTTTCTCTAACGCACGGATTTCTAGGACTTACTTTATCGCTCTCACGTAACGGTAGATGGACCATCGGTACTTTTCGACCCTGTATGTCCTATGTCCTAAAGTCTAAAAAATAAACTAGAATGGTATTTGGTGTAGATCATGACGACAAAATAGTTATTTAAATTATCCTATAACTTGCTGATCTTTTTACATTTCTGGATACAAATGAATCTTATTGTTTATCTTTTGAAACATTTACTGCGTTGAATTCAAGATTTACTGTAATTAATTCCTTTGCTCGCTCCAAATTTGTGTGGATGTTGTGGAGGAGTATTTGAATAATGTTTCATTATACATTTTTTCCCAAATTTATTATGTTCCTTAAAAAATTAAACCAGTTTTGTGTCCGAATTGTTTTATGTATTTAAAATCTGAAGTCACTTTTTGACATTATTTTGCTAACTAGCACTTTTTCGAAAGAGTAAAAATGAAGGTGGTTTACTTATATGGCAATTCCATATTGTTTAATTTTCTGAACACCCTCAAAACAAATATTTGTTTTCTTTATCTGTATATTCCTGACCATGTAAATTTTGCCGTTCTATTCCGTGTTCTATTTCTCTGTATAATGGAGGAATGTATAATTCTATTTCTCTGTATATAAATTCAATGGAGGTTTTATACTGGGCAATGTTCCTTTTTGCTATTAATTTATTTATTTGATATAGAGGTAATTCCCGTCATTGCTAAAGGACCCAGAAATAAAATTAAATCTTAGGAAGCTGTTTTTTTAATTTGTTGCAAAAAGAGCGAATTCCCGAGCGGGCCTGACCCTGGAACAATTTATTTATAACGCTGTTTTTCATATCCTACTTTGTTAGCTATAAAATGCGATTTAATTTCAACTTTTTGAACTTTTTCTTTTTAATAATTAGAACCTATATCTACGATTGTAACTTCTAATATTGACGTTTGGTAACTGAACAATTATTTGAAAAAAAAATGAATGAAAATAATTAACAAATGCCTGGTGTAACAATTTCATGGTCAATCGAATCGGCATTTGTCACACATGTTGGTCATCTTTTCCATAAATGTCATCAACATCCATCGCAATAATAATAATTCATAAATTTCGAAAACTGATTTTTCCGCATTCGCTCTTTATTTTACAGTTAACAAATTGGTGAAATATGACTTTAGATACCTTAAATTGTAGATAATTTAATTGCCTACAACATAAAACAACTAATTTTCCGATAGTCCGACTAGAATTCCATGGGCATGGTGATGGGGTTGGATACCAGTGAAGATTTTTTTTTATCCACCATAAATTAAGTTAACTTCCATTGTATCAGAAAAATTCTGTATTTTTTTGTTCATTCTTGGACGTTTGCGTTGAACTTGCCGGACGATCGTCCGCGAGCCATCCTTCCGCTCGAATTGCAAGCCCTCGACGCTCCCGGTGCCTGGCGGGAGAGCGCCCTTTTGCAAGCCGCCTAAATTTCGGCGGTTTTAGGCCCGGTCGCGTCGCTCCCGAAAAAATCAATACGCGCCAAGTCGGCGATGCGTGCGACTGCCGAAACGCCAGAAAGAGAAGCAGGGAAGAGGGCCATGAGCGAAGCCCGAAAGGACGGCGTAAGTGGCGAGGGGGTAAACCATCCCAGCCGGACCCGAATCGTTGAAAAAAAAATGCACGTGCGGCATCTACATATTGAGTTGTACCGTTCTGCCCCCTGCTCTCCCTTCCTCACGGCGTTAATTTCAGGGCTCGTACTCGTTACATATTTTACGAAAAATTGCATGTTTTTGGTGTACGACGTGTTTTTTATTTGAAAGATAAATTCGAAGAGGTAGGTAATTATTTGAATCGCTTTGTTTGTGCCCTTCATAAATAAAGATTAATGTGGAATAAATTTGAAGCTGCCCTAATTGGCCGTCGTATAAATGGGTGTCATTTTTTTATAATTATGTAAAAATCGGAAAATTTAAATTCAGGTAAATTGTCATCAAACATACAAAAACTAATCGGTACAGATTTACCCGTTTGTCCGTCTGATCTAATGATATTCTCAATACACTGAAAGAAATGCGTTTTATTCTTTATTAGAATCCTATATACCATTATAAGACTATATGTGACAGTTAAACAGGTGAATATTGGATATAAAACGCGTATTGCTACCACAGTTGTATAGTGACTATAAACCTTATTCTTTATTAAATTATTGTATAACTAGTATACGTTTTTTATACCCTTTACGAAATAATAGCTATAACTGTTATTAAAGTGTTCCATATCGTTATTAGAACATCTAGTACTGGTTATAAGTTTTATAATAATAAATGTATTAAACTGTTGTATACTCTGTATGAGTTAAAAACATATGTCATTAAGTTTTCAGAAATTTTATTGGATAACTGTAATTACAAGCTAAGGTTCTAATGTAAACATACATAAAACATACTTTTAAGCATTAAAAATGATGACAAATCGCTCCCAAAACTGTCCAGTTTATTTTCTTAGCAACGATGCACCCGTATTTTCTTGTATTACATGAGAATTTGCACTATAACTCTTCCACCTTAAGAATGAAGCATCCCCAGAAAGGTTGAGCTTCTTTCCATATAATTTTATTTCCTCTGGTTGATTGACTTTATACCCATGCTCTTCTTTGTCACCGTTAACCTTCTGTTCCTCCATCTTATGTAAAACTTAACATCAGCGATTTCTAATAGGACCTACAAAATAATAATTTTTAAGATTTAGACAAGATTTACATTTGAAAAAACAAAACAATTACAAGCCATAAAACAGTTA
Organism: Anoplophora glabripennis; assembly: GCF_000390285.2. Lineage (NCBI taxonomy): Eukaryota > Metazoa > Arthropoda > Insecta > Coleoptera > Cerambycidae > Anoplophora > Anoplophora glabripennis. The sequence goes on along the minus strand of NW_019416524.1, from coordinate 313,490 downwards.
GATACTTACATAATAATTTTCCATTTCACACAACGCGATATGATCATGTATCCCACAAAACATGTGCATATACTGTCCATTTTCATCAAACTAGACGTGTGTAAGTCGATGCACAGCGGACTGTCGGAAATTTTACGATTGTTGTATTTTCTCTTCTTGAGTAAAGATAATAAAGACGTTGTGGTTTTGTGTGTTTATTTTGACAATGATTGAACATGTATGGACAATAAAAGTGGACTGTATAAGATAGTTGAGTACCGTTCTGCTTCATGCATAGCATGCTACTGAAATCTTAGAAGGGATGAGCTCGTGCGGCGAACCCTAAATCAGCGGCTGGAATAGCCAGGTTTCTTATTGAGTCGGCGCACTTCGCTCTCGGGTCTGACATATGATTATTATTACAAGACTATGAATATAACTTAACAACGATCATAACCGATTATGCACCGAGAGGTGACGATCACTTAACCATTATAAGATGCGTTTTACACGTTAAAAACGGAAACATATTCAGTATAAGAACGAATAATTCTGTTAATACAATTGTTATATACAAATTCGGATACTGGTCTTTATACAACAAATCTTCCCTACTATACAACTGGAATATAAAGTCTATAACACCTAATAATGTATAAGTAATTCATTATAACCTTTATTTCATAAATGCATAAGGTGTATTAAGCACCTTCCAGTTAAACTGATTGAATAATGAGTATGGAGATGATTGCTTTTTTTAATAAAAGTTGTATATTGGTTATAAAAGTTTTAATATGCGCTATACACATTATTCTAGATAAACAGTTTAATAAGCCCATTTCTTTCAGTGTAGGACAGATTTAAATATGTACTGTTTACTTCCTAAGCGCATCTTCCTTCCGCCTTAAGAATTAAGCATCCCCTGAAAGGTTGAGCTTCTTTTCTTCTAATTCTATTTCCTATGGTTGATTGACTTTACCGATGCTCTTCTTTGTCACCGTTAGCCTTCTGTTCCTCCATCTTATGTAAAGCTTAACATCAGCGGTTTCTAATAGGGTACACGAGATAATAATTTTTAATATTTAGACAAGATTTTTAGATACTTACATAATTCTCCACTTCACACAGCGCGATATGATCATGTATCCCACAAAACATGTACCTGTACGGTTTATTTTCATCAAACTAGAAGTGTAATAGTCGATGCACAGCGTACTGTCGGAAATTTTACGATCATAACCGATTATGCACCGAGAGGTGACGATCACTTAGCCATTATAAGACGCGTTTTACACGTTAAAAACGGAAACATAATCATTATGAAAACGAATAATTCTGTTAATACAATTGTTGTATACAAATTCGGATATTGGTCTTTATACAACAAATCTTCCCTACTATACAATTAGAACATAAAGCTTTTAACACATAATAATGTATAAGTAATTCATTATAACCTTTATTTCATAGATGCATAAGGTGTATCCAGTAAAACTCATTGAATAATGAGTATGGAGATGAGTGATTTTTTTTTAATAAAAGTTGTATATTTGTTATAAAAGTTTTAATATGCGCTATACACATTATTCTAGAGAAACAAATTAATAAAATAAGCCCATTTCTTTCAGTGTAGCTGCAAGGTAGTATGTGTAGAATATTGCAATAAAAGCTGTAACTTTAGTGAAATTTTAATAGAAAAAATTAATCGGATGACTTCGAAAAGTTGCTAATTAACGGTTTTGACACGTGCCAAATACCAAACTAGGCCCACTGGCCGTTTTTATTCAGCTCAATCCAATCCGTTTTAGAGTGAATCAAAACCTATGAGTTAAAAGTAGTCACTTATTGGTACATATCGTTTGAAAGTTTCTTCATATGTACGTAAATATAATTACCAAACAAAACTACTTCTTAGGTATGGAAAAATTGTGGAAATTAAAAAAATCTATTGTATATTACATTCTTTGAATTAAGACTTTCCGAAAAATGTCATGATACCATACATTTTAAATCATTTTACTGTTATTTTAACTGAACCACCAGAGAATAAATCACTGTTTTTTGATGTCAAACAGTGGGTTTTTTTCTGATACAACCTCAAACAGTTTTCAAACTAACAGATCTATACCCTTCCACTTAAACTTTCAGCGAGTGCCTACCTATAAGGTCTCAAATGAATTGGTCTAATATTTCTTCTGATAGGTTCAGAACAGTCCTTAACTCTGTAGAAACAGACCTAGTACTTTTGATAAATAAAATATGGTCTAAGTAACAGATAAGTCTTCCTGTCTGGAATAATAACTTTGTTCCTAGAGCATTAAAAACAGTTTCCAATAGTCCAACGCAATCGCGTTTGATCCGAAACAATGAGTTTCGAAACTTATGTAAGCAAATAGTTTAACTGTATTAATTTAATAATAAAATTGAGATTATTCTTTCTGTTGTAGAGTACAAAACTAGCAGTTTACTTTATTATACCAAGGTCAAAGATTTTTGTGAGATAAAGCAAAATTATTTTTTTACTCTCGCGGAATAAGTTTTACTAGTTGATCTATTGGAAAATTTTTCCATGTAATGTCATAATTAATTTTTCAAAGTATTTTTTTGAGGAGTTTTTGATTAATAAAACCAGCTGGTATAATATGTGTAAGTTGTTTAATCCCAGTAGTTTTTTGTGTAGCACAGTTGCTGTCGAAATTCTTAATTAATGGATATTTTATTCTCACTGGTTAGTCATTTTTGTGCATGCGTTCTCAATTTTCCGTTACAATTTCCTTTTTCTGTACGAACAGCTTATCTCGAAAAAGTTAAATCAGATAGATATATATTTTTTCATATTTTCTACATATTTACATGTAAATTCTAAGTTTTAAATATACGGATCCTGTAATGTGGGACGTGGGATAATCGTCGTCGGAGACGGTGAATGCGGTTTTTTATGCCCGTTTATCTGATAATTTCGACCCGGGATCGTGTAAATACAGATGTTGATTCGGTTATCGATATCGGTCAATTGATGATGAATTACACTAGGATAGGAGATATGAGACCAAAAAAAGTTCTGAATATTTCAAACAATTAAAGATGAATAATTTCATTTATGGACGTTTGATTAATTCATGTGACTGCATATCAAGGGGTACTAATACTATAATGTCCATTAACCCAACTTTTCTACTTTTTATTAAAATTCAGTCTTTTGAGGCTCCTAATAACAATTGTGCAGTATTGTCAAGCCTAAAATTCATATCGAAATAGGTTTTAAATCATGTCATAAGCCCTGGGTTTGTCATCATATTGGTGATTTATAATGCTAAAATACTTTTTTGTGAAAAATAATATAGAATTATATTGCAAACTTTTTGATATTAATCATTCATTAGTTCGACTTCCTGTTTCACTGAGAATTAATTTTACCATAACTTATTTTTGACTAACATCGTATATTTTACTCCAACTAGTATTTTTATTATGATTCTGACAATATACATGCAATATGTCATATTTATGACACTCTACCAAGCCTAATGATCAAGAAAATAAAAAAAATTGTATTTATGGTTCAAGTGTGCTCTGAAAAACAATTGTTACCTGTAAAATGGAACCTCTAACGCCAAAGGTTGGTGATAAGAATTGGTATTATGTGACATATATCACCGGATTTATAATTAAAGTACAAGAAGATTCATTATATTTTGACCCCCCATTAACTTTTTTGTTTTTAGAGTTATAAAAAAATGTGAAATACAAAAGTTGTACGATTTTTTATGAAGTTTTCGAAAATGATAGTAGAAAAACAAATGAAGTCTAACCCAAATGGCCATGGATGATAACTTTGTTAATTGAAATGGAACACCCTGTATATTTTTACATATTTGTATAGAAAGTTCCCTGTCGACCATAGTCATATAGGGTTTGTTGGGTTCATCTCTAACAATAAGGGAGATACTATTAAAAAACGAAAAGAAGGTTTTTTATTAAGAAAATACGATATCTTGTAACTGTTAGAGCTCTTTCAGGCATTTCTGTCTTCTTTCCAATCATTTTATTGAAGGTCTAAAGCGAGTAAAAAAAAGTTTCCTAAAGAAAATTATGATAACACTTCAAATTTAAATTTTCTTTTTACAATATCTTGGATTAGATTATATTTAGAATAAACATTATTATGATTTTTTTTTAATCGATATGTGTTAACAGTACAAATGTTTAAAAGATCATTTTGTTTGGTTTTGTAACCGGAGTAAGGTTTTTGCAAGTAATTAGTAAAATTTAAATATTCGATTTTTAAAATAAGCTTTTTAAATCGTAAAATTAACCTAATAATAATAATTGACCTAGCGGTCGCGAAAAATAAAAAAGTTATTGGATAATTTATTGTATAATAATTATTTTATTTTTATTTTACAAAAATATGTATTAAGAGCAATAAAAGTATATTAATTTCTTTTTTATTTAATTTTTAAATAATAAGTTTTTCGTTATTTTCGACAAGTTCTTGAGTTGAAATAAAACATTCTGACATTAATCTGAGCTCGCACATACTGCACAGCATTCCAGGTTCGATGACAAACAATTTTTCGTAGAACATTTTCCACTACATGAACAAAAATATTTTTAAAGCATATCTAACGCAGTTTCTCCTTCGAAATAATTAAAATCCAAACAACCATCTTCGATTTTCCATCCATGTGTCCAATGGATCTAGAGTTACAATTTCACTATTTGTAGCCTGCTTCCATTCACTTATTTTCCATTTTGACCTCAAATAATGTTGCAATAATGCTGGGTAACGACGGTGTCAATCTATCGCTTGCAGCATTTTTTTTAAATCAATTGTATGTCTTAATTTATTTATAGATTTCGAACAATTTTTCCATTAATTTTAAGAATCATAAATTTTTGATAAATATAACGTCAAAATTTCAAACGCATCTTCTAAAGTTAAACTTTCTAAATTAGCAAATATTTTTAATTCATCATTTGTAAGTTTATTTAAAGCCTTTAAAGCAGTATTTTTTCCAATATTAGATATCGAACATGTCGTATCACAGCCACTGATAGCATGCATTATTAAAATACTTTTACTTTTTATTGGCCCATTAATTTTTGCTATAGTATGTACAGGTATAAATCGTGAATGATCGACATTTTTGACAGTGTTTCCCGTATGAAACCATACTAGAGGTTCCATCAAAAACATGTAATAATGTGCAACAAGTAAAACCAATACATCGGGATCTGGAGACTATCATGATTTTCTTTAAACGACTGTTTAGTTTTACTCGCTTTAGACCTTCAATAAAATAATTGACCTATACCAAAAAAATATATCTTAAAGTAGAAAATCTGCCGAATATTATGCTTTTTTTAGAATTAAATTCTATTCTGTAGTTTTTGAGAAAAAAATTCCGAAATTTGTCGATTTCGTCACGTTTTTCACATTAAATTGTAATTATCTCGGAAACGAAGCATTTTTCGAATTTTTGTCAAAGAACAAAAAGTAATTCGACGAGTAATATTTTTTTACAACTTTTTTGTTTATAACAATCGACTGACCACGCCGAAAAATATAAAAAAAATATGTAAATTATCAGAAAAATACACTTTATAAAATAAAAAAAGTTTCATGCCCTAGGTTTTTGTTTTAAAAATTTAGTCGGTTACCTTCCATTTAGAAGCATCATTTTAGGTGTGAACCGCTCGCCTAATACGAGATTTGTCAAAAATAAATACTGGTGAAATTGATTTCCGGCCAAACCGGAAAGTAAACAAATGAGTGACTATTACCGAAAAGTTTGTAATGTGGACCTATGTCACTTTCTGTAAAATACATTGACTTTTAATTGTTTTCTTGACTGCATGATTCCACAGGATTTTTTTAGATATGTCTGTCTACATTTTGTTTCATTCAAATACCTTAAGAGATAAATAACAGTAAAAGGAGAATTATGTGAACACCCTGTACTTTAATGAAGTTTAAGTTGGTTAGTATATTGGGGTTGACAATGGTTGACAATCGTTTCAAGAAACGTTTCGCAAATCTTTCGTTAACATCATATTACAACTAGAGATATTTTCGAGGATACTTTTGTTCCTAAAGATGCATATGCCTGTTATCCTGTACAGTGAGCAAATACTTTCAAGTTACCAACGATTATGACCCGACCTTGAAGCGCTACCTTCACATAATAATATTTCGATGTTTCACAGGACAACTATCGCCGCTGCCTTTGTTGTTAAACAAAATAGAACCTAACAACACCAAAATCGATAGTCGCTGTGCCTTCATAATTAAATTGGTTTCGCTGTAAAAGACATTGTAGCGAGGGAAAACTTCCTTCTGTGATATAATACATGTTAAAGGAACATAAAAAGTAAAAAAAAAAACAAATACGCTTTTGATTAGCTCCTCTAGGTAGGTAATCCGGCGGTAGCGCTGTCAAAGTTATATTGTTAAACGTTGACTCTGCAATTAGTTCAGGTTAGAAACTTTAGTCTTTGAAGCATGCTTTTTTAATAGGTTAATTGCATTTATTTAACAAAATGGCGACGTAAAAGGTTAAGTCAGCTGTATTGTTCAGTCAGCACGAAATAAAATGTAAGTACTTTTGTTAAAAAGGATTTGTTAAAGTATACAGGGTGTCTCACATTTAAATAGCAGGACTTCAGGAATCAGTAGAAGACCTCATTTTGAGTCTAAAAGTTCCTATATATATATGGGTCCTAAAACGCTTCGTTTCTGAGATACAGGGTGTTCAATTTTATTTTTGTTTTATTTATTTATTTTTTAACTAAATAACCGCTGACAAAAAAAATCATCATGTTGCGGCGAAAGACTTAGTATTTAAGGGCAAATAATTTGACACAGAAAATCATCGCATATTAGTTCCAGTGGTGGAGATAGAGGGGTCTCTATGCATATTTTTATAAAAAAAAGTATAGCCGATTTGATATTTTGCAAATGTTTTCGAAAAATATGAAAGAGCATTCAATTTTACCCAGAAAAGACCCTCTTGTCCAAAGTCGATAGGAGGTGGCGTTTTCAAGAAAAACCGAAAATACTGTTTAGAAGT
>NW_019416524.1:194798-305044 GCF_000390285.2 Anoplophora glabripennis | reverse complement strand
CGTGAAATTAACAATACCCCGAGCATCTTAGAAAATGTCTTTAATTCTTTGAGGAACAGGTGTGAAAAGTGCTTGGAACAAGGAGGGGGACACTTTCAGCAGCTGCTTTAATTTATTGTTATAACAAGGAGGGGGACACTTTCCGCAGCTCCTTTAATTGTTTGTTATTGTTATCACGATTATTCTTTAAAATAAAGTTATATAGTCATTAACGTTATTGAAACTGACAGCTGCTATACAGCTCGTTGAGAAATGAGGTTAAGTTGGTCGCTATAAGCTACGCCCTACGTCCAATGTGTCAGAGCCAACTTCGACCACGTTTTTATTTGAACGCTCGTTATTTCATTTTACACACCTTTTTCAAAAGACGTCTTTATCTGCCAGTATTTAAAAAAAATCTGTTTTCATGCTCTCGAAAACCGTATAAAGTTTGAATTAATCTAAGACTTCTTTAACTATGACATATCTAAGACAAAGGGACACATTTTGTTCCATAAAATTGATTTCTCATATAATATACCTAATTTAGTATAAGCAAAAACATTCTTCATGTATTTTCTGGGCAAAGTTTTACTGCGATCTATATAATTTACAGTCATATTATTTACTTATAACATTATATTTAGGTAGTTAATACACCACAAATTAATCTAAACATGCCTACTGAGCAACTAGCATAGTTCTTTACACACGCGGTAACACCACACCGGGTGATGACATGATTAATCTGATTGATTAACCCAAATCAGGTTATGTAAATTCATACCTTTATTTTTATATTTACATCAAATAAAGTAAAAATACATAAAGGATTACATAAAGGATTATTTAAAGGATTTTAAATTGTAAAAGTACAATGTAAAGGGTAAGAATACATCGAAAAAAGAAAATTATACGCTCCAAAATGTGATTCTACACAATGTATCATGTATGTTCAATTTATTTACATTTTTCATGTACAAAAAAACATCACAAATACCTATGTAGAAAGCTTATATGAATTTCCCGAATTTTCATCATCAAAATCCTTTCTAATCAAGACATTGACAGTGCAAGGATTTCAAGTAACTACTTATTAGTCGACTAATGTTATCTTTTTTTAGTTCATATACCTTTTTTAAATTATATCTCATTGAATTTCCTCGATATCGGCAATGTAGTTGTCTCTCTCTTTCAATGTAGATCCCCAAGATGTATAAAAATCTTAAATGAAGTAATAAACCTCTATCCTTGGTCATCTCCATTGAATCGTGACTTTCAAAATAGAATTTTCAATAGCCCCAATACAAATACTTAACAGTAAATTCGGAGTTCGTAGAAATCTATACTGTAAACTAATTTCACACTATTCATTCATTATCCATTATAACAAAGCTATGGAAAGCCCATAAAACCTTTTTTTTCCTACGAATTTTCTACCTGCGTTTATGCCAAATGGTCGATTATACCAGGTAGAAGATAAGTTTCTGAATTATTTTTCTGGATGGCAAATAGTTCAAAGGATTTTAGATTTTGTATCATTAAAGGTTGGCCACTTGAAATAACTTAAAAGGAAAATGGTTTAAACTATACTCTTAATAAAATGTTAAGTTTTAAGTATATCAATCGCAATTTTAATAGACCCCAATATTATCATTTCGATGTAATTTATCTTTCGAAGAAAAAATGTGTGTGTAGAGGATTTTGTTATCTCTAATAATTGTTGCATTAAAATGCCACAATTTATGATCAGTGTTTAATATTTTTTTTTTACTTATTTGTAATGACTAATTTTTTATTATAATTTTAGTTTTCAGCATTTACAGGGTGCTAGAGAGAATAAATTTTTCTCCGAAATTTGATACATTGAAAAATGAAATTTCGATAAAAGTTATGATATTACCATCATTAGCGGCCTTTTTTAGCGGTAAAATGCGTACATTTGCCATTTTCTATATCTATATTCTGTACTGAAAGTGATTTTGCACCACACTTTCGAATGCGAAATACGATGAGACCCTTTGCTTTCCGGACTATTTGTCATGATTCAATACAAAGTTTGTCAAAAATATTGAATGCCGTTTTCACACAATGCATGATTTTATTAGTATTTCGGTATTTTTAATTTTATAAATTGATTAATTGTGATTTCAGAAATTTTTGATGACATCGGTAGAGCATAAAAGAAAAAATGTAGGTATATTTTTTTAACAAAACTCTTTGTTGATAAGAGATATATTCCCAGAAGACATATAGAAGATTAATTGATCAAATAGTGTTTGTTTATCATTGCTACCATCTTAAACCTTATATACCAACATAAATCATAATAAATAGTCGGCTCATTATTTGGGTGTAGACATTTTAACTGATGTATTTAAAATCAATATCTAAGTATAGTCTGTTTCAGTGTGCGACGAATTATTTGTTAGAGATTCTTCAAATTCATTAAAAATTTTGCAAGCAGGAAAAAAGAAGTTATCTCTAGTTAAGTTTACTCTAGACCTTTCTAAAAACTTTGTTATACGAAGCGTAGTTTCTCTACATACGTTCAATAAACCAATGAAAAAAAAAAAATATATTTATGGAAACAGACATAGGTACTGTGACTGACTTCAGTTTAATATCATTTTCTCCTTATGTAGGTATATACTATACTTATACTTTTTGAAAATAAATCAATTTTGTTTGAGGTGTTTCACAAAATGTTGTCGAGCAATACCTACATTTAATATTCACAAAAACAAGTTGGCATATTTACATATCAGTTGCCAGTGCCGGGGATATGGGGGTCAGCTCCACTTGTCAATGATATTTTTTTGAAATATTTATGTATACTTACATAGAAAAACAAAATCTGAATGTTGTTATATAATTATAATAATAAATAAGCAAAAAAATATGTGAATATAACTAAGCATTGGTATAATTACCATAAAAAAACAAATAAATTGAAGCGTAAATACTTAGGGCAAAACTTCGAAAATTTACGTTGGTTTTGGAAAATCTGGTTAGTTAGAAAGAAAATAAATTACACTTGTTTGTGTTTGAAAACTATTTTAATTTCATTTGCAATTTCTTTAACTATTTTTTTATTTATTTATGCCCGTAACAGTTTTAGACATATTTTTTAAGTTTAATTCACCTTTATTTGTTCTCTGTATATAAAGCCTGTTCAGATTTAGCTTTTGTATGTCTTAACATATTAATTAGAATAAAATTGAATAGAATTTGTCGAACCATGGTCACATATATAGTATATATATGACAAGATTAATCATTATTGCGCAAATTACTACAAAATCTTTGAAAATTGAAATTTGACAATAGTATCCGTTTTTATGTTTCGCTTTAACATAATGGACATAAATATTTTATAAAACAACGTAGATGTAGAAGTTACCCGTCACAAAAGGCGCTGAACTCCGCCCCATATCTATACGGCACTGGCAATTGAATGCAGAATTACTTGCATAGTTCTAAAATTTTGTGGATTACGCATTATTGAATTTAAAAAAAATGATTTTGTTTAAACAATTTGAAAGCTCGCAACTCCAAAATGGTGCATTTCGGACTATAAACTTTTTTGCGTATTTTTACCCCAAAAAATGTTCTTTTAGCTTTGTGCTTTCCTGTGAGACATTCTGTATCAATTTAAATCAAAACTATTAATAACAAATAATGAATTGTTTTTAGTCTCCAAAAATTATTAAGTTATAAATAATGTTATTTTAATTTTTCTAATGTTACATTGATAATAAACAAGAAGGGTAACACAGATCTGGTTCGTTTAGTATTGCCTTTACTAAAATTATAATTAAAATTATATAAATTATATTGACATTTTGATTTTTGTGTTTAGAAACGAAAAGAACGTTTCTTAAGAGAAGAATGATTCTTAAGAGAAGAACGATTCTTAAGAGAAGAACGTTTCTTAAGAGAAGAACGTTTCTTAAGAGAAGAACGTTTCTCAAGAGAAGAATGTTTCTTAAGAGAAGAGAAAGAGAGAATAACATTTCTTAAGAGTAAAAAAAGGTCATATCGACTAGCTGTGAGAAAGTCTTTACTTTCATATCTGGAGAAAAACTTTTATTTCACAATAGTTTGGCGCGATCGGCAGATTATTCTTGTAGAGTTTGGTGTAAGCCATGCAACCATTGACGTCACATGTGTAGGTAAGCAGCCGTTTGTTCCTCGAACATGGGCCAACGAAAAATTTCCGACCACTGCCTGTATCAGTCTCTGAGGTACGTCACATCAGAAGTTCTTATCTGACGCAGTCTTAATGCACTGTCATAGGCTACCCACTCGACTCCCGAGCGTTGCTAGTAGTGGAACAACGAGCCGAACCGTATAGTTTCGCTAGTTTCGTTGTTTGCACGAGCGGTTTTTTATCAATGGGCGCATAACTGATGCACCGCCGTCGTCGCTGGGTAGTGCACTCGTGACGTCACGGTTTTGTGTGCAAGAAGTGCATGTGCATCTAACCTGCGAGTGTGCGCGCCCGTCTACGTTTCCAGTTGCTACCAACCGAGGAATTTGTCGTTTGCCAAGTTCCCTCTCTCGCCAGTTCAGTCGCTGACGTACTCGTTTGTGGAGTGTTTCGCAGATTTTATGTTTGTACACATAAAATATTAATTACTAGCCGCTTCTCGTCGTACTAATAGACTTCTTCATGTCCAGATATTTCCAGTAAGTAACCATTTGATCTGGTAGTTTTCTAGGTTGCGCGTGGAAAATTTCTGACACTTTTCCACCCATGTATGTGATTTACCCACCGCGCGATAGTGTGCATTTTAGCTTACTTGTGGTTTAGTTGGTGTTCGCGATATCCGAGCAATAATAATATCGCTAATTGCCGGTATTCCACTCCTGGCATTGCGGTCAGGCTCGATCGGTAGTAAACAAATAAAATTTTACCTTGAATTGAAGATTTCCATTCATAGAATGTCTCTAGTCACGATGGGGTCATTGCCACTGGTATTTTCTATTGCCCGTTTGTTTTCTTTGGGGGATCTCGAAAGCGTGTCTCTGTAGCTCAAAGCCACTTAGCCGTGCGAAACGTCACGGTAATTAAGAGTTAAATTTCGAGATAGCGCTTTTCGTCTATTTTTGAGCGACGCCCAAAAATCGCGTTCGTCAACGCGCGGCCCGTGCAACAGGTGGGTGCATTAAGTTTTTTCATTCAATCGTTTGAGTGTGTGTGTGTGTGTGTGGAGGTGCGATTCAAAAATAGTTGTAACGCGGCCGAGCGAATGCAAACGCCGAATAAGATCTTTTATGGTAATGCCAAATTGTGAGTCATATGTTAAAAATGCACACTCACTTAATAGTTTTAGAGGAGATCCTTCATTGTGAATTACAATCGAGCTAACGGCCTTCCTCGTGTACAGTCAACGGATAAACTGGCGGCGCGTGCACGAACGGATGAATGACGCTTTTGGCATTTCTGAAAGTGAACGGCAAAAATGAAAACTTGAATTAAGATGACACATTTTTTTTTTAGTAGGCAGTAGGCTATTACAGCATAAAAATAGAGGGAGTTGATGATGATGTACTCTGCCAAACTTTAATGGTGGATTCTACGTCACGAATCGATGAAAGTTTCTATAAACATGTATTCGAGAACGCTTTGTTTTCGAGATACAATGCGTTAAAGTTAAAGAAATATGATTTCATTTATTTAAATATTTCTTAATTTGACACAGACTGATGAAACTTGTTTTAACGACTTAACTATTATTCGCAAAAGTTTGCTCATCTGTTTAAATTATTTATTTAACCAAAAATCTGTCAACTGTCAGAGATACTGGAATACAGCGTCATTAAGAAATTTCGCCACCACTGTATATTTTGGAAAATGGGCAAGAGTATGCATTTAATATATGATTTCTTTCATTTTTTCGACAAATGATATTTTGAATAAGTCAAAAATAATATTGATACTACTTGCGTCACAAATATAGGAATTTTTTACTAGAAATATAAGTTTATAACAATGAAATTGTAAAACATTAAAAAACTTACTGGTGAAGAAATTTCTATTTACTGGAGCGTACTAACCCCCTAAAAAATTTAAATTGTTGCGCCAACGATTTTTTTTGTTCTGGTTGCACTTTTAAAAAAAATTCCTAGTTTTTTGGGATTTTTTTGTTTTATTTAAATATATCGTAAGCTTAATTTAAATTTGAAAAATAATAATTCAAAAACTGTACGTATATTTTTCGTTAGAATATATCTTTTTCATGGAACTAAATATATTTTTACTTACATTCTAAAATAATTAGGAGCATCGAAATTCTAGGGCTCTTAGTGATGATATCTCCCCGTATCTCCTCCAAGTTTCACCTGTGTACGAGACCCACCTTCATTGGATTTTTTTTAAATTTCAACACCTTATATCTCGCTTATATCTCGGATATAAAATGTATCCCGATACATGTTTATAAAAACTTTTTTATTGACTTACTATTAAAGTTTGCAGAGTATATCATTAACACCCAGTATATTTTATACAGGGTGTACCGCAACTTTAAAGGGACACCCCTTCGATAAAAATAAGCGGAAAAATCTTGGCTCGGAAAAGCACCAATTTTGAACTTTAGGCCTTCGAATTTTTTTAAAGAAAATCAATTTTTTAAATATGTCAGGACTATAAATATGGGATGCCCTTATGTGAGGCTTAACTTCTACGCCTATGATGACTTTCTTGATATATTTTGACTGTTGACAATCTTTATCGCACAAAAATATTTTTCGTCGGCACTCATGAGCGTAAACAATTCGTTATTTAAAAATTATGAAGTATGTAGGCATAAATTGTAGGATATTTTGTCTGCTTTATTCTAAATTTTTCATCAATTGCACTGCAAGCAAGATGTACGCGAAAGATTTTGCCGCCATTGTTCAAAATGTATGATACTTCTCCAAAAGCCTATATTACTATTACTATTTAACAACATTTTTCATCATGTTATTTCTGGACACATCACGTAGGTATAGATTAAATACCCATAATATTACAAAACTGTATTTACATATTATCTTATTTACTACCTAATAATATTTTGTTACGTCACGCGTTAAAAGTTATAAAATACTGATATTTGCTCTAGATATACAGGGTGTTACAGAAAAGTAAGTCAATCCAGGGTGTCAAAAAAGTGTTTTATTAATAATTCTGATTTTTTAAGATAATTGGTCGAAAAACTTTGCATGGACTTTTATCCAATGCTGGCGTATTTTTTGTGCGATTTTGATAAAAAAAAAATGTAAAGCACGAACGGAGGAAACGGTTGCAGTATTCACAGCAAATGTTTGTTGCTTGTACTTTTTTCACTTAGTTCCTGAGATATTGCAATTTCTTTAAATATGTAATGTCGATTCATTTGCTGTTTTTTAATTACTTTTTAGTAACGAACCAAACTTTGCAAAAAATGTTAATGAATTTTTTTTATTTTGTATTATTTCGTTGTCTTTAGTAAGAACTATTTGGATTTCAGTTTGATAATTCTGGAAACGAATTTTCCAATATATTTGATTATTTCTTGTTAATAGAAGAGTAAGTTGCCACTACAGTCTCTTTCCCCTGTTCTTGTTTGGATTTTTTTTTAAATATACAAAAAATGAACTGGTATGAGACACAAGAATATGCAGAATTTCAATTAAATATCTTTATATATATAGGAATTATTAATGTTTTTTTTTCAATGTTAACTTCGACATGTATTTTGAAAAAGAAACACCTAAATAAAAATTGACATGACGCCATCCTGTTCTTTTCGCCCAAAAATAGTAGTTAACGGCCCAACCTATCTCTTTGTAATATACAGGGTGAGCCATTAGTGTGAGAAAGTAAAATAACTCATTCATAATACAGAAAAAAAGTTTATATAAAAGTTGCACAGAATCAAAAAACCTAAAGGACAAAATTAATTTGAAATACACAGGGCGATGAGTAAAAACGGGACACGCCAAATATTACATTTTTTAAAAGGAACACCCTGTATATTTTTGAACATATGGATTTCTGAGAAAATTCTATATATGTATATGGCAACATAAATAGTTTAACATTTTAGTGCGGGGTTGCCAAGTTATGTAGAAAATTCTTCGAATTTTTTGGAAAAACATGATCTCGAAGAAGTTGTATTAACTTTCAATTACTAACACTTGGAGCAAAAGTATTTGACAGAGTTATAGGTAAATGTTAGGCAAAGACTCCTATATTAGCTAATATCGATATTTTATACGGGGCATTTTTTATAATACGATCATTTTAAGAAAGTTCAAACTTAATTTTCTAAAATTTTTCAAATGGAACACCCTGTATTTTGTTGTTCTATTTTATTCACATATCACTCCACTTCAACCTTTATTAAGTATGTTCTACACCTGAAGTTGTTAGTTTTTAAGATATAGCAACATTTCTGGAAAAACCTAATTTTTGTTATTTTCGGTCGGACGAAATGGCTTTTGGAAAAATACTGTCACATTGTGTCAACTTGTCAGTTCATAATTTATCATTCCATTTTGAGTTAATTGTATTAGTTAATATTTATTTGTGGTATTCCATAAAATAATAAAAATTAAGTTCTTTCAGAACCGTTGCTATATCTTAAAAACTAACAGTTTCAGATATAGAACATAATAAAAGTTGAAGTGGACCGATATGTGAATAAAATAGAATAATAAAATACAGGGTGTTCCATTTGAAAAATTTTAGAAAATCTGGTTTAAACTTTCTAAAAATGATTGTATTATAAAAAATGCCCTGTATAAAATATCGATATTAGCTAATACAGGAGTCTTTGCCTTACATTTGCCTATAACTCTATAAAATATTTTTGCTCCAAGTGTTAGTAGTTGAAAGTTAATACAACTTCTTCGAGGTCATGTTTTTTCTAAAATTTGAAGAATAACAAGGGAGTTATTTTACTTTCTCACACTAATGACCCACCCTGTACAATAAATATATTGCTGTCCATGAGTGGTTTGTTTGTGAATGTTAGTTAATACAAAATTGGAGCTGTTTGTGTGTAATTAATAAATAATAAATTAAAATAATAACATTATGTGTATTTTTTATGTAATTGTATCTTAATTATTTGTTCTTGGAGCCTGAAGTCTATCTGAGGGAAATGGTCGTTTTGAGTCTGTAACTCCATTGTTTTTCAACGCATCTTGACGATTGTTTTTTAACTTAAAGCTCTTTCCATAAGCTTTTCGAATATGTAATAATATATAACTATATCACGCTCGTGCGTCGTATATTTCAGTTTGCAACTAAGGCTAAAAAATAAAAAAAATCCATGTTACAAATTTGAAATTAAAAAAAGAATGATAGATTTCAATGTATTATGGAATCTACCATGAAAAAAATCAGTGCGATTAGTTAATTTGTCTATAAGCCATAACTTGTAAACTATTCAACTTACCGATTCCAGATTTCGTGTGAGTTATTAGACAGTGATAAGGAATGAGAGGATGCGATGCCAAAACGTTATGGTAATAATAACGCAGTTTATAAATGTTTAATTCAACAGTCATAAATAAACTTCTTCTGTTTATAACTTTTGATCTAATCAATATTTTTCACGCTCGAGGGTTAGTTTCGTAGGTCTTTTGAGGCCGAAAAAAGTACTTTACTGTTTTCTCGTGGAAATGAACGGAAAAAAGTCATAAGCGAAAAACGTGATTTACGTAAAAATTATAGAATTAACCACCCTGTAAACAATCTTCCTCCCATTTTTATGAGTGTGGAAACTAATATGTTGTTGTACATAATATTTAGCATCTATAGTGATCAATTCAGCTTGCCGAAACAAAAAGTCGCGTCCAACTATATTTCCTGGCCTAGTTGAGCATCAGGTATCGGAGAGAAATTTTTTGTGATTCTAACCAATCAGTTCCTATTCTTGAGAGACTTGCTGCGTCGACTGTACACACATTCGTCAGCCTTTCCTCGTTATGATGAATAGACGTGGGAATTTTATCACTAAGCTAGTCGCCGGCTCCACGCGACGTTTATTATTAGCGAAATTGTTTTTAAAAAAATTAAAAATATATATTTTTGTGACCCGGCGAGCGATCGCTAGGCGCGATAACGCCGCCGACGGAGATACCGTTCCAGGAATCGGAATTCTTTATTTGAATAATGTGCGCCGACTGTGGATGTGCGGCGACAAATATACGTCTGGCGGGAACACCGAAATTGACCTTATTTTCCGAGAAGGACCTATCGGCCGTATTTTTATAAACTGGTTTCGGGCGCGGCCACCGAATTTTAGCCGTAAAACCGTCCCTTCGGCGTTGTTGGAAAAGGCTATTTCGTTTTGACGCCGTCTACCGCCCTAAATCTTGTCGGATCGACGCGGGCGAAATGCCGAAGTGTACGGTTTCTAATGCCGGGTCCACACTGACGCGAACATTGTTAGCTAACCGCCAAATGTGAACAAAAGAAACAATAACACACGTTTCGACTATGAATCTTTGCTGCTAGATATTGGGGGTGCAATCCAAAATAGTACAATCTTGAAATAAAACAACCAATATTCAAGTATAGTCAACAATCGAATTTGGAAACCACACCGAGAAAATTATTATCTAATGTGAAACTAAAAGTGTATTTAATATTAAACTTTGTGATTGGTAAATATTAAACAGACTATTACTGCCACAAATGTACTTAAATAAATAAGAATTTTAGTATATTTTAATATTAATATGCCTTCATCGGACCAGCAAAGTTATTAAACCAGTTAAAAGGAAGCGAATCTATTTAACTTTAATAACTACTTAGTTTGATTTGACCGAGATTGATTTCCTTTGTGTTGTTTTCATGCGCAAAGATTAAAATAAAATTTCACACATGCTTGTCCGTATCTATAAATCAGCGAACAATAATTAAAGTTGTATAGTTATTGTATTTTGTGGAGTGAAGTGTTTCTGTTATCGTTTCTATTCCTATTACATTACAATAAGTAGATACTTACCCTGATATTTACTATGTTGTGCAAGTGGATGGACCTTTCTTTGATATTAATGATATTTCGGCGAGGCCGAAAACCTAGAAAATTAATAAATGGAAAATTAATAAAATGGCTCTGTCCAATGTATTTCTAAATAACGCTTCCCTAAGTACATACAATTAAAGTAAAATGGGGACAGATTAGTAAATATTTTGCAGTAAAATCAATTTTTTGAATGCAACAACTTTTCACTTTTGCAATTAACATACATGTTTGCACAAATTCATCTAAAATAATCGATCATTTTCATTGTACTTATTACTAAAAGGACATCTTAAACTATATTAAAAGCTAAAAAAAAAATACGTTTCTTTTAATAAGAGATAAAATACAGGTACTTATCTAAAATGATTGTTAATAAATTAAATTAACATAACTTTGTTTTAGTTCCAACAACTTCCTTAAATTTTTATGAAACCTCCTTTATATTTAGAAATTTTTAATCGAACAAATAGATGGTACATACATAAATTGTTTGCAATTTCCTAGTTTCAAGAAATTTGACAAGGAAGTGAAAATAGTAGAACTGAGAGATTTGTTACTCAATTATTATGGTGATTGTTAGTGACTATGTATGTTCTCCAATTTAAACACCTGCTATTTTCTTAAATGTTCAGAGCCGGTTCCATAATGTATTTAACAATATTGAACAAATTTTAAAAATTGGAAAAAATTGAAAATTTGAAGACCCGAATTGAAAATACTTGGAAAAATTACTTTTTGTTTAATAATTCTTTTCCAGGTATGTATACACTAATGCAAAAAATTAAAGGGTCAAAAGAATTTCCGAAAATTTTCCGTGATTTTTGACAGACTGTATTTAGGTGAAAAATGGTCGCATCGGGAATTAAAGAAAAGCATTTTGAAGCTCTAATATTCTAGTTTTTAGATCTTTTTTTAGGAGCAATTCTAAGAAATAGTGCGACAATTTTTTTTTATTTTCTGACTTCACGAATTTGGAAAAATATTTTTCAGCTAAGCCATTGCATGGACCAGATATCTTGTTTATTCAGCTTCAATTTCTTTTTTTTTAAATTTCGATACGACCATTTTTTCAGTTTTCGAAACTGCCCTTCAATTCTCTGTACCACCATTTGTCGCCGAGATATCGAAGATTGAAGACAAAAGGATCCTTTTCCATTAAAACTATTTCGATATTTCGATGAAAAATGGTCGTATCGAAATTTTGAAAAAAGGAAATTGAAGCTGAATAAACAAGCTATCTGGTCCATGCAATGACATTTTTCCAAGTCCATGGACTTAGAAAATAAAAAAGAAAGTTGCAAAATTTTTTTGTCGCGCTATTAGAATTGCATGATAACCGTAGCTCTCAAAAAATTTCGACCGAAAGATCTAAAAACTAGAATCTTAGAGCTTCAAAATGTTTTTAATTCCCAATATAATCATTTTTCACCTAAATAAGTGTCAAAAATCACGGTAAAATTTCGGAAATTCCTTTGACCCTTTAATTTTTTGCATTAGTTTATTTATCTTACTGTAGATAGTAATGTGAATCACAAATTAAAAAACTTAAATAACTAATATTTAGTTGAAATAACAAAAAGAAATAAAATATTAATTTTCCATTAGTAAACAAAAACAAAAATTGAAAAATCAATTTTCATAACTAAAAAAAAACATGTGAGGTGTATTCTAATCAAATTGTAGGTATCATAAAAGTAAACTGAACAATCCTCAAAATATTATTTTGCAAATTCACCTAAAAGAAAGTCTTTAGATTACATCTTTTGTTGTGATTCCAGAATAAACAAACTTTTTATTTTTTTATTAAAACAATTTCCAAAGATTATTTTTTTAAATAATAATCAATAATCAATTTATACTCCGCCGTCGGATTTATAGAGAGTGACTCTGACAAAATATAAAAACAAAATGTTGGTCAAATATTTTTTAAGTTTTCTTGATAAAACCTCTAAAAAGAATAGATGTTATGTTTTATTATCTGTATTCTACATTTTCTATATCTTGTTGCCTTCTAAACAGATACGCCTATGGACTTTCGATCCCCGCACGCTTCATCCTCCTTACTAGTCCAAGAGCTAGCGATGAATCGCTCTCTATAATTTCGACCGCGAAGTAAGAATTCTAGCCACTATACGTACGTTTTCCAAATTTTTGAAATTTTTCTAGAGAAAAGACCTGCACTTTTCAAGGACCAATTTTTCTAGAAATTATGGACCTCTGATTTCATATACGTATTTGTATTGCAATTATGTAGGTTTACCTATTTACTAATAATAAATTGGTCAGTTTATTGTAACTTTTTTTTAAAGATGCGTCAAATGAAGTTAAACGATATACAAGATTCTTAACTGATAATTCTGTGGGAAACAACTAGCATTGAATTATATCAACAATATCTAGACCAAGATCAATACTTAAAAGTAGCCGTGATATATGTTAAATCCCGACATTTCTGCATTTTTCTTTAGGTGGCTTCCTTGTAAATGGAATTTATAGATATTAATATAATAATTACCATACATATATAAACATTTTGAAACGACAATGTCAAAAGTGTTGACAGTATAACTAGATTAGTGTGAAATGTTTTTTTTTTGCTTTTCTAGGAAAACATACAGTTTATTTGAATTAGTTTAAAACAAACTAAAAAGCTGTTACATGTAAAAACTATTTTACATTTACCAACTTGTAACTTATTAAATTATAACAAAAAAATTGTTACAATTCACAACAATTTTTCAGCCAATAAATTCTTCAGGAAACCGACCAAGTCGTACGGTACGTGTAGTACATGCAATGCATGCTATGGCAAAGTTTCTTAAATTTGACCAATTTAGCGACAGTTTCTTAACCAATTTCCTTCGCCAAAAATTGGTAAAATAAACAGTTGAAAGTTTGTACGTCTCACGCAGACTGAAACTGTACTTGCAACAAATATAGACGTCATAAGCCAATCTAACTGCCCGGTCACCGGGGCTTCATTTAATTGGGTATGAAAGCAGCCAGAAATAAAATAATTATACTAATTTTAGAAGATACTTCACAATAAAAAATCACGGATGAATAAAATTTAAATTCCTCCTATAAATATTTAGACAGACCGGGATATTTTTCTCTATTGAATATTAAATCAGAACGTTACGAATGATTCGAATAATAAATATCAAATCGTTACATTAAAAAAAAATAATAGATCAAGTACATTGTTCGTGTCGGGATCTGCCGATTTATTTTGGCGCTACGGCAAAACACTTAAATGAAAGGTCGGAAAAAAACTGAGTAAATAAACTTGCGCTTAAATAGTATGGACCAGATGTGTCGCAGAGTACTTAATTTTGCCCATGCGAATTCTCACATAAATAAACGAGGGTTATGTAATAAGTAGTGATTTCGCACGGGTAGGGATTTTGGTTCATTGATTTACACTAACACATTTTGTATTCAGGATATCAGGAACCGACTCTTTAAGGGGAAAAAAGTTAAATAGAAATATGACATGAAACAACAGGTGAAAGGTGAATCTCAAGAATGGCTCTAGTCTAGATAGATCTAGAAAATTCATGTTAATTCGAATCCAGTGCAGCAGATTTATCCTGTAAATTTCTGTAAGATGTTTGGCATTTTGCTTAATCGATTGCCTGTACTTTTAGATAAATTTCCCCTAATACGCAGCTATGATATTTATAGATAATTTAATCAGAGATAAACGTTATATTTCTGAAAGGTAGAGAAAAGGAATACCCCCCGTCTACATCAGATTCAGATATTTATTCTTTATATATTGATATTTTCGTATTTAACGATTACAAATTACTTATTTAGTTATGCAGCAAGTTCTTTTCCAAAAATTGTCGTTGTAAGTGTAACTACAAAAAAAATATATAAATTGATTTTGGTGTATGAATGTAGTTGTTTCACTTTGTTTCTTTTACAATAATTTGAAAATGTTTGATTTACTGTTCGTGTATACAGTACGCCCCCTGATGGAATACCTAAGTGCCGCATTCTTGTAAACTATTTTATTGTTGATTTTTCGAGAAAAAGTTATTCTTGATGGTGGAAAATTTTAAACTGTCACAACCGAAACGTCATTTATTATTAGTAAAAAAATAATTTTAAAAAATTTCAAATATTTAATATAATACAATAAAAAGGATTCTTCCCAGAAATGGGTTTTTTTTCAGTCATATTAATTTGAAAGACTTGATAAACTTATCAATTTTGACTTTTAAATGCCTTTTTCATAATATTTGATGTAGCCCAGGGATATGAGGAAAATGCCGTGACTATTGAGTAGCCAAAAGGATCTGTAAAGTTTTTCATAAAATTTGGGTGAATTTTAGTATAACAATTGCAAAACCCACACACCATCAGGTGAGGTTTTTTAATAATTAACAATAAAAGGTCTAAAATAACCCATAATATCACTTTTTTGCCTACCAGATAAAAACGATAATTTTTTTATAATGTGAAAGTAACCAACTTGTAGGGAATCCGATACGATAGTTTGTCGCTAGAGAAATTGCAAAAAACTGTCAAAATTCGATTATTACTAAATAAACAATAAGTTTTGCAAAAGTCAACCTACGACTTTGATATTGCATAAATAGTTGACTTTTATAGTCCTTAATATGTGATTAAAATTTCAGACCGATTCATCCAATAGTTTTTGCAAAATTCTAAATGTTTATCCCAGAGGAATTATTTTTACATTAACTTGACACGTAAAATTACCAAGATATTTTAATTCTGCCGGTGTCATATGAAAGAGAAAGACTTCTTTTATTGGAAGAAATTATTTTATTGAAAAAAATTGTTTTTTACCACTGCAAAAACGTACCACAAAAACACTATCATAAGACAAAAGTCTTATAAACAATTAGAATAAATTTGTTGCTATTATATTTAGAGATTATTTTTTCATATTCGTAAAGCTGGTATTTTTACACAAATTTAAAAAAAAAAGTTGCTCTAACTTAATTTGGGCCAAAATTAAACAATTAAATTAGAAATTAGAAGTCTCTAATAAGTGCCATTTCGAAGATAAAGAGCTAAAATTTCTATGTGAAATTTTTGAGGGCGACAGCTTTGTAACAGCATCTCTGAGAATGTTCCAAATAATGACTTCGATACAAGATGACTGTGAGTCAGTGGAGGGGGAACCTACAAATCCACCAGCAAATTGATAGAGCAAGTTATATCTCTGGAACTTGTTGACCGATTTTGATGTTGTCTTTTTTAATTTGGGGTACCTTCTTCCGTACATCACAAACATGCATTTTGTTAATAAATAAAAATTTAAATTAATCCAATAATTTGTATAAACATTAACAAAAAATTTTTTTGCAAAATATCAACATCTTTTGTAATTTTTTGTAATGGAACATTATAGGAATGATTAAATATCATTTTTTAATAAATTAATATTGCAATTAAAAAAAATTCTAAATTATCACCATTTTCGGAGTTATTTTGATGGGAAATTATAGATATAGGTTCTATATTTTCTTATTCATAAATTAACGTTTAAATAATTGAATAATTTGTTTAAACATTAACAAAAAAGTCGTATGCAGGCTTTTGCAATACTCACTGTTTATTTAGTAATAATCGAATTTTGACAGTTTTTTGCAATTTCCCGAGCAACAAATTATCGTATCGGATTTTAAAAACCGTCATTTTAAAGGTTGTTTTATTCCCTACTAGTTGGTTACTTTCACATTATAATAAAAGTTATCGTTTTTTTCTGGTAGGCAAAAAGTGATATTTTGGGTTATTTTAGACCTTTTATTGTTAATTATTAAAAAACCTCACTTGATGGTGTGTGGGTTTTGCATATATTGTACTAAA
Organism: Anoplophora glabripennis; assembly: GCF_000390285.2. Taxonomy (NCBI): domain Eukaryota; kingdom Metazoa; phylum Arthropoda; class Insecta; order Coleoptera; family Cerambycidae; genus Anoplophora; species Anoplophora glabripennis. The sequence continues at coordinate 288,200 of NW_019416524.1, read as the reverse complement.
ATTCACCCAAATTTTATGAAAAACTTTACAGATCCTTGGTTACTCAACCGTCACCACCAGGTCNGTCCAATTTGTTAAAAAGTCAAAGATGAAAAAGTTACACACGCAAAGTACCAAGGGCCCCCCCGTACCCACCCCAATGGACCTTGTGGAAATAAATGGATTAGTCCATCAAATTGCTCATCAAAATTTAGCTGTGTATACCAAATTTCATTCATTTATCACAACGCGATTGAGAGATATTGCAAAAAAAATGATTTCCATCGGGTCTCTTCAATGGGTCCCTGTGCCCTTAGGAAGCATTTCCGGACCCATATTCATATGAACTTTTTTACTTAGTTTTGATCATAGAATCGGCCTGTTCATGGTTGGCTGCTAATTATGAGTCACCCTGTATAGGTTTGTTTTTTGCATATCGTAGTTTCTTTTTCCCTGATGATGGCATAATTGCCGAAACTAGTAGGAAAGATAGGAAAGCATTTTTAAACTGAAATAGTAGGGACTCATTCTCTTCATTCAGCATTGGAATGGATTTTCGTCAAGAAAAATCTAAAGTTTCGGTGCTTCCTTGGCCCGCATCTTCCATAAGTAAGCATCGTGCCGTGGCGATGGAGGACATTATTAAGGCAATAAGGCGGTCGCCATCGAGGAGTGATTTCTGATTACGTCCATTATCGCCGGGGCATGTGTGTGTGCACATCCAGCCGACGCAAGTGCAGTTGGTGGTGCGATTGAATGCAACAGCCCACGGACGCATGCATCTCGCTCTCATTAATGCGATAAAAAGGTTTCAAATTGAACGGTTCACCGACCCGAGTGTAATTATAGGATGGCATTGTATCACATAAAATAAGTCATCGTCATGAAGTCGACGCGGCGCCATGCGACTTGCCCTTACAACGAGAAAAATGTCCATTGAAAGTTAGCAATGCCGGAACGTTGTTGTGCTTAGCCTCCTCCAGAATACGTATCTTTGTTTGTTGTAGTTTTTAAACAGAGGAAACGGTATTTCAAGCACAAAAGTTATTTCTGACGTCACATAACTTTTTGACAGTTGAACCCTTTCAGATCCCTTCTAGTTCCGACGCCACTGGAAGGAATTTTACTTTTGTTTTGTCTCGACAGTCTCTGTTAGCCTCTGTACATTTTCGTTTAAGGGCTAGAAAATCTGGTAAACACCAACAAATATTTCTCTTAGCGTATCCTCTCTTGTTATTGCCTCGCACTGCTCTCCGTACATATTCACAATATCATTATCCGTTGCCTGAGGCAGATCGGGTTCGGGGAGGAAGCTGAATCGGATCTTTCTTTCAATTGCGGCGAGAACTGGTCTTGCACGACGTTCTCAATGAATGCTGCTGTGATCCGAACCGCTCGAAATACTCGAGACGGTTTAGTACGGTTCTTGATGAGTTGTCGTCGTCTTTCGGCGTTCGTAGGACTCGTCAGGTCTCTGACGAAGTTATCTTCAGTATAGGAGAAGTGTAGCAGCTCCGGGTTATAAAAATGATGACAGAACTAGACAACAAATTATAAACCTTACAATTTTTTTTTCTGTAGTTGACCATTTGTTTTTTTTTATAATTTATTGTTAGTTAGTATGTGGTGTGAATAAAGTAATTATAACAATGTTTTAAAAGAATATTTTGTCTCGGTGTGATTTTGATAAAATAAAAAATGTTCCTGTTCTATCATACATTGCATATTGAAGTCGACATATCTCGAAAACAAGTAAATATTAAATATTATTAAAAGCTTTACATTACAAACGTTACTCAAAATTTCACGATCTTTCAGATGGAATGCATTTCAACAAACAAGGATCAACAAACTTTTTACTATCACCACGCCATCTATACAGAAAGATTTGAACTAACAGTTCTAACTCCAATTTGAAGCTATTCGAGGGACCTAACAACCCCAATTGCCGAAACTAAAATAAATTTCTTCATTTCGGAGATATTGGCAGCGGGAGTATTAAATGTCACACACTGTATATACACTGCTCAAAATAATTAGAGGAACACTTATTGAAATCTCAATAACTTTTTTATTTGTAATACTATATAAATCTAATAATGCATCTCTTAAAGACTAATATTTTGTTCGAATAAATTTACGAAAATAAAACAAATTTACATAATCATTCTTGAGACAACAGTACCAATTCAAAAAAACTACAAGAAATAAAGTGAAACATACAATCAAAATTTCAATTTAGAAATATGCTGTGCCTTGGAATAGTAAACAATGTTGACAGTTCAGCATAAATTGTAAAAAATGAGGCATCTAAGTGAAGTTGAAGTCGTTCGTGTTGTTGCTAGTATAGAGTATGGCACCAGTATTCGACAGGTTGCAAGAGATTTTAACGTAAGCCCTTCTGTCATCCATCGCGTGTGGAATCGTTACTTAGAAACCGGAGGATATAAAAGACGCATTGGACAAGGTCCTAAGAGGAAAACAAACCGAATTCAGGACAGGTTTTTAGTCCTATCCTCCTTGCGTTCTCGTACATCCACAGCAAAAGACCTTCAAAGTAGGCTCAGAACGACTCATGGGTTGGAAATTTCCGATCAGACAGTTAGGAATAGACTGAGAGAAGCAAACTTGAGACCAAGAAGACCCGTGCGAAAACCTATTTTAACTCCGTATCACATAAGGTCTCGTTTACATTTTGCACGTGAGCATGTGGCATGGCAACTTCGATATTGGAGACCAGTACTCTTCACAGATGAGTCACGATTTCGTTTAAGTCGTTGTGATGGTCGAGTACGTGTATACCGACGTCCACATGAACGCCATTCTTCAGCTACCATACAAGAAGTCGAAAGTTTTGGTGGTGGGTCAGTGATGGTTTGGGGCGGAATTAGTCTTGATGAAAGAACCGATCTTGTCATAGTTCCAGGGACTCTAACCGCTGAACGGTACATTGATCTCATTCTAGAAGTTCATGTTATACCAGCCGCTTATGGTATAGGTCCAAATTTTCTGTTTATACAAGGTAACGCAAGGCCACATACTGCGATTATCACCATGAACTATCTTCAACATCACGGGATTCAATCCATCGATTGGCCTCCGCTAAGACCTGATCTAAACCCCATCGAACATCTTTGGGATTTATTAGATAGGCGTGTTCGGAGCCGCCCAGACCCACCTCAGACTCTCTAACAGTTAACAAATGCCCTAATCGAAGAATGGGTGAATATACCACAAGAAGACATTTGTAGGTTCATCCGAAGCTTAGCAGTAATTCGTGCTATTAGAAGACATACACGATATTAGTGAACCAAATCTCACCAGGACCTTTATGTTATACAGACAGGATCACAGACTCTTCACTTTATTTCTTGTAGTTTTTTTGAATTGGCGTTGTTGTCTCAAGAGTGATTATGTAAATTTGTTTTATTTTCGTAAATTTATTCGAACGAAATGTTAGTCTTTAAGATATGCATTATTAGATTTATATAGTATTACAAATAAAAAAGTTATTGAGATTTAAATAAGTGTTCCTCTAATTATTTTGAGCAGTGTATTACGTTTAAAATTTGTTTAGATCCGCTATTGCCTGTTTGTACAGAGAACGGATATATTCGAACAGACTGATCTTCAGTCTAGCTACACTTTCTGTTCTTACAATTCTAAAAAGAATTTTGCAAAAATCTTTTTTCTATAAAAAATATATTCGTATTTGTAAACAAATATCCCCTAGGGGACGTTTCTCGCTTAATCGTAAATTGAGATAAATATTTATACGTACCATTAAATGTCTCCTCTTTGTCCTTTGCCAAGCATTTAAACCTGATATTTTGTCGTGCTCTTTTCTACAGATGCTGTCATATATTTTTTTCTGAACTACAGATAGGGAAGTTGGAAATATTTGTTTACCAGAGATAAACTCGACTCTCTGTCGTTATTATCACGAATGCCGTATACTTTCATATTTGGATGTTTATAATGGCTTAATTATTTTATTTTTATTTCCTTATCTAATTAAAAGTTGAAGTAAGTTGTTTGTTTACACAAATTTGTTTTTGTGAATGAAACGCTTATTTTTCCGTTATGGGTGGTTTGCTGTCACATATTTACGGATCTGGAATATTTTAGACCATGTTAAATGTCAAATAGGTAGCTCGAAAGTTATAGTTTTCGAAAATTTTGAAGGATATACGGATTTTTTTTATAGAAAATTATCTCTTGTAATGCTACAGCTTTTAATATCAGTTTGATGCAACGTGATCTATGAACAAAATAAAAGGGTTTTTTGATAAGTTAAACCTCTAATAAAATGGTTTTACAATTTCTCAGAAAAAAATTAGTGGTATTGGAATGAAAAGTAAACGTGTAAACCGTAAATCATCGAAGGTGATCATCAGGGATGAACGATGAATGCGTTCTACTTTTGGTTCAACCGGGATGAATCTTACTGGATGAAATGTAAATTGTTTTGCGATTTTTGTAATAAAAGTTTGTTTTATAACTACAGCTCCTTTTTTAAGAGGGTTGTTATTGTAAATATTAATTTTCATGTGGAAAGATTTGCAAAAAATTGTAAACATAGCTTGTAGACGAACAGAATATTGAACTTCAACCTGTATTATAACTTCTCTTGACACCATTTTAAAATGAAACAAGTAAATGCAGCGACCATAGCGATGAAGTTCGACTACCATATACCACCTTTATTCATAGAAAAATCATCAGTGCATGATTTTATGGTACGCAGCATCGATGACAAAGACATCGGTCCAAAATATTTGCCATAGGCGAATCAATATTTAATAAGCCGACCATCTGACGATTCTTCTCGCCAACGCCCACCGCGACATGCAATCTGGACCGAATTAGTTCGTCATGAAGCAAGAACAAATGCGTCACGATCCAAATATGCACCCCGAGCTATAATTATCTCGTTCTCTCGCAATTAGCCACAAACTTAATTACCGTCTTTAGTTTGCGGATAATATAAACAAATTTTATGCAGTAGTGCAAACTTGGCCGATCTAATATTGAAGCTACAAGTTTGAATTTTAAGTTTTCTTAAAAATAAATCAACATTGCAGAAAAAAATTGAAGTAAATTATTTTTTGTCAAACTTTATAGTATACAGAGTGTTTCAGGAAGACCTCCCGTAAATTCAGGGGGTGACAGTACTACAAAAAATAAGAATTTTTTGTGTTATGAACTATATATCTCTTCTCTTGTTTTCGAGATACAGAGCGACAAAATATTTTTTTTTTTAATATAATTTGTACGAAATTAATTAGTCATTACCAATTACATGCAGTCACTAACAATCACTAAAATTTTAATATAAAAATTAGAATTTAAAATATTACTGAGAATGTATGCGTTGTTTATGAGACATCCATCAATAAGTTTTGACATAAGCCTACTTTGAGAAAAGTCACTTATTTTCTTCACCGTAATATTGTAAGAGTTGCATATTGTACATTAGAAACTGGAGCCCTAATGGTAAAAAAAATAACCTTAAAAAATTAGAACTTAAAATGTAATGGGAATAACTAACGCCCTCTATGAAATATCCAAAAAATAATTAGACCAGCTATTTGGCATCCTTAAAAACCCCGGAATGTCAAATTTCATAAAAATATTTCGCACCGTTTGGAAATTTTCGAAAAAATTATATTTAAAAAATTTTATTTTGTCGCTCTGTATCTCGAAAACAAAAGGAGATACACATATAGTTCATAAGATAAACAATTCTTCTTATTTGTCGTACTATCACCCCCCGTATTTACGGAAGGTCTTTCTGAAACACCCTGTATAGTGAAGTTGCATAAAGTATATGCGTCTTTAATGATCAAAATATTATTAATAGAAAAAAACCGCAAAAACATCGCCTTTAACAAAAAACAACATGTAAATACATATCCTCGACAGATCTGGCCTATTTCTGCATTTTGACCGACCGCTATGACCAATATCTAGTAAACAACTGAAATGAAGAATAGAAAAGTGAGTACGAAAAATCATTGCAAATTCCTTCTCAAATTTGACATTTCTCTATTGAAACCCTGTATTTTATCTTTAACCATTAAGTGCAGCATTATATACTAATTTTCCATTATACGATTTTAAGACTGGCGTTTTATAGACAAGAAATCGGAGGTGTAATTATTTTGAATTAAATGAACCGAATTTGAAACGTCTAATTGATATGTCTAATAGCATAGTTAATTAACAATTAACATTTTAAAACAAAAGTTATCTTGGGAACAAAGAGTTAGCTTCTGTTTGTTTAAAAACAGTACCGTAAAAATAAGCTTTATTTAATGGAAAAAGAGCGAATTCCCGAGCGGCTTTTGCCTGACCCTGAGACAGTTTGCTTATAAGGCTGTTTCGCACATCCTACTTTGTTAGTTGTAAAGGGTTACTTAATTTCAACTTTTCGATATTTTCTTTCAGTCAATTAGAACTACATCTACGATATTAATCTCTAAAATTAACAATTAGTTAAAAAAACAAACGAAATTAATTAACAAATAGCTGGAGCAACAATTCATAGTCAATTGAATCGGCGTTTGGCACTGGTCTTTTCCATAAATTTCATGAACATCCAACCCACCAGCCACTTAAAGCAAGATCTGTTAGAAACCCAGCCACTCAAGGCAAGATCAGAACCCTTGAGTGCTTGAATAATTTTGAAGTTGGATGCGGATTCGGCGATCCAAAAAACATAGGAATGTTATCATTCGCTATCCGAAGAACATTTTTAAATTTTGATACTGCTGTTATGAAATCGCTAAAGTAGGTACTAAACTTCAATTAAAGATATATCCGAGAAAAAAAGATTGTTTTTCGAATTTCAAAACGGCATTTTGAAAGATAAGAGCTCTACTTTTAGATGACATGATGCGTTTTCAGAAAAGAAAATTTCGCTATGTAATATAAGGTCAAATATAGCAAATAACCGCATTTCTCGCACTTTTAGGTTAGGATATCTCGGAAGCGTGACGTGATGGAGCAATTCTGAGGTTAGATTCGGATTCTACACAAAGCTCAGCTGCTCTAGAACAAACAGAACCACTTTTTTGCAGACCTGTGGTGTAATTTTTTCACGTTCAAACTATCTAATACGACTGGAGCAAAGAGATAATCAGCCCTATTCTGTAACTTGCATCGAAATGCTTAGATCGAGTCGAAATGTTCGCAATTCGTAAAGTTCAATATCTATCGCGTCGATAGTTTCCTAAAATTGGTATTCTGTAATTCAAATCGTAGAAGTTACAAATCGTAGAGAAAGACCTCGATTCGATGCCGGTTTAGCGTAATCGCAACAATGCATTGCTTTGCGATTACAGACTTTAATAACCAAGTGACATTTAGAGAGGTTAGAAATGTCAAAATGTGAAATATGCAAATTAGGTTTAAAAGTAAGATAAATGTGCCTTTTACAAGATTTAGCGCAGGTATAAAAAGTGGAATTTACGCACAGTTGACTTGCAGATGTGTTTTAATAGGAAATCCCATGTTCGGTAAATTTAATTGAACCTACCTACTTTGTATAGTTTACATTTTGCTGTAATCTTTCGAGAAGGTCAGTACCACACATAGGCAACTTTACTGGTAAGAGATTGAAAATTACCCCCACTACTTGACTCCAGAGCCCGAGAGGACAGCGATATGTGTCTGTCCTTTTTTAGACAGAGACAAAAAAATTTTCTGTTGTCTCTGTTAGCATTCATTTTGAAATTTAACAGCTGACGCCGGAACTTCATCATGATTCATACGTTACAATATAATTTTAGAATTTTCAGAAAATGTAATAATGTGAACGAAGAAATTATACGTGAAACATTGCCAATGAAATCAATTTACAAATGAACTACATGGTGATTTACAAACAGTGACAAAAAATGAAACCTCGAATTCTTTAGTGAATTTTAAGGTAGGTCTTTCATATAAAGTTTTTGTCTAGGTCGGTTCACTAAAACAATCCAGTGTTAAATTAATATTTTTAATTTTTTATAACATTTTAGAAATTAGTGAGAGAAATAATTTGAAATTAATCACATGAATGTATGTAAATATTGTACAAAATCGGAAGCATTTTCTTAAAAAACAATGTTCCAGTGGCTGAGATACAGGGCTTTATTATGATATTTTCGGATTCTCCTTACAATTTTCTACAAATCACCACCCCTTTATGTTTTTCGAAAAAAAAAAAAATTTCCGTTGAACTGAAAACATTGTTTAAATTACAATAGAAACACTTTTTTTAATCTATTATTTAATCGAATAAAGAACATCTCATAGATGATTTTATTTGAGTAAATGCTCAAAAATACCTCAATTTGCGCAAACACAGCCTACTAATGTAACGATTAAACAGCATTGTATTCAAATATCGAAGTGTGTCTTCAGTTCATTTTTTAAGTTTTACTCAGGAAATCAGGCTTTTTTGGAAAAATATAAAAGAATAGTAATTTGTAGAAAATTGGAAGAGGAATGCGAAAATATCATGATTGTTACAATAAAGCAGCGGCATACTTTTTTATTTAGACAAATATACCAGCAATACCCTGCAGCATTTATTTTTTAATTTTCATTATTTGTAAAAAATTTAAATATTTTTTAAATTTTAATACCCTGTATTTTTTTAACGAAACTTCCTAGATAAAAGCTTTATACGAAAGAGCCCTCTTAAAATTCACTAAAGAATACGAGGTTTCATTTTTGGTCAGTGTTTGCGAATCACCTTACGAATATAATGAGAAGTTATCGTATGCCCCTTTACACCCAATGAACTTATCTTATACCCCTCGTATGTGCAATAATTGCCCTTGAAAGTGTTTCTTACTCCAAACACCGATGGCGTATTTAATGCATTTTTTCATTGAGTTGCCTATCTATTTCTTACATAGTATATCTTATCTATGGTCAGTACTGAAAAATATTAATGATGTCAGTTACGACTCCAATAAAGAAAAAAACTTCTACAGAGCAGCTGAACTACATGGTAGATTTCATTACGCTGCACAAAATTTTACTTTATGGTAAAACTAAGCCCTGATATAAAATATTATAAACCATGCACAAATTAGATAACTAAATAAAAAATATACCTATACACGTATGTATAGACGTACAAATATTTTATAATTCTGTGATTTAAGACACGAAAAGGAAAAAAGATTTGTTGTTGTGAGGTTATGCTTAACTCAAACTGACAAATCTAACACAACAGCGCATGCGTGACCCGATCTCGATATCTAAAACTACCACTTCGACAGAGTTTGACCGATCGACGTCGATTTCTACCAACAACTTCGATAGTAGACGTCGAAACAAGGTATAGAATACCGATGTTGCCCAATTCCGATTTGATGGGTTGATCTCGACTCGATTTTGTACATTTCTATTCGATTAGGAGTTATAGAATAGGGCTGATTGTTTCTAATGTGGTTAGATTTTCTAAAGTGCTGGACAAAAATTTGCGCATATAAACGCACCCATTAAGGATTTACTTTCTTATAAAATACAATTCATCAAATAAAAATGGAACGCTAAGTCAAACTAAACTAGTAATTGTTTAAATTTACTTAAAATTATTGAGCATTTTCAGTACTGTTTATCTATTTTTACTGAAAATTGATTTAAACGAAACTAAACTAAATTAAGTTTGTCGATTTGATGCGATTTTCCTTTAATAAATGACACTTTCGACTGCAACGATTTCGTCCCCTAAATTTTCTGTGAATTTCCCGAAACCGGGTCATTCTTCGGACGAATTGGCGTGTCCCGAGCACAAAGAAGTAAGACGCCACCATTATAAGAGAATTATTTACCATCGACGGCGGGTCCCTCGGATCCGGCATGGTTTTTAAACTGCCACAAACAATTTAATCGTATTTATTAGGGATTTAAATGCAAGAAAGAGGCCTTTTTTGTGCTACGCGTATACGTAAGGGTCGGAGACGATGGTCCAGTTGTCACCCTATAAAGCCTTTGAAAGCGCGTCACATGCTGCGGCACTTGCCGGAGTCATAAACGCCATTTCTGTACGCCGGGGAATATTTATTACCGTTGCCGGATCCCCCCCTCCGGATGCCCCCGTCGTGATGAGCTGGGCCGACCTGGTGCGGTTGCAATAGAAAAATTGTTTGCATTCCATATTAGCCGAACGCGTTTTTCTTGATTCGGGAGTCAAGAGAGCTGATTCGGTACTGACTTCTCGGTTTCAGTGCGGACGTTGTTCAACCGTACGTCTTGCTTTGTCAACCGTATAATTCTGTTGTTCGGTCGAGTCTTAATAAGAAATAAAACACAACTCAACAATATTAGTTCTATTACAACCTTTTATTTTAGCGAATTGGGTTATTATTTTTATTGTTATTATTAAATGTAATCAATAAATGTTAATTAGTATTTTAATCAAAGAAAAATTATTTACATGATACTGCAACTGTTCAAGATATTGTACGCCATCTTGTAAATTCATTTGGACACGTCTGATCTGAATAAATGTTCTTACTTCTCGCTGATTTTGCAGTTGTGAATTATTGACGACACCATTGCACCAAATCATCAGTACAGTTCATTTTTTAAATATTGTCCCCTTAAAAAATTCTAGAAGGTTTAAGACAGGAGTCTTCGTATTATTATAGGGTCTCTAAAAAGGTTTTCTGCTAAAGGTAAAAAATAATAAAAATTGGTATATAATGTGTAGAAAATTTCTATTACCTATATGTTCATTTGTCCAACAACATATTTTAATTATTTATGTCCTCAATTTTCTTTATATAAATTATAAATTTTCCGCTGAATTACGTCTCTAGCCATGTCATCGATATAATTGTGGACACTGAAAGTTTAGTTAATATGTGAATTCAATTTATTATAATTTCATTATTATCTGATTTTTCATTTTCTTCCTTTTTTAAACAATCGTAAATATTTAAAATAAGACGCTGACACTGAACATGTAAATCTTTATTTTTCAATTGTAAATCTGTTTCATCAACAATTGGTTCTACTAATTCAATATTGTCTGGCGGCATTTCGTTTTGTTCCGTTTCAAAGGTCTCCAAAATGCCATGTGACAATATTAGTAAACAAAATATCCCTCTTGTTTCTTCCTTTTGCAATTGTAATATGAATGATAAATAGGTGTCTATAGTAAATTAAAATTACACCAAATTCCGCATTGCTGCACTGCACTGCTAGACCATTTGTCGTCCAGGTCGCCCAGCGCGACTGTGTTTGAGCCGCGTTTGCCCGCGCGTTGGTTCTTCAACTGGGCGACCAGACCTGTATATGGGTATGGCTAAATAAATATGGGAACAAGTTTCTCAAATATTTCAATGTCGAATTGTATAGCGATATAGCGACAGAACCTGGCACATACCGCGTAGCTCTTTGGTCTTCAATTGAGATCGGAAACACTATACCTCCTTGTTTAGTCCACCGTACATCTTAAGCTTAATTAAGTAATCTGGAATTGCCATCTATTCCGTTCGATTGGTATTCGTGGAGAATCCCTGCCCAAATATTCAAAGAAAAACGGTGCTAGAAATGATATTGTGAACATATTTATCCCCATTTCGTTCAAACACATCATTTGTAACTAACAAATCATCATGCCGTACATGAAAGGCATACATTTGAGCCTCCAGGCACTTGTCGAACGATTCTTCTTATATTTATACGGAGATTTTTTTTTTAATTTGTTCTTGAACTGCTGCAATCTCCATACTCCATCTCTTCCACGATTTAATGGCAATTTTCACCTTTCACACTCTCGTTGAGTCACATGTCTATTCAGAAAACGCTCTGCATACAATCGAGAAGCCGTTAATGCGTTTTGTCTTGCTTCGCCATAATTTAAAACGATATCCATTAACTGTAAGTTGTTACTCACATATGCTATTTTGGATACTTCAAAGACTGATGTAAACAATAATCCACAGTAATATTGAATCAATGGACATTTGTCAAATCCAATCGGCGGAAGTTATTTGGACGAGGAACGTTCGAAAACTTAAAAATATAGATAAACACTACAGTTATCCAGTTGCGTAGCACTTTTAAACATAACAAAAGTTTGTACATCTTTTCGCGAAATCTATAAATATTTTATTATTACAATTTTGGAGACATAAAAGATTATTGGACATGTCAGAATTGAAGCTTCCTAGGAACTATTACAGTGGGGCTAGTATAAATAAGCTATCTCTTCTAGTTGCCGTTACGTAGACTAAAATCTTTTTATTTCTTTATCAGAACATAATGTAAAAAAATTTCACTCAATTTTACTAAATTTTCACTCTATCAGTACAACTCAAATTTTATAATTGAAACTATTGCAACAGGAGTGAGTGAATTTTACTCAAATCTGAGTTTCTGCTAACTATCAAATGAATGACTTTTGACTATCTGAGTATGTAAGACCAATTAAGAGTTGGCTTTTCCTCTAATACGATTGAAATTTAACTATTAAGTAATTATGTACTATGAAGATTTTCAAGGGGGGCAAAGACCAGCCCATTAATATCTGGAGTGGTTTTCCATCACTTTATATTTTCTTTAAACTTTAATTTACATATCATTGATTGTATTAAAGTCATAAACTACTAAGCTGCTACAGTGGTTTCTACACGGATCTTGTAGTATAACAACTCCGGGTTCAATAAAAAAAAAAATAAACGTAGTTGTGGCCAAAAATATGTGATCATCATGAGGAATACCTACCTATTTTTAATTGACCGGAAGGCGCTGGCTACTAACTTTAAAGAGGGGAAGTATGGTTTAATTTTATAAAACAAAAGCAGAGTAAATACACCTAACTTTACTATTTACGTACAACAAATCAAATCTTCGTCTTCAAATCAAACATGTGACAAATAGAAAGAACAACAAAAACATAAACAACCATTTAACATAAAATGAGAGTGCCAGGCTCACCTAGAGCTCCTGTGGGGAAGAGCATGGCAGAGAAACCCACGATCGTTGGTCTGACTACCCAAATATAAATACAAAACAACCGCTAACAAAAGGCATAAATTAAGATCTTTGCTAATGATAAATAACACCCGACTTATTTAATTTCTCACTAAATGTTACCTCACTCGAATTAGACATGCACACTTCCAAGTAAAACTGAAGAGGTTTGGTGTTAGTTAGCCGGCAGGTACTGGAGTCCCATACGGGAGGCAATCCAGCTATGAGTTGAGATTTCGGAAGATCTGTTTTAGCAATTCTTTTTTTAGTTTTTAATTATTCTTTTTACAGATGCATGCCTCACGGGCGAAAATGTTAGTAAATTCAACAAGGCTCTTGTATGCGTATGACATAATGTGAGCACAAGAAATGCTTTATTATTTGTTTTTCGAACAACGTAATCATGACAAAACATGTTAGATGTGAAACAAAGGAGTTGTTATTGCAATATCTGGGCAGTCACGACAATATATATATTTTAACATGTAATAAATAATGAGCAATCGTTAATAATAATTGTAACAATTTTACCTTAGAAAAATATATGCCCTTGAGCATAAAGCAAAAGAAACTAAACGTATAGAGAATAATTGTTATCATTAAACATCTACAACCATCACAATCATAAGATTACATAGAACAATTAGCAACAAAGTACTTAGAGAATAATTACCTGCTAATTAATACGGGTTAAACACTTTGATTTTTCACTATTTTGCCACACTGCCCTCCGATCGTCTTAGTCCCATCTCCGCACTGTTCTCACTTCAACTATTTAGGCTTCCTTCCAGAATTCCCCACCTAAGCGTTTGTTTTTGCCCTTCCTTCTACCAACTGTCAATATTACGTTTTCATTATTATATTACACCCACGTAACAGGTGACGTCGAAGTTCATACGACAAGTATGGTTTTGCACAATCTGTTTTAGGGACAATATTTTAGGTTTCGATTAAAGGACTTGGTCAACTGATCAGACGAATAGATTGCCATAACCGATATTGTACGTTACATATACATAAGTAGATGTAGGTAACAATTTAACTATCCCTGTATTTAACCAAATATTAATTGAGACTCGATATATTATTGTTTTTAATTATTGTAATCAAACCACTGCGTTTTAACATAATTTTCACCAAAATAACCGGATAAATAGACACTTGTCCAGCACTACACGCCGTACACCACGCCACGAAATGACCTAATAGAGACGATGGGAATAGACAAAGACAACGCACGACAACCACAAAATGTGGTGAGGTCACTCAATAATGAGGACAGATACTTCGATTTAGCTACAAATGTACCAAGTACGAGTTTATTTCAAGAACTTATTAACTGGTACCTATATGTGAGTGAAAGTAGTCAGTTTTAGTTCAAATATTATCATAAATTATTAGTAAAATTATCAAAATGCTCAATATTGAGCGAAAAAGTACTGAATAATTTCACTCGATGGATTGCTTTCACTCACACCGATTTTTTTACAGTGTACGTAAGGACCATCCCTTTTTGCTCCATGTATCATTACTTACAGGACATCATGTATAAGCGAATATCTTTACGATTCCCCGCATTTCCAAAATGCCTTGCGTAAAGGGCCATCCGAACTGAGATTTTCGCCGTCCATTTCACCTACTGACTTGAGGCGATTTGTATCCGCGCCACCAAGGCCACGCCGATTAAGACTTACCCGCGAAAGAAATTGACCCCTCGCGGTACCGTCATCCCGGTCCAATTTATCACATTGAAAAGGATCCTCATTGAACGGCAGTCCGGTTCCGTCCGAATTTTCCTTCCTTCGCCCGGCTGGAGATGAGGAGCTGGCTGCACACACAAACACGTCAAGCTGCGGCCCGAAACGCCCAATTGGCAACAGTGCCGGAAGCCATTTTTCGGGTCAGGTTCTCCCCTGCGCGAAGGGGCGGAAGGGGTGCGTAAGATGGTCGGGTCTTTCTGTGGTTGCTCGATATCGCGGTAGGCCGGTAAAATCGGGCTAGATAAAGTTAATAAATAGCGTAATAGCGTATTTATAAACTTTTTTTGTTGCATCAGAACTTTTATTTTGTTTAAGAGGAATTAGAAATTTTCAATTACATTTTCATCGGCAATTCTGCTGCATGGTTTGTTACGCTACTAAGTTGGCAGTGCCAACAACAGCCAATATTGATGTTGAGTCGCTTAATTTTATTCTATTGACGAATCGTAAGCTTGCGTTGTTTCTGTATGCAATGTTTATACAGTCTAAATCTATTACAAAAAAAGAAGAAATATGTGTACAGGATCAGTCAAAAAGTCATAACGAAACAAAGTTGCTTTTTCTTTAAGGGAACACCCTGTATATTGTTCCATATTTCTATTTTTCTCGAAATTCTAAACAAAATTCATATAGCACATCATGTACCTAAACTTAACCGTTTTCGGGATATCGAACTTTGAAATTATACAAAAATTTTGGTCCATTAACTTTACAGTCCATCAAGTTACCTTTGAAAAGTTGTAGCTCCATAACAACGCCGCGTCGTTCTTTTGTCTAATAGTGATTATCCTGACAACACATGACAAAAATACCTTGAAACTGTTGATTTAAAAATACGTTCCCGATCCGGATGGAATTCATGAAAAATATCCACTACGTCACAACTTCGTTTTCTATCATCATATTTTATGATCATTAAAGCTTTAATACGCTCGGTTTCACTTAAACATGCCATTTTTGCGAGAAAATTGTACACACCAAATATATAAATCTCTTGGATTTGGGTAGGTCTTTCACAAAATATTTTTTTCTGATCTATTAATTAATTCTTGTAGTCGAGTTTCGTTATTTTTTATTTTTCAATCAACTTGCATAATTTTTGGGTGTAAACTGTGTTAATTGATGCCATTTCAACCAATGCAGAACGTCATTTGCAGTCTTGGCTCCTAAAAACATAATAGACTATATTTCTTTATTTGTTATCGCCCTTTTTTAGACAAATAGACCAGTGCTTAAGCCTTCAAAAACGGTAAAAAGTGAAAAAAAATTATAGTAGGATGAAACCCATTGGAAAAGGAAGAGAATATAACGGAAATCAAAAGAAAAATAATTTACGGGCGATCTGAGGTTGGGAAGGGGAAGGGGGTGAGTTTTTAAGGGTAAAAATCTGTTTATCTTGATTTCCGGAAAAACTACAAGTCTTATGGAAAAAAGTTAATTGGTAAAGTTGTAGGTAATAAAAAGATCTACAACTTTTGTATTTACACTTTTTTCACATAACCTCAAAATTTATGTGAAAAATTCAAATAACCAAGTTTTTGGTTTTTTATTTTTATCTTTTAAAAAAAAATTTTTTTTTCACGAAATTTGGTGAAAACTTACCTATTTATGTCCCAAACACGCTGTAATTTTTTTGATTTGAAATATTTATTTTTTCACCTTATTTTTACTTAATATCGAAAAAGCACCCTAATTTTCAATCGAAAATTCTCACGTCAAAATATCTGCTTTTTTAAAAACGTCGGTGGGCTTTTTCTTCGTTGAAATCTCTACTTTCTGATGGTGTAAAAAAATATATACATTACTATGGTAAGTTTTCTCAGGAAATGCAAAGAAACGAACTAGAATCCGAAATTTTTTTTCTAATCATTATGTACAATTTTGAGCTATTTATTAAAATTTACACTTTAATTACTCGAAAAACGTAAGATTCCATGTTACATTGATAAACAAAAAAATTACAAGTCGAAATATACTATTATAATTAACAACCAAATAAGTTAATAAAGTTAATATTTAATAAGACATCTACAATATTTTGAGAAAGTTGTAGAATCTTCTTTCGTTTCTTTGCATTTCCTGAGAAAACTTACCATAGTAACGTATATTTTTTTTACACCATCAGAAAGTAGAGATTTCAACGAAGAATAAGCCCACCGACGTTTTTAAAAAAGCAGATATTTTGACGTGAGAATTTTCGATTGAAAATTAGGGTGCTTTTTTGATATTAAGTAAAAATAAGGAGAAAAAATAAATATTTCAAATCAAAAAAATACAAAATTACGTGTTTGGGACATAAATAGGTAAGTTTTCACCAAATTTCGTGAAGAAAACATTTTTTTTGTAAAAGATAAAAATAAAAAACCAAAAACTTGGTTATTTGACTTTTTCACATAAATTTTGAGGATATGTGAAAAAAGTGTAAATACAAAAGTTGTAGATTTTTTTATTACCTACAACTTTGTCATTTAACTTTTTTCCATAAGACTTGTAGTTTTTCTTAAAATCAAGGGAAACCGTTTTTTACCCTTAAAAACTCACCCCCTACCCCTTCCCGACCTCAGATCGCCCGTAAATTATTTTTCCTTTCATTTCTGTTATATTCTCTTTCTTTTCCAATGGGTTTCATCCTACTATAATTTTTTTTGGTTTCAAAAATTATTGACCCTGGTCTAAAAGATTTTGTTATCGATAAAATAAAAATTTAAAAAAATGGAAATAAAAATAATTTTAATATATGTTTCCAGATATATTTTACTGGAATAAAATATCAGTGAGTGTAAAAATAACGATTTTTAACAAAATGTAGGTATACATTGGAAATCGGGATGGCCTCAAATCTCAAATCAGTCGAGCTCAAATACAAATTAACAAAACGAAAATATATTTGATTTAAATCAGCAAAAAGAAACAAAATCTTAATTTTTCATAAATAAGCGACAGTTAAAAATATCAGTTTTCTATAACTAAAAAAATATTTACAGTATTTTTTAACCCAGATTCAAAATAAAAGCCAGAACAAAAAAACATATTGCAATTTCACTTAAAGGAAGATCTTCAGAGACATTGACTTTTCTGAGTACATATTTGATGTTTAGCAATCTTCCGATTCCGAAACAATATGCTCTTTGACTGTATCAGATTTTAAGAACGAAAATATTCTGATTTTTATTAAAATAAGGCCATAGAGGTTATTTATTTGAATATATCATTTATATTGGCAAATATAGTGGCTACAGTATAACCCTTTAATATCCTGGATTTTAACAAGAGTTCAGTTTGTCTGAATTTTTACGTTTTTCCAATTTTTCTAAGGAACATTTTTTTTCTGAAAGATTTGGACCTCAGGTCCTAAGCAACAATTTGTTCTCTCTCAATGAGTAATGTCAAATGGCATTTGATACGCATTTGAGTAACTGTAAAAAAACACTCAAATAATTGGTTTCGAGAAAAACTGCCCATATTTCATGGAAAATTACTTATTTCGCTTGAAGGTTTGCCTTATTTTTAATGTTCAACTTAGTCTTAAAGTTAAGTATTCTCTAATTTTTGCTGTATTCGAAACCGTGTCAAAAAGTGCCAATTTTATACATTACAAAGTAAAATTATGCTATTTTCCGTCCGCAAAATGGCTCGAAAGGACCGGGCTATCGTTGGGCGAAGCCGAAAGAGACGGTGACTGGTTTTGGGCGCACATATACACACACACACACACATACACTCGCGAGTATGTTAATTTGGCAATCGTTTTGCTCGCACCGGTGCAGGCACCTTATTCTTTTTACTGCCTAAACGGCACGCCGGGTATTATCATATCCGACGTGAGGAGTACTTTGGGTAGGTAGATACTACCGGCCGGCGATTGACGCTCGGGCCAGCGGCGTACCTAAAATTTTCAGCCGGGCTCGGTGAATATATAGCTTTGTTTTGATTCTCTATTTCTGAACAGTCCAGAATCATCGCAAAACTATAAACGCAATAGACAAAATTCTGAACGATTCAGAACTATCCGGAGTTATTTGAAAACCAAAACGCATTACAAAAATATACATACACTCATAAAACCCAAAAAATATACTTTTCTTAAACGAAAAAAAGGAACTGACAAAATTATGAATGACAAACGGAGCTTGGGAAAATGGGAATAACTACGCATGCGCCAAACAATACAGTCTTAAGCAATTCGTGCTAGGGAGCTAGAACTACTTTGGATGATTCAGAATGGTTCCTAATCAAGTTCGAATAAAACCAAAACAAACATCTGCAAAATTCTGAACGGTTCAAAGTAAACACGAACGCATATTCGGAAACGGATTTTATGGGAACCAAAACAAAGTTTATTACATATTTCCTTAAGAATTCGTAGTTTGTCTAATTTTTTTCTGATAGGAAAGATTTTTACGAAAGGGTATAACCTTAAACTTTCAAGATGTTGCAAAAGTAAAATTTTTCGTTCAGTAATTCAGTTTTTCTATTTAAAAAAAAAAACAATTGAGCGTTATATTCTAGGGATGTACAACACATCCATTTTTCTATCCACACCATGGGTTTCCCGGTTATCTTAAAAAGTCGTTCAAATAAGGGTAATTTGACCTGTCTTTTTCTTTTCCACGTTGTCGATGAATTGCCCATAATTTTGAAGTGAACTTATATTTATTTTAACTAAAAACTAAAGGAGAAACGTTATTAAAATTCTTTTTTATGAAAAAGTTCTTTATTTATAAATTGTCCACTTTTGCAGAGAGATTTTCAATGTTTAGAAAGTAAAAATGCAATTTTCAGGTGAAGAAAACGTGTATCGCAGTTGAATCTAACAATTTTTCTTGATAATATTCTACAATAACTACATGTGTGGGTTCACATGTCGTACAAAATACAAGTTAATTTTCAACTAAAGTGTTCTGTACACGTTATTTGAAAATATGATAAACACCAACGCCAACAGTTTTGTTAAATCATGTCGTTTCGACTTGTTGACCATTTTCTTTGGGAAAAATACATATATAGGGTGTCCCATAATGAATTGTACATACAGTAACAAGCGATTTTTGACGTCATAATAATGTGATCTGGCTAAACTTAGTCTAAAAGTTGATAGTAATCAAGATACAGGGTGTCAAATGAATATGAATGAAAAACTCAATTCAAGAAATTCAACAGTAACCTAGACTTTTTTAGTAATGCCATCACATACGCCAAATAATAGGCAACCACATAGTACACATTGTCATAAAGATTTTCTCAATATTTTATGTACTTTGGACATAAGTGCCAAAAAAATGGCTTCTTTGCCATGACCTTAAATATTGAGATATTCTGGCAATATTAGAAACATTTAAGAAGTTTGAAACCCCAAGTGACAGACTAATAGGATTATAGAATTTATATTTTATTTAAATTTATAGAACAGTATTGACTTTTATAGTACCTAATTAATAAATTAAAATTATATCAATGTTACTGAGCATGCGCATTAAAGATAATTTCATGTAAGCCAATTAGCCCTGCAACAGGATATTATTCAAGGAAAGTTTGGTTATGGTTAAGAGTACGTCTATAATAAACCACTAGAAGAACAAAACACTCGATAAACACACTGACGCAGTACAACACCAAGGAAAACAATAACAATACTAGTAGAACTAGAAAATGCCACGATTAAACAAAACAAGAGAAACTACGCTAATGATGACAGCAATAACATATCAACAAGAGCTCACCTGCGTATGAGGCTATTCTTTCCGAGCTTGAGCATTAGGCATAACACGGCTGATGTTAAATTTTTACTTTATTTAAATTTAGGAATATTTTTATATCGATTTTTAAAATTTTGAAGCTCATTAGTGTATCTATTTTACGAAACACGTGTTGGTTGTTCTTAAATACATACTTCCAAATCCATGTAAAAATAAATTAATTTGAAGTTGTTCATTTCTATAGTATCTATGTAAATAGTATACAAAGGTCAGATTCTGTACAATTTCAACTACGACAATTTGTTGCGGGTTACCTAAATATGTGACGTCACACTAAAAGAGTCTATTCTAACACTAATTAAATGGCATAATCTAGTTTTGAGAGCGTCTTTCATTGTTTCTGTTATTATTTGTAGGAATACTTTAATAACGTGCATCTACAGGTTAAATCGTTTAAATATAAATATCTCGAAAACGGTAATTCTTAGCAACGTTAAAAAGGTATGCCTTTTTGTTGTAAAAGTGATGGAAAAAGAGATGTTGCTATCAGAAATTAAGATACAGTGTGTAACAGAAAATTTGAAATTTGAATTGTTCAAATCAAAAAACCCATTGATTTCAAATTGCGTTTAAATGCAACAATTACTTCGAAGGTTACTTAAAGAAATTGAAATTAAAATTTTTATTTTCACACCCTGTAACTTGGTTACTATCAACTTTTGGACTAAGGTAAGTCTGGCCAAATCACATTATGACGTCACAAATCACCTGTTACTCTATGTACAATTCATTATGGGACACCCTGTATGTATTTGTATTAAAATAATTAATAAGCAATTTTTCGTCGGTCAAAATTTATTCCTTCACTCGGTGCAATCCCGCGCACGCCGCTGACCCTCGATCGATGCGAATTCGGTTTCGGGTTCTTGCTTTATTGCACTTATTAAGGCACGGGCATTGCGAAAGGTGTACTTACGTCGACTCGCGTTGAGGAGATCGCTGATGATGTCAGTCCCATTGAACCAGCCCGCCTTTGGCCCTATCGTCGCGTCGTCCGAATGATCGATAGGTTGATCTCCGATACGGCCGCCGCGTATAGCCGTTTTCGGAACGAGATTGATCGTCGACTGTATCGCCCATTTCCTGCCAATCACCCCGATATATCATGTGCGCGCGCGTTAATACTGCCGATGTTTCTTATCGGCTTTATCGGGAACCGAGAAAGGTCGAGAAAACTTACGAAAATCATCGACAGTTTTCGAGAAATTTGCGCGCACGCAGGTTTAGTAAATATGAAGGCGATGCGAGTGAAGAGCTGTTGAAATTTATGGATAATTGGAACAGAATTCTCCAAAATTTTATGCAAATTGTCATAAATATGCAATGTGGTTCGCTTTCTTACAAATTCATCCGAATTTCTGAAAATAGTTTGCTCTCAACACTTCAGTACGAATAGTTTTACATTTGTGTATTGTGTATGAAATACGGTTATCATAGGACCAAAAATGTAAGTAAAATTATTATGGAACAAATTAGATTGATTTTACGTCACTTGGTCTCTAATAGAGCTGATGCTTAGTTAATACATGTCACAAATAAGATTACCAGATCTATTTCATGACTGACCCGGAGATTGCTGTTATAGGTTAGGTTAGGTTATTGATGTATTTGTAACGGTCGTAGTTATTTGACATTTTAATAATTTAATTTTGATTTGAGTACTTCATGAGTTGGCGTTAATTTAGATAATAGTGTAAGCTCGTTCTAGACATTATTAGCGTTTTGGAAAACTTTTTTCGCGCTTTAATGAGTAGCGATAAACATTTTTGCCAGAATTGTGCACAGATACAGTAATTAGGAACCTATATAGACACGATTTTTATTTACGAAAGATGTTTTTAAAACTATGCGCAAATACCTCAATGCAGATTGATATCATAGTAGGCTATATCTCGGACTTTGAAGATTTATTAATCCCAGTTCAGTGAGCAGGTGATAATGGAACGTACGAGAAAACCTTGTAAGACATCGGACGATCTTTACCAAATCGTATACTTAGTACAAATTAAGGAGATGGAGATTAACTATTGCCAACTACATATTTGCATTTTTTATAAAATGATTTTACCTGACCCTTTGCACAGAATATACCATTTGACAGCTTGGACCAGAAAAACGGTTTAATGCAGCAACTTGTTAATTTACAGGCTTATTGCGGGTACATTGAACTGTAAAAATTTCTATTAGCATTAGTTTTTTCATCAATATCTGTAAATTAGCGGTAGATTTTCTAAAAAGCTGTAAAAAAACATTTTTTGCACTTTTTTCAAACTGAGGTCAAGGATGGAAAAAAAATTTCTTCCAAAACCATGGCAGGTCCTTGTAGAGAATTTATTTAAGTTTTCAAAACTGTCCTTGGATTTACTATGCAATAATTTCTTGCAGAGATATCGATGATTAAAAACAAGTGTTATTTATCATTCAAACATCGATATCTCAGCAACCAATAGTCGCACGGAGACCATTCAAAAATCAAATTGAAGCAGAATAAATGAGCTAACTCACCTCTGCGCTGCTTGAGGTTGAAAAAAATTTCCTGAATCCATGGACAGTCCTAAAAAAAAAGGAAATTTTTTCCCGAGGTATTTCTTTTGATTGCTCGATAATCGAGCTCAAAAATTTTTTTGTCGGAAGACCTTGAAACTAGAGACAAAGCTTCAAAGTAATTTTTTTATAATCTCGATACGACCATTTTTCACTAAATTAAAGCTTTTCGAGACTCACTAAAAAATTCGTGAACATTTTTTGTTGCTTTAATTTTTTCCAGTAGTGTATATATAATAATTTTTCAAAACTGTTATTTAAAATTTATTAAAATTGCGTCTGTACAAAATTAACACTCAATTTTACTCTGATTAGGTGAAACTAGAGAAAAAAATACATCAGTTTCATTGCCAGATTGTTGGAGGAGGGTCAATAAGGCCAGATGTCGGCCCTATCAGAAATTGATTCCAAACATATGGAATATGTTTGTTGAACTAAAGCAACAATATTAAGTCGATTCTAGGCAAAAGGGATCAAACCTCTCCACCCAAAACACTCAAAAACTCTTAATAACGTAATAAAACTATTTTTCCTACATCTGATACACAGAATCATACAGGGTTTTCAAAATGTTTGGAACACCCCCTCTATCTCAGAAAATACTGCTCAAACAAAAAAATGATTAGGACAAAAGTTGCAGGGTTTTTAGTGAGCAATCCAACGGTGACCTTGACCATGACCTTGATCATGACTTTGAAGGTCATTTAGAGGTCAACCTGAAAATTTTATATGGAATCGTATATTTTTGATCCCGGAAATGGAAAACTGGAAATTTTTACGTTCGGATATAACCTTGACCATGACCTTCAAGGTCGTTTACAGGTCAAATCGATTTTTAATAAATGACCCGGTATTTATCGCTCTTTTCATTTCCGGGATCAAAAGTATACGGTTCCATTTAAAATTTTCAACTTGACCTCTAAATGACCTTCAAGGTCATGGTCAAAGTCACTGTTGGATTGCTCACTCAAAACCCTGTAACTTTTCTAATAATTTTTTTGTGTGAGCAGTATTTTCCGAAATAGAGGGGGATTCCAAACTTTTTGAAAACCCTGTATAAATAACATTTTTAGTGTACAAATTAAGTAAAATATACTTACTTATAGTCATAAAAAAAAACTTTTACCTCTGCCCCTTCCACCCTTTCCCCCTTCTACGTAACCCCTGAAAGATATTGAAGAATATCAAAGAGATTTCACAAAAACATTTATCTGTCAGTCTAATATAAACAATATTGAAATGTTTCTAGTTTATAAATAATAATCCGCCTCCTTTCATTCGAGCGTTCATCCTGTATATCTTTTTCTTCCTTGTACCTCCATCTTGTTTCTCTAAAGACATAAAATAGGGTTTAAGTATAATATTACAGTTCATTTCTAATATTTTTTGTTATAGTTAGAAGCGAGTCTCCTTGCCTCTCACTGATTGGGGTGGTGGTTTAAAATGAGTCCCCTGTGAAGTGCTGATGGCTGGGGGGTTTACTTATAACTAAATCTAGTGGAATATTATTTTTTCTAGACTTAAATGTTTTTACATGATCTAGAATTTCTTTTATATTCAATTCTTTACTTAAGTGTCTTTTAGAGGTTATGTAATTAGAGGAGTAGAGGGGGAAAAGAGTAAGAGTTTACTTATGTGTTTATAAACAAGTGTTTTAACTTAAATTGTGCCCGAAAAATATTATTTATATGATGTAAGTACATCAAATGTAAGAAAAAAGGTTTTATTACAGTTTTAAGCATTTTTTAATGTTGGGGTTGGGGGGTTGTATCCGTTTTGCCTAGAATCGATTTAATATTGTTTCAGAAAGTCCAAAAAACATATTCCATATGATTAGCATGAATTTCTGATAGGGCCTTATTGACCCTCCTCCTTTCTTCTACAAAACTTTTTATCTTGTTCTGACGTTTTTCTTTCATGGACATAAATTGTAATGCCTGACCTTAATAAAATTAAATTGCACCCTGTACAGCTGTAAACAATAAAGTTTCCAACCAAACTGCTTCAAATAAGGAAATTCCTTCATGTGGGAGACCTTTTTTTCGTCCACCGCTGTACTAATATCGAACAATTGTATCAAGAGGATCCTGCATGTAATCGCGTAAAAAAGGGGATCGGAGCCATACGCGCCAGATAACCGCGAATCAATACTCGCCCTTTCGCGACTGTAAAAAAAGCGAAACGGCATCCACCTGGTCCGGCGGCGGCGGTCGTCCACCCGCGACAGGGACGGTGCCGGTCTTCGTCACAGGACCCGCGGGAGAAAAATCCGGTCCCTCGGATCGCGCCGAATCGATTCTAAATCGATCAACCGTGGAGGAAGAAAAATCGACAATGCGCTGGCGACAACTGCTGCGGCGGGGGTGAACGAACCGACAACGGGCGGACGGCGCCCAACGTCGATTGATGTATGGATGTGACGGAATCCACGCCGATACGGTCGCTGTTCTGGCCGTAAAGGCACTTCGAAAAAATAAAATGTTGACCGAACTCTGTAGTTCACTTAGGAATACATAGTGAGAAACGTAAAATTCCTACGATACAACAAATTAGCAATAAACAGGGTGTATGCTGGTCTGGAGAGCCTGGAATTATCAAGAAATTTCATAGACCTGGAAATATCTAGGAATTTCTCAAATTTTCCTTAAATTTTTTCGAATTTCAATTGTAACCGGCCTTTATCCACAAAGGCTGTCTATAGATGTTGCGTTGGAGGAATTTTTCACCTGTTGCGCATCATTAGAAAATTAGAATATACGTTTTGTGATATTATACTTCTACTTTTAAAATCCGGCTGAAAAATTAAAACCGGACCACCTCCAACGCATCCAGAAGTTTTGCAAAATAGTGCACCAAAAAATTCAAATTGCATTTATGCCAAAGCTAATGGTCCCACAGCGCCTGCTTTGTGCACACTTAAAGTACATATAATTCACTACTTTTGAGCACAGGGTCAACTCTATAACTTAAAAAATGTCGGAGTAATGAATTTTTAAGAAACCGCAAAATTTTCCGAATTTCCGGGGTTTTCTTCGTTTGCAATTATCCGATCGGATCTATCGACTTCTCGTTTTATTCGTATTACGATTCTCTACAAATTGTCTCTTTATAGCATTTAGATTGCTTCGTTAATTTAGGTTTTATAAGCAAAAAACTAAAAAAATTGCGTTTTTTTGCATAAAAACGTTTAGAAAAAATTAATTCATTGTAAGTTGGAGTAGGAAACATATAAGCATATATCTACAGACTGTCCGTTTGCTACTAGTATTTTATGTCACAAAATCGCTGATTTAATGCTCTATTAATTGGCTTATTAATGTGACAGCATCTATGTGAACACCTTGTGTTGTATGTTTGTTGGTTGAGGATCATCGAGAATTGTCTATGCTTCTGTTTTTTAATCCTTACAGAATCAAATTTAATTATTACTGCAGAAAAACTATTTAAGAAACTATTTGATATACAGAAAAGCTTAATTTGTCAAACTGGAGCAGAATTGAAGACTTATTATCAACATATTACTAAAAAAGAACAATTAAATTCCTACTCATTTAGATTTTATTCAGAAAAAAACATGAAAATCTCTTTCTAAAAACTCCGACTTTTCTATTCCAATTGAAAAAATTCTGGAATCTTTAATTAAATATCATATAAATTATTTCCTTTTTAGTAATACCTAATATGACATCCATACGAAAAAAAATGTTATTTCAGTGATTCAAGAATATTTTCAGTCGAACTACACAACGAAGGAAATATTTGTTTATCTTCATTGTAACCCCGCTAAATTCTGTTCTACTTTGTCAGTACACGATACAATACAGCTATAGGCTTGTATATTATAGTTATGTTGTCTGTTGCAGCTAAAGTAGTCCAACAAATTATTTTTGACTAATTTTCCACTTGTATTTATCCACATATATCTTTCTCTCAAGTGGTTTTACGTCAAAAAAGTGTATTACGAATTTGCTCCATTTTACACATGAAATATCAATATCTCCACAAGGTTACAATCTTGGTCCACTCCTCCTAATATTTGTAAATGACGTACCGGACATGCCGAGCTATTCAAATTACCTTCTGTTTGCAGATGATATATGAAATTATATAGAACAATATCAAGTATTAAGGACTGATATTAATAGGATTTATAAATGGATCATAAATTATGTTTTAGTGGTTCAGAATATATTCGATAATGTCATTTTCTCCGAACAATGAAAATGTATATTATGTCTGTAAAATGGATGATAACTAATTTAAATAACTTAAATAATGTCGGAGATCTAGGTCTCTATTATTATGATTTCAAAATGGACTTTACACATTACATTTGAAAAATAAGAGATAAGACAGTAGCAGTGAAAATATTGGGATCATGAGACAATAATTTGAATTGAATATAAGTACATCGAAACTATTTTATTTTACTTATGCGCTACCTAAACTTGAATTTGTTTCTGGTTATTTTTTTGGCTACTACTTTTGTCAAAGAAATACAAAATGTATTTTTAAGACACTTATATTGTAAAAGATATATAATATGTATATCTCGACTCTAGAATGATAAGGACTTGGATTTCAAATTCCATTTATATACAACGTTGTCCAATTGTAACCACGATGTCACTGCTCGTTTTGAACGTTTAGGAAGGACCTTTTCAATAAATTTACTAGATTTAGTAAGAGTTTAGATTGATTTCATTATCAGGCATGTTGTTTCCCGTCTATGCACCCCTACATTGTTTTGGTAACCTTCTTTGTCTTTATTTTGTATTTTTTTAATTGTAAAACCTACCAAAATTAACTATATTGTGATTATAGATATTTGGGTATGTCACGTAAAAAGGCAATTTCTCCCTTTAAGATAATAATAATATCAGTAAATAATAAATAACTAGACCATAGCTAGCTATGATTTTCATAAAAGATAGTGTTGATTTGATCCGTAAGACGAAAATCATTAGAATTATTAAAAAAATACGTATCCCACTAGATTCTACGTAAAAAAAAATCAATAAAAAAATCCAACTGTAGCCGTTACAGGCGTCGCCCAAAATATAAATTTTGATTTTTTTATTCTTTGGCTAATTCCTAAACTAAAAAACAACGTAATTTTATGTTAACCTGAAGATTCCTATCTGTAATAATAACTGAAATATCCAGCATGACATCTAAAGTGAGATGCACTGTACAATGTACATGGCTGTTTGTGTTAAAAATCTAATTAATTCGAAGTTTAATCTTGGCAAAAATCTCTCTCGGTAAGACTGTAACTGTTGCGTGTTGGGTGGTCACTTTTTTGAGTTACGACTGTACGCAGGCGTATCAGGCGAGACGCCGCGACGCAAAATATGCGTTTCTATTTCCACGGGAGCACGACGGAAGTCGCTAAAGCGAAAATACAGATTGACCCCGACGCGACGTTGCCGCGATTCGCGCGACACTGGAAACGGAAATCCTCTAATTGATAATGAATGAAAAGTGGTTTCATTAACAAAGTTTTCCTGAAATAGTAGCGACTTATGAAGAATATTATTGAGGTTATCAGAAATTGATGAAGGTAGCGTGCTTTTGTTAAATTTGCAAGAATTTTTTTTACAGCTGATATGGGTTAGGTACAACAAATAATGACAATAGATTCATTATGAAGAATTTTTAAATAATGAGTCGAACTATTATCTAATTTTTTTGTTCGTGGATTTCTTCTTCAAGTGTTTTGCTTTATATATGAATTTTTTTAACTATGTCGAAGAAACATTTTATCTCTAATTTAGCCACTATGTATACTGAGTTGATTTTTCTGCTCCATTAGCAAGGTGTATATCAATCTGGGCAACTTATTTCTGATGTTATGACATCTACCTGTATATGTGTCGTATATTTATTGGTTCACTTTTGAGGAATTAGTTTATTAATATACCCTTTTCCCTTTTTTTTAAAGATAGATTAGATAATACTTATCAACCATTAAGAAAATAATTAAATTCTTATTGATTTGGATTAAAGAAAAATTAAAAATGTAAGTTTGTTATTTCCAATTTAATTGGAAAAATTGTTGAACCATTCTGTAAATATCATTTAATATATATTATGTGATATTATAGTAATTATTCTTTCTGTTTAAATAAACTACAATATAGCATCCATGCGAAAAAATTAAATTACTTTCTCGAAATTGATGTCTTAAAAAGAGAAAAAGAAACTAACTTTTTTAGTAGAATGTTGCTAAGCATTAAATTTGACACTACTTTGTTTCACTCTCCATATAAGTATAAACTTCTTAAAAGTTGACACTAAGTGGAAAATTTTTGTATGAATGAAAAAAAATGTAAATAATGATTTTTGCTTGTCTAACAATAAATAAGCGCAACCTGCGTCAATTTCCAATTTATTTAAATTAAATTTAAATTTGAATATGGAAATTAAATCGAAGAAATCGAAAGATTAGTTTTCGATTTCTTCAGTTTCAGTTCTATTAGAATTTAGTTCAAAATCCCATATATATTTATAAAATACATTTTTTTTTAATTTCTGTTGATTAAAATTGCTTTTTCTCCTAAATCATTGTACATTTGCCCTTATT
Organism: Anoplophora glabripennis; assembly: GCF_000390285.2. Classification (NCBI taxonomy): domain Eukaryota; kingdom Metazoa; phylum Arthropoda; class Insecta; order Coleoptera; family Cerambycidae; genus Anoplophora; species Anoplophora glabripennis. The sequence goes on along the minus strand of NW_019416524.1, from coordinate 258,591 downwards.
TGGTATTTGGGCAGGCTAAAGTTATTTAAAAAAATGATTCCTTTCTAAAATCTGAAATAAGGTAATTTTAACTGTAGTGCAAATTTTATGGCTTCCACTGTATACTGTTTTAAATAATCGGTGCCAAATATTTACGTGGGAGATATTGAAAAAAAAATGTATATGAAATTCTGGTGAAAAATTTAAACTGATATAGAGCTTACATCTTCCGCTAAGTTCAAGCAGAGTTACTAGCAGGACAAAATGTAGGTGTTACTCAGTGGCGGCTGTTGCGGGGGCTCTGGGGCGGCGTCCCCCTAGTATTTCTAGGGGGACGCCGCCCCATAGTAGAAAAAAAATAATTTAAAATTTAGTTTATGATGTCATCTAGAGTAGCCCTATGAAATGCAGTCAATTTAATTTTACTTGCAAAATTTATTTGAAAAACACTGAATACCTGGGCTCCTCGTAGCTCGCCTCTAAATCTGTAAAGTGTTTACAACGGTGGTCATGGTTGCCGTCGCGCAGCAGTGAAAGACGGAGTGGGAGTAGCGCATTTTTACTTGGGCTCTGTTTTAGTCAGTCTGTAAGCAAATAATAGCTAGTTAATCACACTTTTTTTCTTATTATATGTAATTTGGTTACGTGTGCCGTAAAATGTTGTTACCTACATATTGTTTCTTGTGTGTTATTAAAAGATATAAAAGTTAAATGAGATTGTGAAGACAGACTAACGGCACTTGCAATGCTGTCTATTGAAAAATCAATGGTGCGAGAATTAACAAACTTTAATGAAAAAGTAATTGAAAAGTTTATTTCGGACAAGAGCAAAAGAATGGACTTTCACTATAAAGAATAATACATTTTTCCTATATTTCAATGGTAATTAAAATAAATCTACCTAATTATATTTGATTTTTGTTTTTCAATATTTTGTACGTAAATTTTTCTTAAGTAATTATACAAGTAAGGTAGATTTGTGACTTTAAAATATTACGACTTGCCAACTTGCCTTAATAAAATATTGATAGTAAGAAAGATACAGGGTGTTAAAAGTGAAATTTCAAAATTTATTTTTCGCAATAACTTGAACGTTTTTGGACATTTATACAAAAAAAAAATTAACTGGGGGTGTTTTGGTATGAGAAATCATAATTTGGTATCTACTTTAATGTATTTTTTAGTGGGCGCCACATAACCCAGATGTGTCGCATAAATGTACGCTAAACTTTTTTGCCCATCAAGTTAGCGCTCTTTTTGGAAAAAAATATTAAAGGCACGGCATTCTAAGTACAAAAATGTATACTTGTTAACAACCTCTAAACTTAACGGTTTTCGAGGTAATCGAATTTTTAGAATCGGCTGCATAATTCTTTAATTCATTTCTTCTTCTTCTTCTTCATTTAGTGGTTGGTCCTTTAAAAGTCCCATAGCACTGCGGCCTAATTAGGCCTATTGTGCGTCCTATTCAGCAAGTAGATTTGTCCTTTTTACAAAGTCCAAAAGCTTCCTTGCTGACACTTCTCTGAGTTCCTTGGGTTCCAAATAGGGTCTCCCAAGGAGCGCCATTCTGCTGCGTGCAAATCCCGGGCATTCGCCCAGGATATGCAGAGAAGTTTCATCCGCCGATTCACATCCTCGGCAGACCGGACTGTCTACAAGCTTTACTTTGTGTAGATGTTTCCTAAAGTGACAGTGTCCCGTTATGAGTCCTGTCACTCTCCTGAGCCGGATTCTATTCAAGCTCAGTAGCTCATTCGCTCTTCCCTTCGAAGGATACTCCATAAGCTCCTTAGAATGGCTATGTCCTGGCCTTGAAGTCCAGTATTTCCTGTGTTCTGTCTCTGTCCATTTGCCCAGTGCCCGCCTGACCACACTGGGAGATGTGCCACAAAAGGGCTCCGGGCTAATGAACTCTGTTTCGGATCCCTTCCTAGCAAGTTCATCCGCTTTCTCATTTCCACAAATGCCTTTGTGCCCTGGCACCCAACACAGTCTGACTGTATTGTTGGTGGCCAGTTCAGTCAGCATTTGTAAACAATCCCACACCAGTTTTGAACTTACCTTGTGTGCGGCTAAAGCTTTAATTGCAGCTTGACTATCAGAGAATATATATATGAGTTTACGTCTATAACCTCTACGTACATTCTCTGCCAGACACGCCATTATCGCGAAGATTTCTGCTTGGAATACAGTGGGGATCTCCCCCAGACTGTACCTTGCACTCCATCTGGGTCTGTGTCCATATATTCCTGCACCCGTCCCTCTGGTCATTTTGGAGCCAAATGTAAACCATACTAGGCTCCACCTTTCCAGGGTATTAAACCTTTCCTCCCACTTGCTTTGATCCTCTATTCGAGTCTCAAATGGCTTGTGGAAGTGAAACCTTGGAACCATCTTGTCGGATACCATCCCAAGAGTTGGTTCCGACATAGATGTGTCTATGATCTTGGAGTGGGAACCACCCTTCCAGTCATTGTTATTCCTGAGTCGATATGCTGCTAGCCGCGCTTCTCTTTCCACCACTATATGCAACGGTGGCGCCCCCGTTATACCTAAACAGGCCAATCTCTGAGTTCTATTCAGTTTTTCCCTCGCTGTGGTCTGTTGTGTTTTCTGCCACCATACCACAGCGCCGTAAAGAATCCTGGGTCTTACTATCGACGTATACAACCAGTATGACATCTTTGGTTTCAGTTCATTAAGTCACAAATCAACCATACTTCTTTAATTCATTAATTCATTGATTAAGTCACAAATTTGCCATACTTCTATGAACTTAACTTAAGGATCACCCTGCATAATGTTGTGAATATGCGTTATTCTTAGAAACATGTTTTTTTTTTCAAAAGATTTGAAGTTATCTTGAAAACGCTGCGTTTGGTTTCTGTTACTCCACGAACTAAGAGAACATATAAACCAAAGTAACCATTTGCCGACCTAAGAATTTTTTATTAATGTGTACATCTAAACACACAAAATCAGCGTCGTACTCGTTTTCGTCAATTACTCCCCCAATCGATGCCCGCCTCGGCCTGTTCGGGTTCCCGCCGCTTTCCTGAATGGGCTCGTTATACGCGGAATTTTTTCGCATGCAAATTCCCGGCTATAAATCCGAAGCGCGCCGGCGACCGCGATCCCGCGTCTCCGGCGTCGGTAATTAGGACGGCGCGCTCTCGGCAAAACAAAAACACAACAATACCGTCTGGAATGGCCGGTGTTATTTTCGTTCGGCGCACTATTTTGACGGTGGCGACAAATATAGAATCGAATGGAGAGGAAGAGCGGTGCTTTTGACGGCGTGTAAGTGACGACGAGTGGATCTCGGCTGGAAATTTGATATTTATTTATTTAAATTGTTCGCGTTATACAGCGCGTTTTGAAAAAAAGTACCAGAAATTGTAAAGACTGATAGAACATTAAAAAAAATAGATTCGAGCCTATCAAATATGATAGTCAAAATAGATTTTGACTTCGCGAAAATTACTGGAAGAGAGAACTTTTTATTTTTCGCTTTGTAAAGTTCTCAGAAACAACACATAAAAAGTTATCAACTGTAGAGTGTACGCTAAACTAAAAATATAATTAAAAAAAAAATAACGGCGACATTCGAAAGAACAGGAAATTTTATTTAAAAAATATTAATAAAGTTTTTTTCTGAAGTGCGAATTGAAGGCTGTAGAATTTTTTTTCTAACGTACGAAAAATGAGACGGGCTCTCGAAAAGCGCGCGGCCCCAAGCGCGCTACACTAAATTTGTTATAACTTTTGATCTAATTGATCAAATCGACCTCACAAAAATGTAAATGAAAGAAGAGTCATCCGGCTATCAAAATTTAATGTCTTTAAACTTGAGAAAAAATAAATATATTTATAGTACGTATAACTTTCACTTTTCAAATGAGGATTGAAACAGTGAGCGATATGGAAAAAATCTTAAAAATTTAATTTGAAAAATATTGAGCCCAACATATTCAATAATATAATTTTAAAAAATCACAAATTTTACTTTTTAGGCCATACTTTATAGATCAAAAACTATAGTTGTAAATGTGATATTGAAACTTTATGAGAGCACTTTTTAAAGGTTAAAATATCTACTTTAAATTGATGCATTTTATTTTTCTTAAAAATTGAAATAATAGTTGAAAAAACAAAAAATTACAAAAAATAAAAATATTTCATGAAAAATCCGTAAAATTTATTGTTAAATAAAGTTTAATAATGTACAAAAAAATTTTTTAATAAACCATCAAAGAATTAAGTTAAGACCTTAAAAAAAGTAAATCCACCGAAAAATATTTTTTTTATTTATAGTAATAAGTCGAAAATTGTTATAACAGCAAATAATTACGATTTTTGATGAATTGATTTAATATTCATTTTTAAAACGTATATTCTGTATCTGAAATTGTGAATATAAGTTCTCTTATTTTGAAAGTTGTTTTTCTTGTCAGTTTGGATGACGAAGCTAAGCAGTGAGCACACCAAATATTTTTTTGTTACTTACAGTTTTCGTTTATTAAATAATTATTATTAGCTTTGTTCCTAGTAGAATCCAAAACAGTTTCCAACAGTCAGACGCATGCGCATATGGATATAATGCTTACATAAGGTTCAAAATCCATTGTTTTGAATCAAATGCGATTGCGTCGGACTGTTGGAAACTAATTCTAATGCACTTGGAATAAAGTTATTATAAATGGTATAAGAATATAATTTTTATATTTTCGACTAAGCTGCAGTTATCAGTGTGTTAAAAAGTGTATTATTCACATATTTTGTCCATTTTGAGGTTATACTCTCGTACACTTGTAATTATTTAATGTAATATTATTACTTAATACAAATAATCTTCATTTGCATTTAAGGTATTTATATTCGTTTTCTTTTAAGCTAAACCTGTAAATGTATGAGTTTAATATTTATATATGAATATGATACATTTTTAAAATAATTAATGAATATATAAATAATAGGGGACGTTGATTTTGATTTATTAATTTTGTATTTAAAATCAAACTGTTTCTTTTGTTTTGAAGAAGAGCAAGATCTCGATGAAATTTAAAAATTTATTATTTTGTAATAAATTTGTTTTTTAAAAAACAAAACGTATCTTCAATAAAACCTCTTTAGCCATTTATAATTTTCATTTTTCGGACCTCTATATTACAAATATGAGCAAGTTTGATTTAAAATCGATAATAAATTGTTTAAAATAGTCAGCCATATTGGATCAGCCATTTTGAATTTTCATTTTCCGACATCATATTCTTTTTTAGCGACCTCAAAAACCCATATTACAAATATAAGCGAGTTTGATTTAAAATCGATAATTGTTAAATAAGTTGTTTAAAATAGTCGGCCATATTGGATGAGCCATTTTGAATTTTCATTTTTCGACTTCATATTCTTGTTCAGCGACATCGAAAACCCCTATATTGTCAATTTGAAAGAATTCGATTTAAAATTCATTGAACTATTTTAAATGTTATTTAAAAAAACTATTTATTATTGTTTAAACAAATAAAAAACAATTAGCGTACAAAAATAAGTTTATAACTTTTTTCTAATAATTATCTCCAAGTAATTTCAAAAGGTTTTAGGAAAATCCATGCTTCCCATAATTTTTTCGAAATAATGCGTAATTTTAAGCAATCTTGACTCCACTAATTTTGTTATCGAGATACAAGGCTGCAAAGAAAATGTTGGTACGGATAAGTTTCCAAGAGCACTCAATGAATCAATGTTGTTAGTTTCTTATTACCTGCTAGAGGTCGCTAGGAACGACCTCGCATAGTGACATTTTGTGACGTAACTTTTTTGAGATTAGATGGTTCTACTTAAAAGTGGTCTCTTGTTAAAATCGCTGCAAACATACCGTTTTTGAAGAAAAAACGCAATTGACTATCAAGTCAACTAGCTTTTATCCCTTAATATACAGGGTGTCCGGAAATGAACAAGTCATACTTAAAGGATAAGTTTGAATGGAAATGAACCGGTTTATTTCCATCGAAGATTAACAATCAGCATCATAAATCATCCTAAAATATCGTCTTTGATGACCTGTACCTCAATACAAAAGATCCACGGCTTATAGAAAAAAAACGTTTTATTTTTTTTAAGTTTTGTCATTCCTAAATGTAGGCACATTATTTTGAAAGCCTTATACCTCTCAAATACAAAAGGTAGATAAGATAGGTGTTGATATCTTCGTTTAAGAGATAAATGGTCTTTTCCAGTTTGCATCATTTTTTAATGAAGTTAAAAACGCTTTTGCTTTTGAAAATATTTTATTATTATAAAAATGTTTTTGTGTAGTTTTTTGCGTAAAATTCAGTAGTTCATTTGTTAGTTATAATCAATATTTTTTTAATATACACCTCTGTACATTAATTTTTTTATGTAATTCTACTACTTCTATACCTTGAAATAAATAGTTGTATAGATATCATGTATGATAAGTACCTATGTCATATGAAAAGGTATTTAGGCGTCCCTAAAAAAGTTTTCCGATAAAGGAAAAAAAAATAATCATTTGTATATAATGTGTAGAAAATTTCTATCCTCTAAGTATATGTTCATTTGACCAACAACATATATTAATTATTTATGTCCTCAAACAATTTTATTATATTGATGGTAAATTTCGTTTTGTTCCGTTTCAAGAGGTCTCCAATATGCCAGGTTATAAAAATATTAGTCTCTTATTTCTCCCTTTCGCATTTAAAATATGAATGGTTAATAGAAGATGCCTATAATAAATTAAAATTACCTGAATCACACCAAATTCCGCATTGCTGCACTGCACTGCTAGGCCATTTGTCGACAACTCAATTTATGGCCAGGTCGCTCAGTGCGACTGTGTTTGTGCCGCGTTTGCCCGCGCGCTCGTTCTTCAACTGGGCGACCAGACGTGTATGGCTAAATAAATATGGGAACAAGTTTTTCGAATATTTCCATGCCGAGTTGCTGCATCAGCGACCGAACCTGGTACATACTGCTAACCTCTTGGTTCTTCAATGGAGATCGGAAAGACTATACCTATGTATTTTTTCACGTTTCATTTTATTTTGTTTGAAAATCAATGAGATCTTTTTAAGGACCTTCCAGTTAAGTTTATTAGTGAAATACAAAGTACGATATAAACACGTGATGTATTGTTTGAAACCTCCCAGTTAAGTTTATTATTAACGAAATACAAAGTACGATATAAACACGTGATGTATTGTTTGAAAATATGTCGTAACCACCAAAAACGTGACTCATTGTTGGTAATACCTACTTATTTTTACCCAACGCCCAGACTGGAAGAACATCTCAAAAACAGATACGCGGAAAAGGTCACTTACATAATCACCCTCGAGGAATAACGTAATTGCATAAATCGACTGCCTTTACGGAATTTTTCCTTTTCAGTATATATTCGGAAGATTACACGGAAATTATGAAATTACCACCTGAATGTTGCGAAACGGAAACGGCATTTAAATGTCAAAGACATGATGATTTTATTTGCTTTAAATATCATCTTGATTGGTTTTCACAGATTTTTCTCGAATAATCAGACATCTGTGCAGTGGTGCTTGAAAATGCTTCATTATCGAATCTATCCATATAGGAACTTCATTTAAAATGGCTCGAACTACTTTAAATTTGACTCATTAAAATATCTAAACCAACCTTTGTCAGAAAGTGACCAAAACAGAGCCAATTTCAATTTGTTTTAATGAAATTTTGGTCTTGTAAAGGTATTTTAGGTTTCAGCCTGTTTGTTGGTGAAGTGAAATAGGGCATGATTTCAGATTCAGAATCAAATCTCCAGAAATTTTAAAATTTAGTGATTTGCGATAATGAAGCAAAGGGTACTCTGCCAGTTCCAAATTTGATTGAAACAAATTTGATTTAACAATCTCCTGAAATTACATGTGAGAACGTTCCTCATATGTTAGCTGATTTGTCTAAATCAACTACTAACTCTGGTGGCCTTCCTATTTCAGTGTTGAAGAAATATTTATTCACTTCAATTGAGTGTAAAATTATGGGAGGAATCATTGTCAGTGACTGACAAATATTTTTGTTTGACAATGCTATTCTTGTATATCAACATGGTTTTCTTCCGGGAAAATCTACTATCACCAATCTTCTTCGTTGTCTCAATGATTGTACCAAGCATTTGATTCCGAACCAGTTGATGTTTTATATCTTGATCTTAGCAAGACTTTTGACAAGGTTCCTATTAGAAGATTGCTTGTAAACTTGATCATTGTGGCGTCCGTGGAAAATTACATAAATGGATTGGGAACTTTTTGTCGGGAAGACGTTTTAGTGTCAGAGTTGGCGATTGATATTTTGATGCTCTAGTCTAGACGTTGTGAGTGGTGTTCCTCAGGGATCTGTACTGGGTCATCTACGATGTTTAATTTACTCATCCATTCTAACCAGTTTGGTGAAATATTCTCAATATGCAGATGATACTAAACTTTATATTAATCCATTTCGTCAAGTTGTACAGCTTCAGAGTAATTTATGCCTTATTGAATAATGGTGTAAGTATTGGTTGATTTCTTTTAAACCCTAGCTAATGCTGTTTACTTGATTTTAGCCGATCTAATCCGAAAACTGTTCATTTCATCAATAATATAGATGCGATTAACTCACAGAATGGCCTTGGAGTTGTTACGTGTAATGACCTTTTATGGTTAAATCATTCAAGAGAAAAGTAATGAATGCGCTGCGTGTGTTTCAAATTATTTTCCACATTGAGCCAATTCTACGCGCTGCTGATAGTTTGCCATATGGAAGAAGTAGACTTAGTTATGATAATAGGCTTCATATTTGTAATTTATTTCCACAGTGGAAAAGCTAAAACGTGCTGACTTAATTTTATCATACAAAGCTTTCTATAATATGTTCTAAGTAGATTTAAAATGTTTGTTTTGTATAAATACTTCCCGTTCACGTGGACATAACATTTTTACACAACTTGTGGTATTTTATTTCTAAACGGATTTTTGCCTACTGAGGTTGTTAAGTCTCCCTCACTAAATGCTTTTAAAAGTAAAATTGCATGATGATGTTATTGTAGTTTTTGTATATATTTGCTTTTTTTTTGTTTGTTTATCATAATGTTAACCCTCAAAGGTCACACTAGTGCGAACTCGCACCACTGTTTTTTTAACATCTGGCATTTCTCAGGTAGTAGCTGCCAGAGTTCCCCCACCACGATAACTCCTTCTATAGCCCAAACAGTCGCGCCGTACCACAGCTGGTCTCAGTCTGTTATTGCCGGTCAAACTAGAGAGTTTGAAAAGTCCGATCGGTGCGAATTCGCACTAGTGTGACTTTAGTGTGGACAAAAGTGTGGCTGAATTTATATCATTTAATCTAGAAATAAAGTAAATTGAAATGCAAATTTCCGATTTTTTTCACCTCATTTTACATATCTAATAGACTAGAACACTGTTTATTTAGTTATTGTTAATATAGACCACGCAAATTAAATTTTTACTCGAAAAAAGTTCTATCCGCGAGATTATTGTCTAAAGAAACATAACACAAGACATCTCTTATCTCGTGAGTCAAAAACTTTTATTAGCTAACTTTTCTATTTATACAAATAAGTGAGGAAAACAGTTTTTTCACTTTGCAGGGTGCACTTTGCAATTTTAGAGAAAAATTACTCTCAGACAGCTTATAAGGAGTTAAATTATCTGCAAAATGAGACTTGTTAAATTAAAATCGGTTAATAAACAAAAAAGTTATTGCAAAAAAACAAGAAAAGTGACAATTTTTTAATTTGTTTATAACTATCGCATTTATTGTTAAAATTTTATAAAACCTATGACAAGTTGAGGGTTTTGTCATACTTTAAAAGTGTCCAAAAGTGGGCGCTGTAGGTGCAGTAGTTTTCGCACAATTCTATTTGTTTATAACGGAGGCTCCAAAAGTTATGAACTTTAAGCCTCTGTACAGGCGTTAATTTTCAACCAAACATGATTCTGAAAGCGTCAATTTAATCTTAAAGACGTAATTAAGCGACCTATTAAAAAATATACCGTTTTTTTGATATTAACATCCTCAAATTGTGCATTAAAAAAACCTGCGTTTTTCGCTTATAAACAATTTGAATAACATATCTGGCAAAAAATTACAGTTTTAAAATAAAAAAAGTATCCTCTACGACCAACAGGAGCCAAGATAAGAATTTTACGCAAAATAAAGTTTACGACGTAAACTAGGATTTCCCGTTTGCATTGAAAAATGTGAAAAATTAACGACTCACGAGCCCTTTAAGAGAAGCTACTCGCTAAGTAAACTGTCCGGCGGCCAGCGGCGTGGTGGTGGGGAAGCTCGTCCAACCGAGTCGCGCGCTCGAGAAATGTTCAAAGTGATGCGCGCTGTAAATTTTGCAATATATCGGCTCCTATTCATCGTAGAAACTAATTTTTTTTTTTTTGTTGAAACTGGGGTAGCTCGACGAGAAAATAACAATGGGCATATTTACAATTCGTAGAATAGTCCTGAACCCCAGAAAAGATGCATCTTTTATACTTATTTTTTTTTTAATTACATATATGTCACAAAAATTATTGTTAAACGAAATATTAATTAAAATTTCAGTTTCGGTATTATTTTACTATTATTAAATAAATAAATGAATGAATTTATTTTACATATTAAGGCAAAGTAAACTTGTTTTTTCAATATTTTGTTAGCTTATTTAGCTAGCGATTTAAATGTAAAATTAAAGTAAAAATTCATAATTTATTTTCAAATTATTATTTCTTATAAAAATAGAAAAATTTTTAAATTGTATTATATTGCATTTATATCTGTTATTGAAAATGGTTGTGATTAATATTTTTTTAATTAATTTTGATTATGTTGCAAAAATTTTTTTGTATAAAATTAGTAATAAAAAAAAAATTATATATTAAAATTTCAAGAAGTTAAAATTGTAATTTTATCGACCGCATTATTTTTATTAATATTTTTTAATTTTGAGAATTTTGCAATAAATTCAAACGCTTTTTATTCTTTTTTAAATCTTTTAACAATAAATTGAAAATAATTTGTGAATTTTTACTTTAATTTTACATTTAAATCGTAATTAAATAACTAACAAAACATTGAAAAAATAAGTTTACTTTGGCTTAATATGTAAAAAAATAACTTTTTAAATGAACGATAGCTTCATTTATTTATTTAATAATAGTAAAATAATTCCGAAAATGAAATTTTAATTAATATTCCGTTTAACAATAATTTTTTGTGACATTTTTGTAAATTAAAAAAAATTAAGTGTAAAAGATCCATTTTTTCTGGGGTTCAGGACTATTCTACGAATTCGTAAATATGTCCATTGTTATTTCTTTGTCGAATTACCCCAGTTTTAAAAAAAATAAGTTTCTACGAGGAATAGAAGCCGAGATATTGCAAAATTTACAGCGCGCATCAATTTAAACAAATTAAAAAATGGGCACTTTTCTTGTTTTTTTATTTATTAACCGATTTTAATTTAACAAGTCTCATTTTGTAGATAATTTTACTCCCTATAAGCTGTCTGAGAGTCACTTTTCGCTAAAATTGATAGTTTTCCCTGCAAAGTGAAAAAACTGTTTTCCTCATTTATTTGTTTAAATAGAAAAGTTAGCTAATAAAAGTTTTTGACTCACGAGATGAGAGATGTCTTGTATTATGTTTCTTTAGACAATTTTACAATAATCTCGTGGATAGGACTTTTTTCGAATTTATATTGGCTAATTTTCCTGGTGTAATAGTATATAACATGTATTTGTCAATATTTATGGATAATATTGTTTAAAATCATATTTTTATACAAAAGAGTGCAAAATAAACGTCAATTAACAGAAAAGGAGCCAAAATATCACAACTTCAAAAAATGCCTGTATTCGAGATACCTACCGGGAAAAATCGATATCATTTTATCAATATGGGGTATTTTTTTCTTAAAAATATAGACTTTAAACCTACAATCCTTTTTTGCTTTTTCTTTAGCGATGAAATAAAAAAAATACAAATTTAAAAAAGTCAGTTTTCGAAAACGTTTTTTTTTTCAATATAATTTTTAACAAATTATTATTTTTTCAAAACTAATGACATCATTCGATTTCTCGGAAAATTTTACCCCAGTTCTGATATGATTCAAAGTTAGCAAAATCCCAATTCGCACTAGTGTGACCTTTAAGGTGGAACACCCCATGTGTGACCTTTGAGGGTTAACCGTTGTACCATGTTGTACATGGTACATAATGTTGTGTTTTATACATACTTTTATATATCTCTGTAATAATTTTGAATCGCCCATGAAAAATCCACCGGAACCGACCTCTCGCGGCATTATCCCCGATGCCGGCGAACGCGCGATCCCCGGGCTGAAAACTAAGTTCAAAGCCCCCGAGACAGCAAGCGTTTTTGCGATAACATGCGGTCGCAATGTTTCAAACGGCGAGAAGTCGCTTCCGACGGGCTAATAACTGCGATATCCATGTACACACATTCGCATTCGCCACCGTATAAATCAAAAAGTGACCCGCGCGTACGCACCATCCAGACTTTTCGGACGGGCGCTCGTAAATATCGCGAGTGTCGCCCTCCTCGCTACTACGCGTTCATTCATCTTGGCCAAGAGGGGGAAGCGGCGCACACGCGGGCGGGCGGGCGTGGTGTTGATGCCGGATTTGTTTCCGCTGCCGTGGCGTCGATTTCCGAATCTGCGGATAATGTCCGGGGTTAGTCGATACTGCTATTAAAGCACGCTTCTAGGGCTGGAGATGCGAATACATACTATTATGGAGTGAATATATCACATAAATGTGTGCTACTCAATGCGTACTGGTACAAAGCATGTAGTCCGCAGAGTAGTTGTTTCCCACAATGTAATTAGCTTGAAAATTGCACATACCGACAAAAGAGTGACCGCAAAAATTGCCCGTTTTTTCACAATTCGCAGAGAGCTAAAGAAAATAGATAAAAATGTTTTTGGTCTCAAATTACTCGTCGTAAAAAATTAAGATGAGCATAGCTTATAGTTTTTTGAAAATTTTCAAAAATGATTCCTATTTAGGGGTTGAAAAGACGCCCAAAATGAAGAATTGAATACAGTGCAACCTCCATTACCCGAACTAATTTTTGTAAGGTCTTGTTCAGTTAATCAATTTGTTCGGATAATCAAATTTAAAATGAAAACACAGTTATTTTTCTAAAAACCTATTTTAATACTTGAAGTTTGTAATTATAATATGGAAAAACATATACAAAAAAATATATAAAGAAATAAACACTTATTAAACTACATATTATTAAAGTATGTATACATAAATATATGTACAAAAAAAAGTCAATAAACTACATATTTAAACATATTTTATTTAAAAAAATCCGTTACTTTTCTCTGTGAAAGGGATTTACTTTCTAATTTTCTGGCTCTAATCTGCATCTCATTTAAAAGAAATATGTTGTGAGACGTTTCGCCATTATCACTGGCCCACGTTATACATTTGTGAAAACATTGCACGGCTTCTCCGTGAGTTATTTTGTTGTCGGCAGCTCTTTCGGTCTCATTTTCTTCTTCGGCTATTTCCACATTCTCTATATTGTGCAAGATGTCATTGTCAGTCATTAAATTTATCACATCTTCCTGTCCCACCGATTGGGCCGGGCGAGGCAAAAACCCAGTCGCACACGCAAGCGCGGCAGCAAATTTCGCATATCACCCGAGCTCCGCGGCCACCCAGTTCGGATAAACGAGGCTCGTTCGGATAATGTCTTGCGTTTTTTTCCGTTCGGTTAAGTGGATATTCGGATAAAGGCATGTTTGGATAATGGAGGTTACACTATTACCAATAAATATAAAAATTACATATTAGCATGTGAATTTTTCTATCGAATGATTCTTGATACAAAGAAAGATTTATTCTCATGAATTAAGCACGTTGAACTAGAATATCCACCCTTAAGTGCGCTCAGGGGGTGGAAATAATTGTAAAAATTCAAAAAAAATATATTAAGACAATTCACATGCTAATAGTTTTTATATCAACTGGTAATATAAATTCTTAATTTTTGGCATTTTTTCAACCCCTAAGTAGGGGTGATTTTTTAAATTTTCAAAATACTAAAAGTTATGCTCATTTCAGTTTATTGCGACAAGTAATTTGCGACCAAAAAGATATTTTTATGTATTTTTTTTAATTCTCTGCGAATTGTGAAAAAACGGGCGAAAATCACAGATTTTTTGCGGTCACTCTTTCAAAAAAAGGACCTTTAGATTAATCTGCCGTGGGAATTATAATATGAGGTTTCGGGGTTCTTTGGGTATAAATTTTGAGATTAACTTGTGGGTTTAGAAGATGCTGGTTACAACGCACTTAGGTTAACCTTTCGAAACTTCAGGCGCCTGTCGGTTTTAGTGTACAACGGTTTATAACCTTAGTATAGCCGAAATTCGTGCTCCTTGACCTTTTAGATTAGGAAATCTCAAAAACGTGAGGTCATTGGAAAATATTGAGGTTAGATTCGAATTCAGCGACCACAAAAATATAAAAATGTTATGTCTGCTTCCTAAAAAATTTCTTAATTTGGCCATGCTATGAGAAAGTAGCTGAAGTAGTAATTTCCAATTAACGATATCTTGGCGAAAAATTAATATTTTTTCAAATCGAAAGAAGGGTTTTGAAGGGCAAAGATTCTACTTTTCAGTGGTGTAATTGATTAAAAAATATATATTCGCGATGAAATATAACCTTGAATATATAAAAAAAACTGTGATTTTTACACATTAGAGTGATGGGTCAATTCTGAGGGCTTTTTTTCCTTGTTGCCTGTGTTATTATTACATTGTATTTTTATGTATTAATCGATTTTTTCAATATATGTAGTAAATAAGTAGATTGTTACACAAAATGCCCCATGAGAAAACATTTTCTAACCGAAACTAGGATTTGACAACAGTCCACTGACATCCTCAAAAAATTTCGGCTACCGCTGGTTTTTTTCCATTTTTATCTACTTACATTTTTGTAATTTTCCATCAGTACTGTATGAAAGATGTCCTGATTTGGGGGTGAATTTTGAATATTTACATATATGTAATTTAATAAATGAAAAGTAAAAAAATATTTTAAAAACAAACTAAAAAAATAACCCAAGGTGTTCATAAAACCCATAATATTATGCAAGCCCCAAACTCATAAAAGGGTTGAATATGGCTGCTGTATAGAAGTGTCATCTGCAAAAGTCTGATAAATAGACACGTACTATCTATAATCAGTATGTTCATGTTCTTATGCTTTTTACTGCTCAATTTATAGACTTTTACGTTTTTTTTTGGTCGTTTCCTAATAAGAGGCATTTTTTAGCTTTATTTGTTAGGGACTATTTGATTTATTAAACGGTACGACCTATACTACATTGTAAAAAAAATTCACTCAAATTTCACTCAATTTTACTCAATAATGTCTCAATTTCACCCAATTAAGTGAAATTTTCACTGTATTAGTATGAGTACAACTGAGTAAAACTATTGCATCAGACATGAGTTAGGTTTACTCAAATCCGAGCTACTACTAACTACTACTAGCGACTTTTGACTTTAGAGTCGACTTTTTCTCTAATATGACTTAAATCTAACTATTATTGAGTCATTTTTTACTCAGTCTCGGTTTTTAATTAACTAAATATTTAGTAAAAAAATAAATCATAAATGATTAATTATCCTGGCTGAGACCCGCCAGCTGAGACACGCCGCTGTCGGCTAAAGCCTGTTCTCCTGGCGATCACGCTTTTCTGAAGCACCTAATGGGCCCCTATTAACTGTGGTCGAGATTATAGAAGCAATATGTAGGTGGCGCCATTCAAACTACTCGAAATTAATATACATTTAAACTCACTGAGTATATATTTGAGTGAAAGTACCTAGGTACTCAGTTTTAGTTTAAATATAATCACACACATCAGTAAAATGATCAAAATGCTCAATATTGACCGAAAATGTGCTCAATAATTTTAACCAATGGATTCACTCACACCGATTTTTACAGTGTATACTTTTTAATTATTAATCCCATTAAACCGGACGCACAAAAGCCTGTAAATAGTTATAGATAACACAGCCACACAAAAAAAAGTTTTTCGTGTCTGGAGATCAGAGTATGTCTACTACATGTTTTCGGAGTCGCTGAATCCGAATCCGCGATCCATTTAACCCCATTATGTCATAACCCTATAACCGATAACTCCACTAACCACGTTACTCAGTAGTTTGACTTAATCTCTCATCGCGAGAATATGTATACTCGCATTTAACTCTATCATCTTCAACCATCCAATATTCCTTCATAAAAAGATGGTCCAATTAGACGTTGGCCAATGATGCCACACCAGACATGTACACCAAAATGACATTGATTATTTATGGGGTTGACAAAATGAGGCAGTATTGGTCTATTTCATTTGTTCTGTCCAGGTAAGCCATTGCTTACAAAATGGCTTTCATCTGTCCAAGGAATCTGATAAAAAAATCGCCTGTCAGCAACTTCTGTGAATACCATAATTTGGAAAATAAAATGTATTTTCTAAATTGTGTAACTTGTAGTCAAGATATTTATGACTACTCGTAATTCAAATTTAATTCCCTGCCACCTTGCGCAATTGAATGTCTCAGATTGTCTGCGAGCTCTTTCCCGAATTAATTTTCCTTTTCGATTACAAAATGCACTTTGATTTTCTCGAAAAGTCCTTTCCAATCTTATAATTTTTTTGTGATCAGAAAGTCGGCGCTCAGGTTATCTTTCCTGATAAATTCGCACTGCTCTTCTTACGTTTTTGTTGGGCTTCCCCGTAAATTAAGATAACAACATTTTCATCGTTTGTTGTCATATTAAATGAAATAAACTATTAAAAATAAAAACAAACAAAATTTTTCGATATTGACAAGTTATTTGACAAATTGGTCACCAATAATCAAACTATCTATTGTTTTCCATGGAGACCGAAGTCATGGCTGAGTCGATTTTGTTGGAGATATTTAAAATAAGCGCGTTTTCACATTTCTGCTTGTAACTTTTTAACGAAAGAAGATATCAAGAAAGTTTATTAAAGAAAGTTTATTAGAGAAATTCTGTCTTTCAAAATATGAAATGAAATGGTTATGTTTCTGGGAAAAATATATTTCATGACGTCATAACAGGTATTTTCAAAAGTTCCAAAATTAATATTTTTGGTTCACAGGCAAGTTTAAGTGGTTGTGTTTGAAACTCCCAAGCGACAATTTTATTTGAGTTTTTTATTAGCCAATAGAGCATCGAGATTGAGACATCCTGTACATCTATTTTGCTAATAACTCATTAACACAATTTTTAATAAGAATTCTAGACTGTTCATAACTTCTTGATGTGGTAGACATCAGCAGCTGTAACAACATTGTTTCGTATTCATATTGTTTCATTATTTTTTTTTTCATTCCATATTGTTTCTTTGAGCAAAATTTTATATCATGTCGCAGTAATTGGGTGCTTGAGTAATGCTTCTGTAATATTTTATTAAAACAATTATGCGATGAGCGCATTGTTATTATTTTTTTTCATTGGTTTACTGATAGACTAAAAAAAGGCCAATTTAATTGAAAACTTACGAATTCTCAAAAACATTTTTATTTCAAGAAGAATAATTAAACTATTGAAGGTCTGTCTAACGTTGATAAATGTTAATCTATGTATTGAATACGCGGAATACAATGTTTATCATGTTACATTTATGATATTTGATGGCACCGACACATTGGGGACAAAGCTTTGTCGGTATAGATGAATCAAAACTGCCAGAACTCCGAGACAATACCCCCTAAACGCACACACCCAGCACCTTCCCCATACCACTACCTCGAGTACTAATTAAATAGACTTCGATTAGAATCGTATAAGCGGAGAAACACATCCGAAACAATGGCTTGTCGGCATGGTACGTCAGAAAAGAAATTGGCATGGGCGACTTATTGTAACGGATCCATTGGGACACTTGAGAAGTTCGTTGAATTTGCCCGTAAATACGACGCGAGCACTTCATCAGCACTTTGTTGGGCACACAATGCCTTCCTAGCAACGTTTCGAGCGGGCTTTGGTTGTATTCCAGTGATCTTTTCTCGTTTAAGATATGCAGGTTGTTCAGTTGCGACATATGACCACCTTTTTATGTAATAGATTCTGCAAATTATGAACAGCATCTTCAATAATGTTTTTTTTTTTGATTTTTTTACTTGTTTAACTTAATACAGGGATGGCCAGAAGTACGGAATAAAATTCATATCTTTTGAATGAGTTAATTTTTTTTTAAACTCCGAAAAACGTTGACTGATTTTGATTTTTTCCCATATAATAATTATATAATAATTAATTATTCTTCAACCCCCTAACCCCAGCTACCCCTAATTTTTTTTCAAATGGAAACGTAAGGCATGAGGGGGCTCGTTGAAAAGCTTATAGAAAACCGAATCCAGCCATACCAAATAAACAAGTTTTATTTTTTCAATAGCAAGGTTTTTAGGGTTGTATAAAACACCTACTTAACAAGTGAAATAAAATTTAATTATCTTCAGTGTTATCCTCCATTTGCACAGAATAAAATAAAGAATTTGAAATTGTACCTATCACTGCTAACGCAAAAAAGATAT
The DNA here is from genome assembly GCF_000390285.2 of Anoplophora glabripennis. Classification (NCBI taxonomy): domain Eukaryota; kingdom Metazoa; phylum Arthropoda; class Insecta; order Coleoptera; family Cerambycidae; genus Anoplophora; species Anoplophora glabripennis. The sequence continues at coordinate 239,921 of NW_019416524.1, read as the reverse complement.
ATTTTTTATGTTGCGTTTTTTTGGCACCACTTACTTGCCAGGCTTTCTGGTTAATTTTTCGCTTTAGTTGTAAATTGGAGTTCGAAACGTTACTATTGTGTCAAAATCAAGTTATTTACTGAATTGCAATGGTATTGTCGGAAAGGCAACGCATCGAAATCTTGATATTGCTTGGATGTGGAGACAAAATAAGAAGTCAGGCTGAAGTGCGCGATTTATTTAATGCGAAATATCCCGAAAACCAAATCTCGCAAGGGACAGTTAGTAAAATATTTCACAAATTTGAGGAACACGGTACAGTACAGACTTTGCCCAAAACTGGACGGGCACGTGCTTTGAATGAAGAAAAGAAATTAGACATTGCATTAGAACTTGTTGAAAATCCTCATACTTCAACTGTTTCATTGGCCCGCAATCACGATGCTTCTCGAACTGCAATTCGAATGTTTCTGAAACAAGAGAAATACCACCCCTATAAGGTATGTCTTGTCCAAGAGCTTTTGGAAGACGATTATGATAGGCGATTACAATTTTGTGAGGAAATGATGAGACGGTGTGACGACAATAATGGTTTTCAACGAGACGTACTTTTTTCGGATGAAGCTACGTTTTATTTAAATGGAGTGGTTAACAGGCACAACTATCGCTTTTGGTCCCAGGAAAATCCACACTGGACATGCGAATCGCATACGCAGCATCCACAAAAAGTTAATGTATGGGCAGGTATCATCAACAACAGAATCTTGGGCCCATTCTTTTTTGAAGAAAATCTTACTGCCGCACGCTACCTGGATTTCCTAACATTTGACCTGATACCTGCTCTAGCTGTGATTTTCCCTCATGAAATTGATCCAGATATACCGAATGAAAGAATTTGGTTCCAACAAGATGGCGCTCCCCCACATTTTGGTATTGATGTTCGAAGATACTTAGATGAAATGTTTCCAAATCGCTGGATTGGTAGACGGGGTACAGTTGAATGGCCGCCAAGATCCCCCGACTTAACACCCCTGGATTATTTTCTTTGGGGATATTTGAAAGAAAGAGTCTACCAGGACAGACCGGATAATATTGAGAATTTAAAGAACAAGATTAGGGCGGAGATGCATAATTTACCAGCTGAAGTCATTTAGAATGCTGTGGACAGCTTTTACTATCGTCTTGGAGAATGCCAAATAGTGAATGGAAGACATTTTCAGCATTTGCGACATTGAGTTTATTTTTGTAAATTATTTAGTTATTTCAATATCTAAATGAAAAAAACCTTGCTATTGAAAAAATAAAACTTGTTTATTTGGTATGGCTGGATTCGGTTTTCTATAAGCTTTTCAACGAGCCCCCTCATGCCTTATGTTTCCATTTGAAAAAAAAAAGTAGGGGTAGCTGGGGGTTAGGGGGTTGAAGAAAAATTAATTATTATATAACCGAAAGATGGGAAAAAATCAAAATCAGTTATCGGCATTTTAAAAAAAAATTAACTCATTCAAAAGATATGAATTTTATTCCGTACTTCCCATCCCTGTATATCACTGCAATGCAAAAAATGCTCTACTATTTGCTGCGCTTAAAATTCAATATAGCGCTCTTAAAAAAAAAGAAAGTTGATGATGGTTTCTCGCAACCGAAATATCGTAATGAAAATGTAAATAAACAGTGAAATTTCTCGAAATAGCACAGCAATATAAATTTTATAAAGTTTAACAATTTTCAAAATACTCAAATGAACTTTAATAAATAATAGTTTTACTTGTTGTTTTGTTTTTTACAACATCAATTGTTTACCGACAAAAAAATACATCCGCGAAGGTAAGTTTTAGTTATCTTAGAATTCCGGTAACTTTCCTCCTTACATAAAGAGGTGAAGAAATACCGATTAACCTTAACAATGTGTATACTGAAAATAATATGTTTATTTTGTGTTATTTTGTTAAGATACGGCCTAACGCCATCCAACTATTATCTGGTATAAGTAAACATGGGTCGAATTTTTCTCATTCTTGACACAGTAACCTAGATGTTTCTCATCAGCGCTAATGCGTTGATAAATGCTTTTTAAATTGATCTTTGAGCTTTCAATGCGTTTGACGCACAATACATAAGTAACACCATTTAAGATTTATGGATCGTCACATAGTAAGCGACATTTTTACGCTTTTAGTTATGTACAGGGGTATACACATAACATTGTCTTATTTTATTAGGATCTCAAAGAAATATACTAATCACGAAAATTAAAGGATAAAAATTTAGAATTTTTTTGGGGAGAAAAATGGTCGTAGAGCATTAAAAAAGTAAATTGAAGCTCGAAGTTGCTAATTTTAGGATCTGAGTCAAAAATTTTTATCTTTGACCGAATAAAATCCGAATAAAACATGTTATTTTTTTCCAAAAGGAATCCCCTGTTCAATTATTAATTTGTGCTTTGAATTAACACTTAATCTAAGTGTTAGAAAAGTGTCAACTTTAGCTCCTAGGATTCAAAGTAGGGTTTCTGGTCGAGACTTCTCGAAGCGAGAATTCCCGGGAAATCTGGCCTTACTCGAGACGAGAAAAAAGTGTCGAGAAATCGAGAAATTTAAAAATCACGCGCGTCTTAAGTTCTTGACTGGAGTTCGTTTCGTTCATGCGTTCAATTCGTATCTTGACAAATAGTCTGAGCGGTTAAAGTGGTTTCTCTACCAGCTCATGATTTATTTATTTTAAGTTTTTAAGGCTTTAGTTTACTTTGATGTTTTTTTTTTTTAATGTACAGGGTGATTCACTATATTTTGACCCCCCTTTAACTTTTTTGTTTTAAGAGTTATAAAAAAATGTGAAATACAAAAGTTGCACGATTTTTTATGAAGTTTTCGAAAATGATAGTAGAAAAACAAATGAAGTTCAAACAAAATGGCCGCGGATGTTAACTTTGTTAATTTAAATGGAACACCCTGTATATTTTTACATATTTGGATAGAACGTTCCTTGTCGAGCATAGTCATATAGGGTTTGTTGGGTCCATCTCTAATAATAGGCGAGATAATATTAAAAAACGAAATGATGTTTTTTTATTAAGAAAATAAGACATCTTGTAATTGTTAGACCTCTTTCAGGCATTTCTGCCTTTTTTCCAATTACGTAAGGATTTAGATTTAGTTGTAATATATTTTGACATATCGGACATTGATATAGTCCAAAATGCGTATAGGTATTTTAAGTAAATCTCACTAATTAGACCGTGTGAGGCCAATTACTCATGGACAATCTTATATATGGTAGGTCGTGACAGTGACAGGTAGTAATGTCATGATAACATTGTTATTGTTTGACAGTTTGTATTAGTATTTAATTAAAATGGGTTACACAGAAGTAGAAAATTGAAATATTATTAGGAATTAAAATAAACTATGGAGAATATCTTAACTACTCTATCTTAATTCCTATAATATTTAAATTTTCTACTTCTGTGTAACCCATTTTAAATAAATAATAATACAAACTGTCAAACAATAACAATGTTGTCATAATATTACCTGTCACTGTCACGGCCTACCATATAACATTGTCCATGAGTAAATAAGCCCCTCACGGACTAATTAGTGCGATTTAGTTAAAATACTTATACCCATTTTGGACTATATCAATGTTCGATATGTCAAAATATATTGCAAATAAATCTAAATCCTTACGTAATTGGAAAAAAGGCAGAAATGCCCGAAAAACGTCCAACAATTACAAAATATTTTATTTTCTTAATAAAAAACGTTCTTTTCGTTTTTTAATATTATCTCGCTTATTGTTAGAGATGGACCCAACAAACCATATATGACTGTGCTCGACAGGGAACGTTCTATCCAAATGTGTAAAAATATACAGGGTGTTCCATTTAAATTAACAAAGTTAACATCCGCGGCCATTTTGTTTGAACTTCATTTGTTTTTCTACTATCATATTCGAAAATTTCATAAAAAATCGTGCAACTTTTGTATTTCACATTTTTTTATAACTCTTAAAACAAAAAAGTTAAAGGGGGGGTCAAAATATAGTGAATCACCCTGTACCTAGTTATAAGTCTGTGTAGAAATTTTATTATAAGCAGATACCTAATGTTGAAGTGATAAATTAATAGGAAGAACGCTTCTGTATCTTTAAATTAAAGCTTTTTTTTTTTTAAGATTTCTTCGGTTAAATTCCTTATTTACTATTTATTTAATTAAAAGACTGCATGATTAATGATTATTAATAATTATTATTGGAAGAAAACTACGATTCAAAAACATTGAAATAAACATAAGTATATTGAAAGTGTTTAATAAAAAAACAAGTTAAAGCTTTTTAAGAAGAAACTCAAAGTTTAATTTAGTTTTGTTAGTAAAAGTAGAAACATAAGTAATTAATAAAAATATTGAATAAATAATAAATGTTAATGATGATTGTTAAGTATAATAGCATGTTTATATTTCGCATTCCAATACCAAAATTATGACTTTTTTAAGTTTTAGAAATTTCCCGAGAATTCGAGAATTCCCAGGAATTCCTAGTCGAGAATTAGCGAAACCCGAGAAAAAAAGTAGGCCGAGAAATCAGAAACCCTAATTCAAAGTGAATACTTTCGTTGCTGAGATACAATTTTTTTTTCTCAGTAAGGAAAATGCCAACCATAGAGACTTCTGACTTCTGATAATCAAAAAATGTCATAGTTTTGAGACGGTTGGAAACAGAGTTACAAACCACTGATTGCGATAAACTTTTCTTTAACTCTATTTTTGATGTTAGAACGCTAATACTTAGAATAATAGTTGTGTGTAACAAATTATAATAAAAAAAACATTTTCCTGAAACGTTTATAAAGTGTGATTTTTGTTACAACTTCGTATATCATGGTTTTTTACTATTTACCTTTTATATGCGACCAACCTTCATATAAAGTGATGTTAAGATGTCAAGTCAAACAACAAGTGTGGTTTGAAATAGATTTTTGATACTCATTTTACTTTTCGAGAAAATGGCGGAGGATCTGGTTTTACAGATATTGATTTGCATTATATACAAACAATTGAATTATTTTTCATTTTTCATCATAGGTTATACTGTTTTATGTCCATTTATAAAATTATAAAGAGGATGGTATTTATATACCGGGGGATCTACGTAGTCATTTTTTATTTCTCTGTTCATGTTTTTTTTTTGTTTTCACAATATTTTCATATATAATCTACATATATTTAAATGTATCAAAATAAAATGAGTGCAGCCAATAAAAAACCAGAACACATCTCTGAAATTCGATTTTTTTATAGCAGGACTTTAGCTACTTGTGAATTTTTTAGAAGTGGTTTTTCGGAAAACAGTTTTAATATCAATATCATCAATACCGGTTGTAACTGAAAATTTTCTACAGGTCGCCAATATGGTTTTCACCTAAATCCTCGTAACTTCATGATACTATAACACTCTGAACAAATGAGTATTTAACAATCCTTTTTTACTCGTTCTCTTTTTGCAGTTAATGATTCCAAAATGTGTTGCAGGGGCGACGAACATGCAATACTTGACTTCAACAGAAATCAAAACATTTATTACGTATCTTTCCAGGTCAATTTCGGACGATCATTTCTATATCAACATTTCGGCGCCCAAAACTGGTTTTTGTACGATAAAAAAATCTTAACATGTTCCGTATCGTTATCTATATGTCAAATACAAATATGCGGTCGTGTCTTAATCTTATTTAAGTTCGAAATCATGATGGGAGAGAGCAAAGAACAGGAAAGAGCGTTCGTTGAGCAAATAAACAGTGACAGATATTTCTGATACAACTAAACTTCCTTTCGGATGATGTTTGTTGTCGGATGAGGTAATAGAACGGGCAAAATATGTGTACGAAGATAACTTTAGCATAATTTGTTCAAGACATATCAGCCAGGTCAATTCGAGCCATCGAGTTTAAAAGTTAGTAGTCAAAATAATAAAAGTATATAGAATATTTAATGATACATAAAATATTAAATATTTTTCAAATACATCTTAAAAACAATCGTGAAAATAACTGAAAAAGGTATTAAAGTGACAAAGAAACAAACATTTGTGAAAATTCGAAATACGTATCCGTTTCGATGTAGGTTAAAACAGTTTTTTCCAGTCAAGATCTACAGGGATTTTATAAAAATATTGTAAAATTCTGACAGCGGTTTTCAATATTCCATATTTAAAATACACTGTGAAAAAATTTCACTCGAAATCAATCAATTTTATTCAGTAATGTATCAGTTTCTGTCCACATGAGTTCATGAGTGAAACTATTGCAATAGTGAGTGAATTTCACTCAAATTCGAGTTTCTGTTAACTATCAAGTGAGTGACTTTTGACTCTATTCTGGGTGTATGTAAAATCAATTAAGAATTGCTTTATGACTTATGAAATTATCAAAATGCTCAATATTGAGTGAACATGTACTCAATAATTTCACTCAATGGAATCGATTCGATTTTTTTACAGTGTATTGTTCTCAATGATAAGACTTTTTAAGTCAAAATGAAATACACTATTCAATATTTCTGGTACATAGTTATAATTATTGTAAATTTATCATTGGAAATTCAGTTCAACTAATCATTTCATTGAGTAAAATATTGACTTTTTTGGAATATGATGATTTAGAGAAGTTTAATAATAAAAACTAATTGATGAAATAGAACTGTATGATTGATTTTTTGCTTTTTTTTAAGGTAGGTCTTGTAAATCCATGGTACAAACCTACAGAACCACTCGAGCGTAATTCAAACCAACAAGCCGGACTGTTATTATTGTGTTACTATATTTTAGAATCTAGCCCTTTACCTAGCACAATCGTTATGATGGTAAAGTCGTGTTGACTTAAAATTACATTAATATACATATATACTGACAGAATTTAAAAATTAAAGTGTTTATCCACGACTATTGTATAATGTACCCATTATACGTCTGTTTGCTCGATCTTAATAATACCCATTAATCACGGCAGTGATTAATGAGTCATTAATCACTACTGTCAGATGCTTCCTTAATTTAGCTATAATATTATATTGTTCTGCTACAAACAATCCGTTTTTAAAATTTTATCGTGTAAACCACTAAATATTTTCAATTCAGTGCTGTACATATAAAAAAAAAATTAAAAAAGTGAATTTTCCTAGACCGGATTCGATCCCGGGACCCGCGGTTGGAAGGAAAAGAGCATCTACACTGAGCCATTAGCGACTTCATTTGTGCGAGTGGTATATCTGTTTCTTAACATACCATGTTTTTCGAAACATTTCAAAAAAAACTTCAACAAAAATATTTAGTAGTCGTGGATAAAGTATAGTATTCTACTCCCGTATAATTGGTATTATTCACTCGGTGATTTAGGCCACTCGCCTGCGGCTCGTGGCCGTAAACTTCACCTCGTGAATAATACCCATCATTATACGCTCGTTGAATAATATACTATTTCAATATGTGCTAAATACATGTATAAAACTGATAATAAAAGTTAATACTATTCATTTACAATAGACATATTAATTTTGTTATACCTACGAGGTTTGTAGTTGTTTTTTCACATGATTAACATATCCCTGTGTTATACAATACTAGAATCACACTGCATATTATTCTCTCTCAAGGAAAGCTGCCTTCTCCTTTTAGTTAAAATTTTATAACGCGAAAAAATTGTACTATTTTATTCCTACGTTTATTTAGTTATTTATTCAACAAAGCCAACAGTGTATAGTGTAAGTATTTGTCATTATACTAAAATAAAAGTTAATATAAAATTTTTACAGTATAACAGACATAACACTAATAAACACAAAATAAAAACATAGCTACATACACTACTGGACACAATTAAAGGAACACGAAATTTTAATAAATTTTTAAAATATTTTTTGAAAGACTCGGTGAAAAATTGTCATATCGAGATAAAAAAGAAAGCGTTTAGAAGCTTTAGTTTCTAAAAAACTGTGAAAAGTAATTTTTTGCGCTTTTTTCAAATTGATGTCAAGGACGAACAAGAAAGTTTCTCTTTTGGTTGCTCGAAAACCGTAGCTCAAAAAATTTTTTGTTTAAACGTCTTGAGCTAAGGACTTAAAGCTTCAAAATGCTTTATTTTTGATCTCGATACGACCATTTTTCACTGAGATACAGCCTTTTAAAAATCATTAAAAAATTTATTAATATTCTTTGTCCTTTCATTTTTTCCAGTAGTGTAGTTATACAGGGTCGGAAAGTCCCCGTGGTTCATCGGCCGTTACGTAAGATCCACTTATTTGTGGGAGGGCGAAATGGGCGGTGACTATTAGACGCCTTCATTATAGCCATCTTTCTCTATCGCACGGATTTCTATGACTTACTTTATCGCTCTCACGTAACGGCCGATGAACCATTGGGACTTTCCGACCTTGTATGTAATAATTCTAGCGATTAAGAGTGTTTGGAATAATTTGGATTAATACATAGTAATCTATTATATGCAGCTATCTCAGCATCAAAAATACATTTTTTGGCACATTTTAAGTTACATATTATGGTTTTTTGGCATGAGCTATACAAAATTTGCGGTCCTTTTTTTCGAATTTTCAGCAGCCATATTAAAGTACCATTGGCTGTAGTTCGAATTGACCTGGACATGGCTGTACAGTCGCACTATTTTGATGGTAAACAAAACCGCAAGAGATTGACTTTTTCGTACGTGAATCTACGCTATCATCAGAGAATGACAATTCCGATTAGATAGTCGTCGGATATTTACTTTTCCTTTACCGATCACGGTTCTATGGGAGCTCAGCAGTTGTATGTGCCACTTTATTTATTATGACTCTTATTATTATTATGTGGAGTCAGCTAAACGAAATAGGTAGTACAGGGAACGTCATTTTACTGAAGACTAAAGAATTTGCAAAGAATAGATATATTTAAATAAAATTGTTTTTGGATAAACTATTGATATCCTTTAAATAATTTCGATTAACAAGTGATTAACAAAATGATAATCGAGATATAACAAAATCCTCTTTAATCTTACCTAAACTAGAAAAATGTTGGTGTATTTTAGTGATACCAAAACCGGTTTTTAAAAATAAGGAAAGGGAAGTACCTTTTCTACGCGATTTCCTGTTTGCCTCAGCATTAGGTAACGATATTAAATAATATGCAAATAAAAAATTCAATACACTTCTCAATCTAATGTACTTCTTGCCCTTATCGCCACATTCTCGAATGGAATGTATAAACAAAACTATTATGGTGTGTGTTGTTCTTTCATCACCATTACAAACATCATTATGTTCGAAACGATAAGTAAATCATACACTGACCTTCCGCTCAAGGCTGATTCAGTATTTGTGTGTTCTCTCGCTGTTTTCTACTTCCTTTTACGTACTCTTACGATAATTTATTCACGATGAATATGGGTATGCTTAATAGCACCTACAGCTTGGTGCAATTCCTTATTGCCGATAGAGATGACTGGACAGACAGTGGCTTACTTCCCGAGTTTTTACCTGGAAAAAAACTACTTAATAATGAAAAGCAAAAAAAAAATTATGTTTGCAATTACAAACACGCGCAATGATATAAGTGGCTATAGATTCACAAAATTTTATAGTTTTTGTAATATTTAGTACTTAAAAAACCATGAAAAATTCCATAATGATTGTATTTTTCTTTTGTTTTACAGTAGAGATAATAATACAAAATATTGTAATTAATTGACACAAATAAATATAGAGTAAACATAAAAATATATGTAAACATGGTTTAACATTTTTTGAGAAACATACATTCTATTATTAGCTCTTATATTTTCAGTCTATTGTAAATGTATTAAGCTAATTCATACAAATTTGTTTTATTATATTTAAAGAAATCTTATCAAATGAAGCGAAACAATGTTTTTCGATACCAAATATCTAGATAAGTAAGAGATATCTAAGCCCACAGATAAGATTCCTGAAACTGTTGATATTGGGAGAAACAACGGCTCTAAAATTATCTATTATATAAAAACCAAAACTGATATGTATGTCTAAATATAATTAATATAAAATCACATAGGTACCTGAAATATATTGTTTCCACATTTCCAGAAAATTCAAATAAGAAAAGTGTGACTTCTGTAAGAGAAAAGTATGGTTATGTTTGCAATCTATTGTTTTTTTTGGTTTATTAGTCTTATAACAACGTTAAACCATGTTTTTCATCCGCAAATCAATATTTTTTGTGATAAAGGATGTTAAGGTTAAAAAAGCATCATTAGTATCTCTGAAGACGCCTGATACAGAATGATGAACCTTAGACTGGAAAAATAATTAGGTACGCCAAATATTTTCTCAGACCTCAGAGTGATCCATCACATCAGGTTTTAAAGATATCCTAAGCTAAAATTGCGAAAAACACGTTTTTTCACTATATTTGAGGTTATGTTACATCATGAGGTAATTTTTCTCCACAAAACTAGTCAGGGCATCTGAAAGTACTGCTCTTGAATTTAGAAAGTGCGATGCTGCAATAATCTCAGAATTGTTTATAATAGGAACGGGTGATGAATTCTCTTCGGCCTGAGGTCTGAAGAATATGTGTTATAGTGAACATAATTTGAAAATTTCATGATTTTTTTTATCAAAAACATTGAATTTTTCATCCGCCATTTTCTAATTCTGACTTGAGTTTCGTAATCAGCGACCCCAAAAACCTGAAAACCAGTGAGAATTTAGGTGTTTGCAATTTGATTTTTCTGTTGTTTGAGTCTATTTCTAAATTTTTTACGCCAATCTAAACAATTTTAATGAACGATTTCTCAAAGAGGAAAGAATGAGAGATTATGAATGAGAAAAGTATTACTTTCAAACACCGTAACGAGTTTTGTGAAGAAAACTGCGTCGTGATGTAACACAACTTGAAATATAGCGAAAACCGGGTTTTTGCAACTTTTGAATTACGATATCTCGAAAAACTGACGTCATGGAGCAATTCTGTAAATAAAGGAAAAATATAGCCCAGTGTATGATTTAAAATTGTGTCGGCCTATGTAATATTTTATGGCCCAAGGAAATTTGACGAGAATATTTGAAAAATCACAAACTCAAAATATTGAAGTTCAAAGTTTTTTGCAAATTTATCGCGTTCTGTGCGTCGGACATCCATAAGGTTTGTAGTTGAAAGTTGTAGAGAATTTAATTATCTACAAGATTGGTCCCTTGCAATTTTTCCCAAAACTTCGCCCTTTTCGAGATATTCAAGGTCAAAGTTTCATATATGCCATTGTCCAATGCATTGGGCGCGAGATATTCACGAAAAACCTTGATTTTGAAAATTTGAACTTGAATATCTCGAAAAGGGTGAGGTTTCGGAAAAAAACACAAGAGACCAATCTTGTAGATAATTAAATTCTCTACAACTTTCGTACTGACCTTATGGATGTCCGATAGAACGCGAGATATTTACAAAAAACTTGGGTAGCCATGTTGTATACTTAGAAATTCTTGCATTCAGATAGGAATCGCTACAATTCTGGTTTAAATATATAATAAAAATGGAGTCGTGTGTAAAATGTTGTCATTTTACTTGAGGACACAAATTATGGAATTATTAATAAATATTAATCTGAAAATTAATTACAAATGATCCTAGGTGTCCGTTCTAGTGAGTGAAGTAGTTTGGTTATTGTGTCTGACCTAGTTCCGTCGTAAATGCAATATATTGACAGACTAACAGTATGGTTAAAATTGAGGTACTTTGGCATTTATTTAAATTATTCTTCTGTTCTCACGAGCATTAAAATTTATCTCACTCACTAGCGGGAACCATTGCGAATACATTGATATATAATAATATTCAATTATGTTAGTTTCTTCGATGATTTGTGTCCTCATCTGAAGCTCTGTTACACGGTAAAAATATACATACTAAATCGCCCCCTTAATTTCTTAAAAGATATTTTAGTGACTTTTTCTGACTCCAACACCTTTTATCTCAAAACCTATTGATTTGCGGTTTATGTAAACTTTTTGGTTAAAAATCTCTCAAAAAATCACTCGTTAAAGTTTGTGTGGGCATATTGAATTAACACCCTGACGCCTGATAATAAATATTTGTTATTTTCAACTGAAGTTTGTTACAAGTTTCAAGCAGGATTTTTCGCTTCGTGGAGGGCGCCGCTTCGAAAAAACGAACACCCGGTATATAATAAACGATCGGTCTGCATTGTGTCCCCCTTTCCGCTTATCAGACGACGAATCAATCAAGTGCCCCGATATCGATTCCACACGGCCGACGCTGAGCTTTTTATCTCGAAGCAATTAGGTGGTAATCAGCCAGAAAACACAATACTGGCAACGTTACGCGTAGGTACGTAAATACATGCGAGAGAGAGGACAACGATCCGAACATGCACACAGTCTCCGCATACGAAGATAGATTACGCTGGAGGGCCATTTTACGTGGCGTCAGACATTTTGATATGCCGGTATCTGTGTTTGTTTACGATAATTGTTATATATTGGCGCTCCCTTATTTATAATGCGTTTCAGCAGGACACAGTTCGGTGTGTGCGAGTGAGTGACGGTGCAGTTTAGTATTATTATTTTTTTTTTGGAAAATTGGTTTCCTCCAAAGCGATGACCTATTCCCAGTACGTACATATATACATACATACAAGTAAACGTTTTCGATTTGATAATCATAGGGGACATTTTAACGGTTAGAGACAGTCGGAATGAAACGGCCTGTGACGCAATTTTTGTTTTATCACCTCGAGAATTCTCGCGAGATTAGCGAAAATGTTTACATATTAACGGGTCTCTGACGTATTTCAACACAGAACATCACAGTAATACAGGGTGGAAAGTTACTTGTCAGTAAAAATTTAACGGAATAAAAGCCTATTGTATATAAAATTCCTTTGATTTTTTTTTAAATTCCTATTTAAAAATTGAGTGGGAAAAAATAACAATTTATAATGCTTAGAAGTGCTGTTTATAAAACTTTGCCTCCTTTTTAGAAGGTCGTAATTTTTTGTTGATTTTAATATTATTATTTAATTTACTATTTAAAATAAGATGCTTTACATTATTAGCTCTCTGTAAATTTTAATTTACTTAAAAAATATTAAACTAATTCACATTAATTCTAAAGATCTTATCAAATGGAGTCGTATAATGTTCTTGATGCACGGAAAATAATTATGTTAAAAATTTACGCAACTGTAGCATTATTGACTATAATTATTTAAACAGGGTGATTCACAAATGGTGATCAAAAATGAAACTTCGTATTCTTTGGTGAATTTTAAGGGGAGTCTTTCCTATATAGTTTTTATCTATGTACAGGGTGTTAAACTTCAAAAAATATTTTTAATTTTTTTAATTAATTTTAAACCTGGTAAGTGAAATAATTTGAAATTGGAGACATGTATTTATGTAAACATTATCCAAAATTTGAGGCATTATGCTAATATTTAGATGCTCCAATGGCGAAGATGACAGGATATCGGTAGCATATTTTTCTAAATAAAATAGTACGCCACTGCTTTACGGTAACAATCATGATATTTTCGGATTCGTCTTTCAATTTTCTATAAATTACTACTATTTTATGTTTTTCGAAAAAAGTCTGATTTTCGAGTAAAACTTAAAAAACGAACTGAAAACAATTTTACCTAAATTACATGACAAACATTAATCATTCGGTTATTTAATCGAATAAAGAAATTAATAACACTAGTCATCATTTTAATGATTTTACTTGAGTACCTAAATGCCCAAAAATACCTCCATTTCCACGAACACATGCGCAACATCTTTTTAGTAACGAAAATGTAATTTATTCGAAATTTATTGTTGCTTGAATCTGATGAAAAGCATTATTTATTCTTTCTTCTAACTGCTCCGTTGTATTAATTTGTTCACTGTATACCAGCCGTTTAAGAGCTCCCCACAAGAAGAAATTCAGTGGATTGAGATCCGGTGTTTTCAAATTACTCGAAAATCAGGCTTTTTTCGGAAAACATAAGAGAGTAGTAATTTGTAGAAAATTGAAAGGCGTATCCGAAAATATCATGATTTTTACTGTAAAACAGTAGCGTACTATTTTATTTAGAAAAATATACCTCCGCCACTGGAGCATCTAAATTATCCGCCAGTGGAGCATCTAAATTTTAGGAAAAGGCCTTAAATTTTGGATAATTTGGATAATTTCAAATTATTTCACTTACTAGTTTGTAAATTATTTTAAAAATTTAAAAATATTTTTTTAAGTTTAACACTGTATCTTTTTAACAAACCGTTCTGGACAAAAATTTTATACGAAAGACTTCTCTTAAAATTCACCAAAGAATACAAAGTTTTATTTTTGGTCACTGTTTGTGAAACACCCTGTATAGAATATACGACTGACTATAATTTGTGTTAACCATTATGAACAAATTGTATTTAAAATGTTGTGTTTAATTTGATTACAATTTGGTTAAATATATTAACTTTCTGTTTTGATACGTAAATTTTATGGATTTGCTACAAAAAAATGTAAAATGGTTTTGTAAATATTCTAGAAATTAATTGTTTTGGTACTGAAAAACATATATGTATCGGTAATTATCATATAAATTTTTCATATTACTTACATTTTGCAGCTATGAGATGCACATATTTTGATACCCTATGGATTTTTTTAGTTTTGCACATCCATTTGGTGTAGTTCGTTTTGTGCAATTATTTTTTCCCTTACTTCAAAAAATAGCTCAAAATCAGTGGAAATTTCGATTTTTGTTAAAATAAGTGGTTAAGATTTTGAAATTAAAGTACAACAGTCAAATGGTCAAAATAAAAACTTTTTATTTCTACATTTTTTTCTTTAAAAAAGTTACAACCATTTTTAACAAATTTTAAACATTATTAAAATGCAAGAATAAAAAGTTTTTAATTTTAAAATATCGACGTACCTACACGGATTTTCGTTTGCTGTTTTTTTCCTTTCGTTAGTTTTAAGGCTCATATATTTTTTTATTAGCTTACGGTTTACATTAATTTGGTCGAAATAAAAACTTTTTATTTCTACATTTTTTTCTTTAAAAAAGTTAAGCCATTTTTAACTAATTTTGAACATTATTAAAATGCCTATAACTCCTTAAAAATACATTTTAGAGAAAAAAAAGTGCAAGAATAAAAAGTTTTTAATTTTAAAATATCGACACACGGATTTTCGTTTGCTATGTTTTTTCCTTTCGTTAGTTTTAAGGCTCATATATTTTTTTATTAGCTTACGGTTTACATTAATTTGGTCAAAATAAAAACTTTTTATTCTTGCACTTTTTTTATCTAAAATGCATCCTTGGGTAGTTATAGGCATTTTAATAATGCTCAAAATTGGTTTAAAATGGCAATAAGACAATGTTATAAAAATTTTATTGCTTTTTTTGTCGTGTTCCGATGTTTCTGGAATTGAAAACAAAAATGAAACTGCTGATACAATGAAGTTAAAAAAATGAAACTATAGGAGTTTACGAGAATTCTCTCTGGGTGCTCAAATTACTATGTTATTCTTATGGTTATAGAAAGAGAGAGAGAAAATGTTATGTCTGGATGAAAAGGAATTAATTCTCGTAAACACTGAGTGTCTTGTTGTGTTTGTAGAATGAATTTTTTACCTTTTGAAGTAATTAAATAATGTTGGAACCTTTAAAAAAGTTAGTCCCATGTTTCTAATACTTATTTATAGCATTCCTTTGTTTGTTGTATCGATTTTTCCAACTTTCCATTACTTTTTTTATAATTAACTTTGTGTTTACTGTTTCTGTTGTTCTATTTTTGTTTTCGTATTACTCATTTTTTCTGTCATCCTTTAAACTTTGCTGTTAATTTGTATTCCAATGTTGTATGATTATTTTATAGTTCTTTCGTTTCCATATTTCTACTGTATATCATGACAGTAGTACAAATGTGTCATCTGTTTTATGTTTAACTTCTTTGGATACATATTGTACGAAACAATTTCCGCCTCTTATCATTTTACACCTACAATTAAGAGATCGTCACTATTTTCATTTCTTGGCAATTTTTTCCTTTCTGTATCCAAAGGTGCAACAAATTGTTCACTGCGTGGCCGTCGGCTGACTCTGAATCGACTGTCGCCCTGTGCAAACTTGGTCAACGACAATTTACGATTTATTTTGTCTAGTGCATTAGCGTTGCAATGCCGATACGACTGCACGATTTGCATAAGGCTTAGATTGCGGCGACGTATGCGGTGAGTGATGACATAACTAAAAATATGAGAGAAAGATAAGAGGAACCTTGGCACATATTTATCTGAATGTGTACGGTTAAAGTACCTTCGACTGACTTCCTTCGACGTTCCACGTGTATAACGGGAATAAATATCTGCGAGGACTCACAGAAATGCATCAAACTTAAAAAAATGTGTGCCATTAATGTTTGACTATAGTCTGTTTGGAAATGAAAGAGAGTAATAAAACCCCGAGATAAGAACCGGCCATGGGCGTGGTAATATTTCGTTTCAGGTAATTATCGGGTAACACTAATGCTAACAAAAATGACAGGGATTGGAAAATCGACTATCTACAGACTTTTAAAGGAAACAAAAAATGAACAAGATACTGTAAATCCCCCAAAATCATCTACAGGGAGGTCAAAAGTCGTTATAGATGATTTCTTCAAAAATGTCATTCGCAGAAAAGTACACTCATTTTATTTTAAAAAAGAAATACCAACGCTAAACAAAATTTTAAGTGAACTTTCAGAGGACAACGATTTGCCAAAAATCAGTAGAAGCAAATTATGGGCCGTCTTACGAGAGTTGAATTTTTGCTGGGAAAAGCAGAACAGGAAGTCAGTTCTTATCGATAAAGATGAAATTATTTGTTGGCGAAGATCCTACTTAAGATCAATTAGAAAATTCCGTGACGAAGGGAGGAATATTTATTATCTAGACGAAACTTGGGTCAACGAGGGATATACTGTAACAAAAGTATGGCAAGATAAAAATGTAAAAAGTTTTCGACAAGCATTTTTGGATGGACTTTCAACAGGGTTCAAGGCACCTTCAGGTAAAGGGCGAAGATTAATAGTGACACATATAGGTAGTGCCAGTGGTTTTGTAGATGGCGGTTTACTTTTATTTGAATCTAAAAATACAGGTGACTATCACGAAGACATGAACGCAGATGTTTTCGAAGAGTATTTTACACAGATGTTGGATCTTATTCCTCCGGGGTCTGTAATTGTCATGGATAATGCCAGTTACCATTCACGGCAGACCGAGCGGACGCCTACGACTGCTTGGAGGAAAGCCGATATAATTCAATGGTTATCCGGAAAAAACATTTCTTTTGAAACAAATATGGTGAAAAAGGAACTTTTGACACTTGTCAATCTTAATAAAGATCAGAAAAAATATGTTATCGATGAAATGGCAACAAATCGCCAAATAACGGTACTACGGTTACCACCTTATCACTGTGAACTTAACCCAATCGAATTAGTCTGGGCGCAGGTAAAAGGAGATGTAGCGCGAAATAATACGACGTTTAAATTAAGTGACGTGAAAATTTTGTTAAAAAATTCCTTGGAACGAGTAACTGCAGATAACTGGCAAAGATGTATACATCATGTACAAAAAGAAGAGGAGAAAATGTGGGAACTCGATAATTTAATTGACGTTACTGTGGAACCTATCGTTATCAATCTAGGAGACGAAGATAATTCATCAGAATATTCAGAGGATGAATTTTAATATACCTACTTTTTTATTTTCTTTATTGTACATTTATACAACACTACATTTACTCACCATAATTTGAATTTTCAAAATACATATATTTTTGTGTGGAATAAAAGTCTATTCATTAAATTTAAATAAATATTTTGATAATAATATTGAATAATTTTATTTGAATTACTAAAAACCCTCTTAACCCGGTTATGATGCTTAAAGTAGCCTCATGTTTTGAAATGCTGTTTTTATATTGTTTACTTATAAGAGAAATGGACCGAGAAATTGAAGCGGCATAGACAAAGACGGATTGTCGGGGATTAAATTTTAGCTACCTGGTACAGTTTAGTACAGTCCGATCGCACAAAGTTTTGTTAAAAGTTGACCTCATCTATACGGAAAAAACAATATAAAAATATTGAATTTAAGCTCCAATACTACATTTATTTACGATTTGCATACATAATGAGCTTTTATTACTCTCTTTCATTTCTAAACAGACTATACAAAAGTAACTTTTTGGCGATTACTACTTGTTTGGGCCTAAATTCCACAGTTTCTGCATTCATTTTTATTAGTATCAAACACTACAACAGGCATCATGTACACATATTCGCCTTTACGACAAAGATACGGCTGTTATAGGAGAATATTTTTAATGTGATTTTTTCCTTCTTGTTTTATGATTCCTCACTTTTCATATAACATGAGTGAATACATTTTTCCCGATTTTTATTTTATTTTGAACAACGCTCCAATCCAAAGTTTCGTGTTCGTCCTGATCCCCTTTCACAAAAACAGGTTTCTCCGTCTATGGACTGCAACTTCGAGATCGTTATTGCGGAACCGGGCGGTAAGCCACCCACCTCGGGTTTACGACTTATACGGAAAATGCAAACAGCGAGTCAGCTTATTCGGCAATGTTTTGACTCCGGTTATGGTGTTGCTGCCGTTGTATCACGTAACCAAGGCGATTTATTCAGCTTTCTTCCACTTACGGGTACCGGAGGTATTCCACAATGCGAATCGTCTCCTCTTGCGCGTTGCGGATGTATGCACAACTCTCCAGACGAAATGTATGCACAGCTCTTAATTTTGTTCCACAATCCGAAAAGTTCTTGTATTCTGTGATGGCCTAATGTTGAATTTACAGAAATTTTTACCGGGAAAAAGGTATATGACCGTATATAGGAAATTAAATTGTAAGTTGCGTTTCTTGTTCTTTAAACTCTATCCAAAATGACGAACATGAAAAAAAAAATTCGCAGTAAAAAAAACGGTTTTTCTTAAATAACTAAAAAACTATAGCTCCGATCGAAAAATGTTAAATGAGAAAGTTGTAGGTTTTAAAAAGATCTATCGATTGGTTTTTTGTAAGTATCAGTTGCTTTGTTACTTTTCGAGATATGTATATCGTAAAAACCTTTAAAAATCTCCTCTTTTCTTTTCTTCTATACCTCGTTTGCATTTACGTTCCCATACTGGCTATTTACTGTAAGTATAACCAAATAAGTACATTGTACACAAATTAAAAAATATTAGATAATTATTTTTCGAGATATATCGATTTTTTGAAAAAAAGGCGCTCTCAAAAATTAGTTAGCATACTTTCTTCGTAAAAGGTTGTATTACCACGCTATTAAATAATTTTTACGATATTATTGATTTTAAGGATCAAAAAATTACAAAAATAGCACTTTTTTGGGCATGCTTTTTGCAGATAACTATTTCAATTTTTATTTTCTGAAAATGACTTTTAAAGAAAGAAATTACTGATAGTTTTTTACGAATTTAAAAAATATATTTTTCGATCGGAGCTAAATTTTTTTAGTTATTTAAGGAAAACCGTTTTTTGCAATATATTTTAGTGCAATTTAGTTTAGTTCATTTTGGATCGTGTTTAAACACGAAGAAACTCAATTTAAAACTTATACGGTCTAAGGTTTTTTTCAGATAATAATTTATGTAAACAATTCTCTATAATGCTTGAACAAATCTTTATTAGTTTTTTGAAGGTCTGTGATTCTACAGAATGCAACTAAATCGCTTGCCGATATCTGTATGGGGGCTTTGCGTCACAAATAAAATTTAAAAAAGGTTCATTTTCCAGATAAAGGGTGTTAAGAATTAAGTAGAAAATCTAGCATTTTTAATCATGGGCATCTTACACTGAGGATAGGTTTTTTGGTAAAATTTTTTCGTATCCCTTTTCTATGTGGACTTTTTTACTATTTGATCAAAAAATTTCGACGATTTTGTGATATCATCTGTGTCTTTCACATCGCCATCTCCACTCAAAAGGAATTTTCTTTAACAAAAAGTTCTTCTCTAATGTTATCAATAATTTTGAAAACTCATACAAAAATTTCGTTTCGCTTATTTTCTGCATTATAATTTTTAGGTTAAAAGTAAGAAAAACAAATTTTAGGGACACTCTTTTAATTGGTTGTAACTCCTTTCTTTCTCTTAGCCTATAATCTTTTCTCTTACTTTTTAACTATAGAATTGTAAAATGGTGGTAAAATATTGCGGGATAAAAACTTCTTATATTTCATATTGTAAAAAGAATAGAGAATAGGCAAATATACTTTTATATTGTATTATATACAAAGATAATATTATTACCTGATTTCTTGTCGTTAATCATAAAATTTTTAGTGATAAAATATCTATGCATATTATGTCATTTCACGATTAATCTCAAAAACGTTGCATCTTAGCAACAAAAATATATTTTCTCATGTAGACTATTCTATTAATTTGTTACTTAGAAGACCATCAAAACCAGAAATTTCACTTTAAATAGAATTATGCCAAATGACGTCATAATTATAGATTTTTTTCTATTTTATTTAAGATGATTTATATTATTTTCTTAAATTTTCTTTGAAATATCGTAACAAACACAGATTTATCACACCATGGGGTAGTAGTACTTGTACCGTGTACTTCGGTTTTTCACTGTCTACTCGTGCGAGGGCATGTATACGGTTGACCTGAAGATGCGGTATAGCGTGGCGCCGCCGTTTTGCATATTTTATAGTTCCAAGGGTATCGTCGAAGCGCTCCGCGTTCGCACCCACACCGCGTGGGCGGCATTCGATGACTTTTACTTTCGGACTGATTTAATGGGTGATTGTTTAGAGATACTTAGGGAATTGGCTCAAGGGAAGCGCCTTTTTCTAGGTAAAACCGTATCATTAACAAAACGCTAAATGAGTAAATTGCTCATTCGTATGCTAACGGCTGGTTTAGGTGTACGGGGCTTTGTTTATTTTTGCGATATAGCCTTATTTTGTTTGTATTAGTCCGTTGTTTTTTCCGGCTTCAAATTAAGGGTAACAATTTCGATCTAGTTTTGTGAGGTGCTTGTATATTTCTACACATTGCGATACATTTTCTCACTGTTATAATAACACTGCCATTTGTGTCACACATTACTAGCATATTGTATTAAAAATATATTTTTAACTTTCCTACAATTTTGTTGAATATAGGTATTTACTTTGGTATAGATTTGTTAAATAAATAGGTAGGTACTAATAAAATCTCAAAATTTCGTAGATTCTATTATTACGCGTATTTTATTTAAATAATGATTACATTCGAATGCAGCAAAAATAACAAACATAGGTGGAAAATAGTACAATGTTGAAATAAGCACAAACAGTATGAAGGTGCCTAATCAACAAAAGAATTTAAAAAATACCGTTAGAGATTATTTTAACGTTTTATGTCTTTAAATATTACTAACATTTGCTACCAACAAGTGCCAATAAATAAGAAGCTGACATGACACCATGTTGATATCTTCTAGTTTTTTAAACAAATTTATTTATTGTGATTTATTTTGTACAATTATTTAAAACCAAGGTAGATACCAAAAACAACTTTGAACAAGTCTCAATAAGTGACAGATATAAAGCTAACTAATGTAATTCAGAACTTATAAAATAAAAATTGAATGTACTCTTATATAAGTATACGATTTTGTAAAAAAAAAATCAAATCAAAAATGGCAACTCGAAAATGATTTTAAAATACTCTTTCTGCACGGCACCGGAAACTGGTCCACCTGATCTTACACAAGGCAAAACATGCAGTCGGCGACCGGCACGGCGGGAAAGTGTAATAAAAAATGAACGGACACAAAATTGAAAGAAAAAACTATAAGGATTTTGCAAAAAAATTTTTACGGTATTGGTTCCATTTTTCATGACATCTATTTCAAATTTTTTTTGGATAAGTTGCGAATCACTCTGTATAATAAAGACGTAAGAGCCACAATTGTAATAATATGCATGTTAAGATCAAATCTATCCCAATATTTTTTGAAATATTTATATGAAGAATTTTAAATGGAAATAATATTGTGGTAAAATATGTTTGAGTAAATAATTTCCCTTCTACTACAAATACATACGGTAGATATAAATTGTGTAATTTTATAGGACAATATTATTCAATTTTACTTTTTTGTGGAATTATATGTTCATACTTTTTATACACGATTGTAATTGTGATAATTTGTACACACTGCAAGACCACAGTAATATTTTTTTTTTTCAAGGCATTCATCTGTGTAGAGAAAAGTGGATTTCAGGATGTATTTTTGTAATCCTGAAAAAATGTATTTACAGCATCAAATTATAAGAAAAAGCAAAATTGATATCTATATCTCTTAGAACGCGATATCTAGGTGCTTCTTTAATAAAAAGACATTGAATTCTTTATAGAAGCTCAGTCAGAAATACAATTAAATACAACATTTTCCATATTCCCAAAGACAACAAAATTAAATTTAAATCCAACATTTCCAACATCCACATTTTCACGTATTGACTGAACATAGGTACCTATAGTAAAAGAAACATTTACCAATTTACACAAGAACTACGCTACTGGAATACATATATAATTATTTCAATATAACAAGTTGTTAAACTATATTTTTGTCTAACATATATTCAGGTACACCCCTTTATTAAATGAAATAAAATCTATGGTACTCTAACCAAAACCAAAATTCAGTCTAAGATATGTATTCTTTTTTTTGTAACTACCTACTTAATTTCCCTAAAAAATGATTTAAATATAGAAAACCGAAAGCAATTATGCTAATTAACGTCAAATTTATTTTGTTCTTGGAATAATTTAATTTTTTTTACAAGTTTTATTGCACGGGTATAAAAATAACCTATATCTAAGGGTGAACTGTTTATTAAGTAATTTATAGCATACTCAAGAAAGTTATTATTACTTGCTTATCTGAAATTATATTTGTATTTTATATCTTTATCGTATTACGGACCGTCGTTACTTTACATGCAAGGGAGCATTAATGTGGGTTCGGTCAAATTATTTTTAAATAAATCGACTTTCTAATAAATGGCGGATGCGCTAATGGTAAATACTGAAGACTATGCATCATGTTTGGATTTTTATTCTTTCCGTCATTTTTTACGGTACATTTAACTATGTAGTTGCATAGTTCATTGCGAAGTAGAAAAATGTTAAAATTTTTTAAATAAGGATATACAGATTGCATCAAAATTAACTAATTTTGATGCACAGATGGTTTTCAATTTCAAGGTACTCTCTCTTCTCATTTTTTAAATTATAGGTTTATTTCGCCCCTAAAATAGACAGTACAAGAGAAAATGTCTATATTTTTCTTGAGATTTGAAATACATTTTATTAGGTTTTACAGGATTTACTGAAACAATAATCACATTTTGTTGCAAAATACATTGTTCTCATTAAATCGTAGGATTTGCAATTTTAAGGAACTTATGGCGTCAAATAATGCGCCTAAAATTGATATGTGTCATAATGTATGACATGTATTTTTCATTTTTCTAAGACAATTTCTAGAAAATTTGTACCTATAAACATTTATAAAAGCGTTTTAAAAATTTTCAGCAGTAATGTGCTAGCCAAAGCTACAATATACAGATTTTTCGTATAAAATCTATAAAATTTCAATATTTTATTAGTGTTTATTTATCACAATGTTTTATATCTACGCTTAACAGTATTTTTTGTCACTCTCCTAAGTCTTTTTTATCTTTGTTGCAGTCAAACACCAAAAATAATAATATCAAATTTGGGTCCACATGTAAGGTTCGAGGACATCGAACATCTGCTGAACCAGCATGGGCGCGTCGTGTCGTGCGATAAGCTCACCTCCAAAGACCCAAGCACACAGACGGTTGCCGTTACTTACGAGACCACGGAGCAGGCCCAACAGTAAGTACTTTATTTAAGTATTCACTTGTCTTTTTTACCATTTTTTTCTTCTTCGGCATACTGGACGATTGTTAAAGGAGGGTAACGGGACCCAAATGATTAATGAAATCATTTTCTTTTAATTCGTATTCAGAAAGTATACATCGTAGTTAATCGATGTGTAAAAAATTAATTTCTTTCTCAAAATAATGAATGAAAACAGAAGTGCGAAAACGCACGGAAGCCACGATGTGACGTCATGCTACTCGTTATAGGCTAGCTCCCATACTTGGCAGAGTCCACATACAGCATATATAACATCTCTAACTATGGAAGCAGAGAAAGACAAACGAATTTAACCTAACAAACTTAATTGAAAAAGAAACGTCAATACAAATTTTTATAATGGAAAAATATTTTTCGAAACGTTAACCATAATTGTAGACCCTGGTGCAAACACGGAATAAACGCCAATAAGTATATTGTTCAGATGAGGAAAAAGGAAAAAATATTTTTTTAAGATAGTATTTTTTTGTTGGCATATCATTTGGCTGAGTATAATATTAGCATTTAAATTAAAAAATAAAACATCGTTTATGATTAGAGCTGATGATCATCAACATAAAAAAAGTGAATAATTACTATAAGATTTATGTCATTGTATCATTGTGAAACGCGTAAATCGGTTCCACAATGTGGATGGGATTATAGATTGCATCATCGGGTATGTTTCTGCCCTTGTTCCGGCGAAACTTATTCGCGTAGATGATAAAATATCCTAATCTGAAGAGAACGACCGTTCGACATCTACTGATGTAATATTTACATAATTAAATACCTAATGTACTTCCAAGCTGGTCCGACATGGTAATTTCCACTCGGTGTTGTATTTATTACAGTAGGAATGAAATGTTTTATTATTTACTATATCTAATGGTAGGTTACATGCAATCAGTTTGAAGATTGAATCAGACATAAATTGAGTCTTCTAGTTTCGCCAGTTTTTTCTGATTTTTCGTTTTTTATTTCTCAGTTCCGCAAAAATAATTTAATTTTGACGAAATTTGGTGAAAGTATACCTTTCTCTGTCTTAAATAACCTCAAATTTTTTTAGGTAAAGAAATCAAGAAGTTTCCGAGATATTCATTTTTTTCGGCCTGAACCACTTTTTTTCAAAGAAAAATTCTACTTAAAAAAATCATCGTGCAGAGTTCTGCCGGTAATCTTTTTTTTTTGTTTTAACATATACTTTTTGGTGAAATAAAAAAAATCTATAATAACAGTTCAAAAACATACTCAAAAATGCAAAAAAAAATGAAAAATTATTTGCAACAATGAATTTTTCAGTTATTATTGATAATTTGTTTAAATTAAAAAACATTCAAAAACTGATTACACCATTGAATTCTACGGAAAAAATAAAAAAAAAACTGTGTCATTGTTTGACCCAAAACATTATTTTTGTACAGTATTGCTATAAAGTCGAATTACAAATGCTCAAATGATAAATTAGCTCTAGACGATTTGAGATATAAATCCATCAAACTTGAAAAAAATAAGTGCACTAATTGATCCTGCGGAAAAAAAATTATTATTTATTTTATTTATTCACTATTCGACTTATGTTTATAGCAATACCTACTGTACAAAAATAGTTTTGGGTCAAACAATGAGACAGTTTTTTTTCGTACAATTGAATGGTGTAATCAGTTTTTGATTTTTTTTTAAGTTTAAACAAATTATTAACAATTACTGAAAAATTCATTGCTGCAAGTCATTATTTACTTTTTGCATTTTTGAGCATGTTTTTGAACTGTGATTACAATTTTTGTTATTTAACCAAAAAGTATGTCAAAACGAAAAAAATGATTACCGGCAGAACTCTGTACGATGATTTTTTAAGTAGAATTTTTCTTTGAAAGAAAAGTGTTTCAGGCCGATAAAAATGAACATCTCGGAAACTTCTTGATTTTTTTATCTAAAAAAATTTGATGTTATTTAAGACAGAGAAAGGTATACTTTCACCAAGTTTCGTCAAAATTTTATTTTTGCAGAAATGGGAAATAAAAAACGAAAAATCAGAAAGACCTGTTTTTCGCATTTTTCTCGGAAATTTTGAGGTTATGTTAAAAAGCGATATCTACAAAAGTTGTAGATTTTTGCATGATCTACAACTTTTGTATTGGATACATTTTTGTTTGATGTCAACTTTCGCCAGAAATCCTAATGATACAATTTTTCATAAGTTTTCCACCCCCCAAATCAACCCTCCGCCGCCCCTGATCACGCATTTATTTATTTTTATTTTTTCGTTTATTATAAGCCTCTTTACCATTTCCACTTAAAGTCCAGGTAACAATTTTCTTTTTTTTTTCCTCTAAATGAGTTATTTTGATCGGTCTATCATAATTATTTCAACTTTAAAAGTAGTGTTCCTAAAATGTTTTCGAGCGACCTCTAAAAATAAATATCAACGAACTAATAATTTTTTTTATTGAATTTGATGGACAAAAGAATAGAAGTAAATTTCGTGATTACGAGACACTTAAAAAATTTCTCGAGGCAAAATTTACTATCGCACTGTGACTATCAAATATTTATAATTTTTTAATTTTTTAAAATTTAAGTTAGAGTAGGAAAAATCATGAAGTGATGGGGAGTATTTCTGATGGCCCCATAGTCTTCAGCGGGTCAAAATACAGGGGTGTATCATACTCTGTTTAAAAGTACCTATATAATTTTATTGCATTTACCTTATACTGTAAATAATTGTGAAACCCGTTAAAAGTACTGAGTAATTCCGTAAGGATGTAACTTTTATAATACAACTTTTTAACATGTGTAAAATTCTACTTAAATATGTTCTTTACATTTGTTATAAGCCGTAACAAATAAATCAAATAAACGCTGCAAATTTAGTGTTTCAACCACGATATCAGATTAATAGAAAAAAATTAAATAGCGAAGTGTATGGACTGCAATTAAGTCCGCCTAAAAATAAACTCATTAACCATCTAAATCTAAATTATATTAGAGAAAACTGAACTCTTAATTGTTCTTATATTATGTTCGTTAGAGTGATTACCGAATTTTACTCAATCTGGTGTGGACAGAAATTGATACATTATTGAGTGCGAAGTGAGTGAAATTCCCCTCTTTTTTTTTGTCTGCAGTTAATGCGGTCAGTGTACTTATTATACACGAGTAAGATGTCGGCGATAAAGTACTGTTAAAAGTAATTATTAATTAAGTAATGAAAATAAAGGTAGGGGCAGCTCGTTAGGGAGTTTTTAAATCCGATTACGGCTAATCGTAATTGCGATATAGCCTTAAAAACTTAATCGACAAATGACTCTGACATAAAGCCGGCAATTTGGCAGGTGCCGCAGTCGGACGACCTCTCTTTGTTTTTCCGTACACGGTGGAAGGTATATTCGCTCAGTCGCCATTGATTCCGAAACATTTTACATTCTGAAGATATTTCATGGTACCAAGTTTCTACATTTATAAACTTGAATGGTAAATCTTTGGCACACTTTTCCTTAACAACTAAATTTGTTTTTTTTTTAAATCGGGCCTATACCTCGCATTTTATGAGATCAAAATTAAGTAAAAAATACACAGAATAAAAGCCTAAATTTGGTATTTATAGAGGTCGAGCGTCATATTGTTTATAACCAAAGAAAAAAATAATTGCTCTTTTTTCAGTTTTTCGCTCATATCTCCGAAAATAAACCTCTAATCGACATGAGGTATACTATCGATTTTGTTCCTGAGGAAATTTGCTACAAGGATAGGCTTTAGTGAAAACTCGCATTTTTTTTTACATTGCAAAATTAGCAGTGAAGAAAAAAAATGTGCACGAATTTGGCTGAAATTAAACTACGGGAAAAGGTAACTGTTGGGGTACTCAACAAATACCCGCATCCGGACCCCCAATTTCAAAATGGCGGCCTAATGCAAAAAAAGGATCGAAAGGTAATCACATTATCTCACGTTTGCCTAAATTCCAGATTTTATAAACTTCTTTTTGTCATTTTTATGGTTATTTAAATTACTTCAGCTACTTCACTATTTTCAATAACATCAGTATGAATTACGAATATTCATTTGAAGAGATGTCAGATATGCATTTATGTTATGGGCTAGCGAATTTTGTTTCCCGTGATGCAGTTAGGCGATACAGAGAAATGTTTCTTGCACGAAAAACACCAAATCGGCAAATGTTTGATAATATTGACAGAAGATTAAGAGAAACGGGTAAATTAAAAGCAACATAAATTAATTCTGGACGACGGAGTTATGCTAAAACTCCGGAATCTGAGGAAATGGTCCTGGCAGCAATAGAAAATAATAATATGTTAAGTACCCGACAAATTTCTAGAAATTTATGCATATCACAGTCATCTGTTTGGATAACACTTCGCGAACAACTGTTGCACTCTTATCATTTTCAACGTGTTCAACATTTACTACTTCAAGATTACCCACCAAGACTAGAGTGGTCAGGATGGCTGCTTGGCAGGCTTGCAGAGAATCCCAATTTTTCCGCGAATATCTTATTCACAGATGAAGGCATCGTTTACGAAACGAGGAATAATTAACTTCCACAATAATCATTTATGGAGCGACGAAAATCCTCACGTCATTCGAATAACAAATTTTGAGTTTTCAATTAACGTTCATGCTGGCATTATTGGCGACACGCTCATTGGTCCTTTTAGACTACCAAATAGACTAGATGGCCAGTATTACCTTAATTTTTTAATGAATGATTTGAACAGCTTGTTAGATGAAGTATCACTGGATGTGCGGAGGAGCCTTTGGTTCTATCATGACGTCGCTCCGGCACATTTTGCTCGACAAGTAAGAGATTATTTAAATATGACATACCCTAGACGGTGGATTGGACGTGGTGGTCCAATCCAGTGGCCCGCCCGTTCACCGGACTTAAATCCTCTGGATTTCCACACTGATTTACGTAACTCCAGTAAATTCGATTGATGAATTATGGCAACGAATTCAACAAGCCTTTCAAACACAATTCGTAATACGACCGGGATTTTTGAAAGAATAAGATCTTTAGCTCGGAGGGTAGAAACATGTGTCGAATCACAAGGTGGTCACTTCCAGCACCTACTCTGATATGTATTTTACATTATTTCTAGTTATACAATTTTTATCATTACGTTTTCGCCCTTAAATGTATTGTTTATTGTTTACGTTAATTCATTCTGTCAAAATTAGTTGAAACCTAAATTACTCAAAAACTGTAGCTTTAATCAAATTTTGCAAGAGACCAATTCGATAGACAATTGTAAACACTTTACACGAAAATAGTGCCCGTTTGACAAAATTAGCAGTGGCGTAGAAAATATTTTTAAAAAAGGTTGACCCCGTCTCTACGACACTGCTGCTCATAAAATTTTGAGCAGTACATCAAACGTTGGTCTCAAGGTGCTAACTATACACATCAAATTTGAAATAGAAATGGTCAGGCATTTTGGAATTATTGCAGACAATGTTTAATTTTCAGAAATTTTGA
Organism: Anoplophora glabripennis; assembly: GCF_000390285.2. Lineage (NCBI taxonomy): Eukaryota > Metazoa > Arthropoda > Insecta > Coleoptera > Cerambycidae > Anoplophora > Anoplophora glabripennis. The sequence goes on along the minus strand of NW_019416524.1, from coordinate 210,418 downwards.
CGCCCCGTATCTCGTTAAGGAAGCATTTGCGACCCTATGTTTATTAAGACTTTTCGTCTTATTTTTCATGTATTATCTACACTAGAAGTCTGTCCGCGGTTTTTTGAATCACCCTGTATATTTTACGGAAAAAGAGTCTTTCTTTTAACACCTTGTAATGAAATTGAAGGAATTTTAATATCTATCCAAATAAAACAGTATTTTCAAGTAGATTTATTGAAATCAGCCTTAATTTTAGGAAATGAATTTATGAATGAGGTTTTTGTGTTTAGAATTATATGATACGTTTTAATCGTTAACTATTATACGTTAAATACATATTAAATATTCAGTTTCTTCCATAGATAATATTCTCCAAGAAAATTGTATGCAAATATTTGTTTAATTTTAAAAACATATTTTCAAAATGATGAAAATTGATCATTATTTTCGCAATTATATAAATTGGTGGCATGCATAATCATTGTAACAAAATATTAAATAAAACTTATTTAAAATATAAAAAATATTTGATATTTTCAAAAAACTAAAGCTTCTCCACGAAGCAAGATTTGTTTGCTCATTTTTATCTCGATGTGTTTGTTTGTGGCAGTCTTTCATTTAATAAACCGGCAAATTCTGTGATGTCAACAAAATCTATCTCGGAAATTCAAATGTCCGATTTAAACAGAGTCTACCCTGTAGCTGTTCGTGCGGAAGTGCGCAGGAAGTTCAATGACACCGAAAAAAAAAATGTAATTAAATTATAAATATTTATGTAAATTGTAAATTTAAACGTTCGTGCTCGGTATTATTTCCCATGTGAGGTAATGGCAGAGATATAACAGTTGTGTTGTGTGCCGCCGGGTTTTAGATGTCACTATAGATGTGTCGCATGCTATACGCTGCCCGGAAGGACAGGTTCTACTTCCGATGCGGTGCGAATCTTCGAAATCATCCGGAGCGCGCGATATAATGGCGGATGCGCCGGTTTTTGTTTCTCGAGATTTTGTTTGCAGTTTTTGCTGTTTCGACATTGCTTTGTTACCTATTTTCCAAATCAGATCTGTGGAGATTTTCGATCTTAAGGGGGATGTTTTTATGCGTAGTTTTCAATGAAGTTATAGCAGTCTTTTGACGAGGGTTTTATAAAATCTTAAGCAAGTTAAAAAAACATTCAGAATATGGAATCATTACATTTTCAAAATACTCCTATAATCGCGTACGGTACTCATGTAAACATGGCCGTAACCAAGGGGGCAGGCGGGCTGCCACGCCCCCCGAGTCTTACTGCTTGCTGCAAGTTTCAATCAAAAATTACATATTACTGGCCATTCGTTCTGTATAGTTTTAATTAGTATAAAAATTTAAACAAAAATAAGTATATTATTTATTTCTTTAGGTAAATGAGGCGTTTACTTAATTATTTATTTATTTGATACACCATTCAATAGAATATATCCAATTACTAAATGGGTGGGAACAGAATATGTAATATAAAAAAGAAAAATGACAGTAACAATTGGTAAAACAATACGAAGAAAAAAACTTTAAATAAATTCAAAAGTAATAAAACTTAAAGAAGTATTTTACATTAATTTAAATAACAGTAGTGTAAAACAGTCATATGCTTTGGTAAAATATAATAAAATACGATAAACATTATGCATATACACAAACTAAAATGAAAAATGCCCATAAAGACACAACATAAAATGAATAACAAAACAAACAAGAACCTATTAAAATAGGATCGTTATTAATTTTATGTTACATTAAGTTATGTTAAGAAAAAATGTCAATATTATGTTACAAGCTGTTGCAATTTTCACACATGACATAAATTGGTGATGACAATAATAAATTAGTATTAGGCATTGCGAGGTACAGCGTGATTCGCTATATTTTGACCTCCTCCTTTAACTTTTTTGTTTTAAGTTATAAAAGAATGTGAAATACAAAAGTTGTATGTCTTTTTATGAAGTTTTCGAAAATTATAGTAAAAAAACAAATGAAGTCCAAACAAAATGGCCGCGGATATTAACTTTGTTAATTTAAATGGAACACCCTGTATATTTTTACATATTTGGATAGAACTTTCCCTGTTTAGCATTGTCATATTTGGTTTTTTAGATCCACCTCTAACAATAAGCGGGATAATATTAAAGAATTAAAAGATTTTTTATTAAGAAAATAAGACATTTTGTAATTGTTAGACCTCTTTCAGGCATTTCTGTCTTTTTTTTTTTAATTACGTAACGATTTACAGATTTAATGTTTTGATATATCGCACATTGATACGGTCCAAAATGCGTATAGATATTTTAACTAAGTCCTAAGTCTCACTAATTAGGTCGTGAGAGGCCTATTTACTCGTGGACAATGTTGTATGGTAGGTCGTGACAGTGACAGGTAGTAATGTCATGATAACATTGTTATTGATTGACAGTTTGTATTAGTATTTAATTAAAATGGGTTACACAGAAGTAGAAAATTGAAATATTGTTAGGAATTAAAATAGAGTATGGAGAATAACTTCTCTATTTTAATTCCTATAATATTTCAATGTTGTATTTCTGTGTAACTCATTTTAATTAAATAATAATACAAACTGTCAAACAGTAACAATGCTGTCATAACATTACCTGTCACTGTCACGGCCTACCAAGGCCTAAAAGGGGTCTAACAATTACCAAAATGACTTATTTTCTTAATAAAAAACCTTCTTTTCGTTTTTTAATATTATCTCACTTATTGTTAGAGATGGACCCAACAAACCCTATATGACTATGCCCGACAGGGAACGTTGTACCCAAATATGTAAAAGTATTCAGGGTGTTCCATTTATATTAACAAAGTTAAAATCCGCGGCCATTTTGTTTGGATTTCATTTGTTTTCCTACTATTATTTTATAACTCTTAAAACAAAAAAGTTAATGGGGAGTCAAAATATAGTGAGTCACCCTGTACATCATATTCGAGGCACGTGGAAGTAAAAACGTTCCAAAATTTGAGGACAATCATACACATAATTAATTACTTTATACAAAAATACAACAGAACGCATATCTCGACGCGTCTCTAAGGACTTACAGTTAAACATGTCTAAAAGAATATTGTATGAGAAAATCCAATGGTGGGATATATTCCTTGAGTTCTGAAGTGCATGTATTTTAAGAATTTTCTTCGATTGTTTTCTAAGTTATTTTTATAGACTGCATACGGAGGATACCAAACTATTGAAGCATACTCCAAGTGAGATCTTACAAAACAATTATATAAATTTACTATATAGAAGGATCAGCAGAATATCTATAATGTCTGATCACAAACCCAAGGCTTCTATAAGATGATGAAGAGATGTTGCGTATGTGTTTAATATAAAACAGTCAGATTCATTCAGTTTAGGCCAGTGTTTGCTTTTGGGCATTAGGTAGGAAGGCTTTTGCACTAAATTCATCGCTTTAATAATATATTTTTGGTATTTCTGAAACCATGATTTCACATACCTTTGTTCAATAAACTGGACGTGCAAAACAGCGTTATAAACAAATCCCAGGGTCAGGCAAAATCCGCTCGGGAATTCGTTCTTTTTACGTTAAACGGAGCTTATTTTAAATTAAAAAAGCTTAAAGAGCTTATTTTAAATTATTTTAATTTTAAAAAAGAGAAATCACCTACGCCTCTTTGTTCCCAAGAAATCTTTTTTTATAAGTTTTAGAGACAATTAAATAATGGGGTAAAATTTTGTATCCAAAAAGTAGAAGTAAAAAGCATGCGTGATTTTTTAACAGAATTTGAAACGTTCAAGTTTCCAAGGTTGTCGAAGGTTCACTGATTTATGTTCTTAATATTAAAGTGCCATAAGTTGATATTTAATTAAGTTATATTATTCTGTACAGTAGATGTACAGGGTGTCCCATATGTAATGGTACATGGGGCAACACCAGATTTTACAATCTATAAAATGTTACGATTTAACGAAACTTACTTAAATCCAAAAGTTATTACTTACAAGGATATAAGAGCTAAGGGTGAACAATTTGTTTTCATTATTTTTAAATAACCTTTTCAAAACTACAGAAATTGCACACATTTTTCGGATTGGAGGTTCTTTAAAGCGACGAATTCAAATCGTCTATTTTACTTATCTATTTTACCAACAAACCATTAGAAGCAATTTGAAAGGCATACATATTTGAAAAGATCCGATTCTTCCTGTTGTCGTAATCCATAATCAATACTTACACTAATTGCCAGTTGATGACATTAAAATATCGAAAAGTTGTGCAATTAGACTTTCAGCCGACTAAATGATTCAACAGAAACCTGGTGGGGACATAAATAAAATATCGATGTCTTTATGCTAATTGCCACGGCCATAATCGCCGCTTCGTTTACTATCATTAAAGCCCTCCATTCATGCGCGACCCCCGTTGCATGCCGGCCAGACTGCATGAATGGGGGCCTTCCAGTCGTGCACCCCGTTCGAAGCTCCTTCCCTCCCCCGGAATGAAATAGTAATGGCGTACCATTGCTGAGGAAATAGGTATGACTGGCTCGGGATTATCTGTAACTAAGTGTCTACTACGAGCCTAGAATTAAAAATTCAAGAAGTGTACGATTGGGCTCGCATTCCTGTGTTACAAATTAACAGCGCAACAGTATTTTTTGCCAGAAAAGAATTACAAAGTATATCATTTTATTTCAAACTAGCAACCCGCCCCGGCTTCGCACGGGCAAATATAAAATAGCCTATGTTACTCCGAGGAGATGTAGCTTTCGGTAAAATTGGTTGAGTAGTTTTTGAGTTAAATCGTAACAAACAAAAAATCAATCATCTTTCATCTAATGCGACCCTAATATTAATTTTAAAATAATTCACGATATATCTATATACCTAAAGACAACAAACGAACTCAAAACTAAAAATGCAAAACCTTTAAATTTAAAACAATATAGGTAACTACCAACAATGTGAAAACAAAACGAATTAAATTAAAGTACCTATGTTCAGGACTATCAATTTTAATTAATAAGTAAGTAGTTAGGTATCTAACTACCTAAAGAAAACAAACACGAAACAAAAATGCGACTATGAAGTTTTAAATGATTCACAATAAGAAAAAAACAAACAAACAAAAAATACAAAACAAAAATATGACCTTAAAATATCGGACGCAACAACCAGCATCTTTCCAACAACACCCAGAAAGAAAACACAGTCGTCAGTCGTCACCTCCATTCGCTCCAAGTCAGTTTATTAAAGGATCACGCGCGCGTTATCGTTCGGCTTATTAGCTAAACAGTAGGCAAGACGGTGCGGGAGGAGGGTCGGCGGTCGCATCAAGCGAAGCGAGGCGCTTGAATTTTATTCTCGCATCCGTAATTTTTTTGCGAATACTCCTAAGATATTCATTTAAATTATATGGTGTAAACGAGTAAAATAATGTGCATGAAATGCTCAAGCCAACTAACGTATTTAAAATGATAAGGATTAATACCGTATTTGTGGAAATAGCTTTTACATTACCGCTTTCGAATCACGGCGACACGAAATAAATTTCGTTGGGCATTATTTTGATTTTGCTATATCTCCTAAGGTATTCATTTAATTTACATGATGTAAAGGGAAAAATAATCTTCATGAAATGCTCAAGCCAACTAATGTATTTAAAATGATAAGGATTAATACCGTATTTGTGTTAATAGCTTTCCAATTACCGCTTTATAATTGCCCATTTTCTAAAGTATTAAAATGGATATAGCATGTTATCCTTAAGAGATAGACATATGCCATCGCGGACTTTTCTATAGACCTATATAAGATACACAATTCCACCATACATTATTTTGTTATATCTCAAAGGGTTTAGGCAGCGTTTTCGTTGAAAGCTTTCAGACGGCTTATTTTTTTCCAACACCTCCAACAAATATCGTTAATGTATACAAAAGCTTAACAAATCATATCCTAAAACCTTCCTCGAGAACCACTCTATCCATTGGTGAAAACAGCATGAAAATCGGTGCAGTAATTTTTGAGTTTATCGCGAACAGACCGACAGACGCGGCGGAGGACTTTGTTTTATAAATATGTAGTGATGTAGTGATAGTAACGACTTACAGGTAATTTCAATGTGAATTAATTTGTGTGGTCACTAGCTAAATAAAATAATTATAATTTGAATAAAGAAAACAACAATAAACAATTATTAATCTAATTATTAATGTTTGTATTAAAATGAAAAGCTGCATTGTGAAGTTAAATTCCACGACCAAAACTAACACAAGGGGGCTGATTTTCTTTGTGACATCATTCTTTTAAAACATATTTGCTACTGGTAATCGGAAGAAGAGGCAACGTTAGCATTGTTGTACAAAATTTTCTTCCCAATCTTGATTTTCTGTTGCAGAGAACCTTGTACATGTCTCCTTCAGCTACTTTATCGCTTTTCCAAAAACCAAAACGCTTCAAAGTAGCAATTCCTTCTCTACAATATGCTAATAGTAAGTAGCTGCTTATCTACGAAATAAATGACCGCTAAATGTGTCTGGATTTTCTAGTTAGCAATATTTGTGGGCATCTTTCCAAAAGTATTGAATGGTATATTTTCCTTATCGGCAGTTAAGAAACAGTGACTTAGTTGTTGTTTTCTGTGAAAACAAACTTAGGTATTTTCGATACCACTCTATTGGGCTAATGCCTGAACCATCACTCAAAATCGTCAAAGACTGCTCCTTGTGAATTTTTATGAATAAGAGAAGAGGTTTTTTTCTTCTACATACTACTCTTTGTACATATTAACAAGTTCGTCAAATCTGCACCCACCAGCAACAGTAAAAACAGCAACCACCTAAGCTTAGACTAACAATAAGTAAAAAATCGTACCTTCTTCAATCATCTGGTGCATGTACAAGAAATTTATTGGTTTCTTCGATGATTTTTTGGCTGTGTATCCAACGAGCTTCTGTTTTATCAAAACAGGCAAACTTGTGACAGGTATTTGCTAATATCTTTATTTTCGTAGACATTGAACGTAGAGCGTTCACGTAATCGAAGATTTGTATTTTCTATCTCCCAAGCTTTCATTATTACTATCGAACATCTTTTGTCGTTTTCTTTAGATTTTGGCGGAATCCCAAAGGTGCGGGTTTGGCTTCCTGAAAATCAGAAAATTTGTTATTTATCAACAAAGAATCCACGATGACCGACGTTGACAACCAGGACAACAGGTTGTTTGACTTTTTAAAATATCTCCAATTTAGTTTTTTTTTTTGTTAAAAAAAATGTTGCATATCATACGCAAGCGCTCAGACGTTATTTAACTGAACTTAACTTAAAATGGCTTAATTATCTTTCATTCGTCGGAGTCTAAAATATATTATTCATTAAATATTTATTTTACTTTTAATATTCCTATAAAAATTAAAATAGCTATTTATGATATATGTGTTAAAAGATCCACTTCTTATTTGTGGAAGGGCGAAATGGGCGTTGACTATTAGACACCTTCATTATAGCCATCCTTGTCTATCACATGGATTTCTGTGGCTTACTTTATCGCTCTCACATAACTTCTGATAGACCATCGGTACTTTCCTACACTGTATAATCTCAGCTAACAGCAATACCTAAGTTTATAAGTACGAGTTTATAAATTTTAGAAGTTGTTTAATTTATAAGATTTATATAACAATAAAATATTAATCNCATTCAAATCACGTGCTCTACAACGTAAATCATTAACTTGAAAACTTCATCGAAGTCTAAAATATATGATTCATTAAATATTTATTTTACTTTTAATATTCCTATAAAAATTAAAAACTTTATTTAGCAATACAATTAATTAAATAAAACATGATAGAATTGAATGTAACAGTTCTTTTAAATACTATAAAATGCAATACTTATATGTAATGTTGATATTGTAACATTCAATAATATTCTAGACACAATTTACGCAATAAGAGTAACAATCAATTTTAAGACGATATTTTATACGTCGACCTCTTCTGATTCATTCATTCATCATTTTTTTTTTCCAAAGAAATAATTGACTTTTGTTTTTAAATGCGTAAAAAGATCTCTTTACTTTTCAAAATATCGAAAGCACAATGAAATTACAAAAGAAAACGTGAAAAGTCAATAAAAATGTATTTTTCGGGATCTGGCGATGACTTTCACAGACTTTTGCTTACATCATTGGAAAGAGCGAAAAAAAATAAGTTGATTTAAAAAAAAGAATCCCGGTAGCTGCTTACTAAGTGCCACTATCCATTTGTTAAGTAAGAATTTTGAGAAGTCGAGCGCAGCATGGGCACTATGACGTCACAGAGCTCTCCTCACGCCCCGATCACACTGTTAACGAACGTTTACTTGGTCACTTCTTGGTCGAATCCATTCAAAAAAAATTCAACGTATAAAGGAAGTCTTTTACTTTACAACGAGACCAAGTTTATTACAAAATATTAAATAGAACAACTAAAATACCGTTTAAAGAAAAAAACATTATCTCGGCTCCTAGGCCTCCTATTTTTCGGATCGAGACGCTTTTTTTTCTTAATTCATGTTTTTTTAAGCACTATTTGATGCAATTGGTTTGAAAACTGTATATTAAAAAAAATGTCGAGATAAGGACCCTAGTTACCGTTTTTTTTTGTTTTTTGTTAATAACTTTTTTAATTTGCAACTGAAAAATCTGAAATTTACACAGACGCGAGATAATGTAATTACTTTTCGATCATTTTTCCTATCCTTGTAGCAAATTTCCTCATGAACAAAATCCATAGGTATACCTCAATGTCGATTAGAGGTTTATTTTCGGAGAAATAAGCGAATAAGCGAAATACTGAAAAAAGAGCAAACATTTTTGTTTTGCTTTGTTATAAACAATACGAAGTTCGACTTCTACAAATACACAAATTTAGGCTTTTATTCTGTGTATTTTTTTACTTAATTTTAAACCCATAAAATTCTATTTTTGAAAAAAATCCTAATTCGTTAGGACTATTTACAGTAGTCAGATGCATGCGCATTCCTATGCTTACATGAGGTTCACAGTTCATTGAACTCTTTAGAATGCCTGCATGGAAGCTTTAAAGCTTGAGTTTATGTTGCTTCCTTGGAGACCTTGTGTATGAAAGCTTTAGGAGCTTGTATCACTTAGGATCTTCACTGCAAGGTGGACAAAGCCTGAGCGGTATAAATAAATGACAAATTTCCAAAATGTAAAAATGTAAATTGAAATAGAAATTACACAAAATCATAAGCGAGTCTTTATTCTCTTATCCCTAATATATTTAAATACATGAATATAGTTTTATTTATATTTAATTAAAACATAAAACCTATTAAAACATATACAATATAGGTACCTATTTCATTATACAGTGTAGGAAAGTACCGATGGTCTATCAGAAGTTAGGTGAGAGCGATAAAGCAAGCCATAGAAATCCATGTGATAGACAAGGATGGCTATAATNCTCAAAGGGTTTAGGCAGCGTTTTCGTTGAAAGCTTTCAGACGGCTTATTTTTTTCCAACACCTCCAACAAATATCGTTAATGTATACAAAAGCTTAACAAATCATATCCTAAAACCTTCCTCGAGAACCACTCTATCCATTGGTGAAAACAGCATGAAAATCGGTGCAGTAATTTTTGAGTTTATCGCGAACAGACCGACAGACGCGGCGGAGGACTTTGTTTTATAAATATGTAGTGATGTAGTGATAGTAACGACTTACAGGTAATTTCAATGTGAATTAATTTGTGTGGTCACTAGCTAAATAAAATAATTATAATTTGAATAAAGAAAACAACAATAAACAATTATTAATCTAATTATTAATGTTTGTATTAAAATGAAAAGCTGCATTGTGAAGTTAAATTCCACGACCAAAACTAACACAAGGGGGCTGATTTTCTTTGTGACATCATTCTTTTAAAACATATTTGCTACTGGTAATCGGAAGAAGAGGCAACGTTAGCATTGTTGTACAAAATTTTCTTCCCAATCTTGATTTTCTGTTGCAGAGAACCTTGTACATGTCTCCTTCAGCTACTTTATCGCTTTTCCAAAAACCAAAACGCTTCAAAGTAGCAATTCCTTCTCTACAATATGCTAATAGTAAGTAGCTGCTTATCTACGAAATAAATGACCGCTAAATGTGTCTGGATTTTCTAGTTAGCAATATTTGTGGGCATCTTTCCAAAAGTATTGAATGGTATATTTTCCTTATCGGCAGTTAAGAAACAGTGACTTAGTTGTTGTTTTCTGTGAAAACAAACTTAGGTATTTTCGATACCACTCTATTGGGCTAATGCCTGAACCATCACTCAAAATCGTCAAAGACTGCTCCTTGTGAATTTTTATGAATAAGAGAAGAGGTTTTTTTCTTCTACATACTACTCTTTGTACATATTAACAAGTTCGTCAAATCTGCACCCACCAGCAACAGTAAAAACAGCAACCACCTAAGCTTAGACTAACAATAAGTAAAAAATCGTACCTTCTTCAATCATCTGGTGCATGTACAAGAAATTTATTGGTTTCTTCGATGATTTTTTGGCTGTGTATCCAACGAGCTTCTGTTTTATCAAAACAGGCAAACTTGTGACAGGTATTTGCTAATATCTTTATTTTCGTAGACATTGAACGTAGAGCGTTCACGTAATCGAAGATTTGTATTTTCTATCTCCCAAGCTTTCATTATTACTATCGAACATCTTTTGTCGTTTTCTTTAGATTTTGGCGGAATCCCAAAGGTGCGGGTTTGGCTTCCTGAAAATCAGAAAATTTGTTATTTATCAACAAAGAATCCACGATGACCGACGTTGACAACCAGGACAACAGGTTGTTTGACTTTTTAAAATATCTCCAATTTAGTTTTTTTTTTTGTTAAAAAAAATGTTGCATATCATACGCAAGCGCTCAGACGTTATTTAACTGAACTTAACTTAAAATGGCTTAATTATCTTTCATTCGTCGGAGTCTAAAATATATTATTCATTAAATATTTATTTTACTTTTAATATTCCTATAAAAATTAAAATAGCTATTTATGATATATGTGTTAAAAGATCCACTTCTTATTTGTGGAAGGGCGAAATGGGCGTTGACTATTAGACACCTTCATTATAGCCATCCTTGTCTATCACATGGATTTCTGTGGCTTACTTTATCGCTCTCACATAACTTCTGATAGACCATCGGTACTTTCCTACACTGTATAATCTCAGCTAACAGCAATACCTAAGTTTATAAGTACGAGTTTATAAATTTTAGAAGTTGTTTAATTTATAAGATTTATATAACAATAAAATATTAATCTATTATAACTATTATACAATATTAATACCAGTGGTCGTTTTTGACAAATAATTAAAATGAAAGTAAAAAACAATATAAAAATTTCCCTAACGTTTCAGAAACATGTTCTACAGAGAAGACTGAAGAAAGTTAAGTACATATACATTTTTCATACTATTATTGTCGATATGTCTTCATTCCTAAAAACAAGTATTTAATATAAAATATAAGTAAAATAAATCAATATAAATAATAAATATCTAGGTATCATAAAACGTATTACATAATTCAAACACAATTACCTTTCGACGTTTATTTATAGGAAAATATTTCTACTTTTCCATTTTCCTCTTGGTTACTTTTATTTCTTTGTTTCATCTTCTTGTTTCCTGACACCTTGAATATTTCGCATAAATCTCTCAGAAGCTTCTCTTATAATTTTATTATAACTATTGTTCTAACAAACAGTTTTAAATGGTTTTAATTACAATTACAATGCCTTCAGATAATGTTCTAATATCAAACCCAAACTACAGTATAGACTTTCTTTTTATACTGTGCCCATATGAGTAATATTTATTTACTCTTGTGACTGTGACCAAACCTCAAATCGTCCTTTCCAGCCTTTCTGCGGATATTAACGCAATACGCATGCGCACCAAAAACGTCCCCAGCAATAATTAGTGTAGTTTGTGAAATGCATGGTCTTTGGGTTGACGTTCGGACGCAGACTACGTAGGCTCCGTAGGGGGCTCTGTAGCAATGTCCGTGTCAGCGCTGAAACTTATTTTGATTAATTGTGACCCTAAACACATGTTGTAGATCAAGTTTTTAATTTTTTGGACTGTTTAAATTTTACCAAAATTCGAAGAGGGATGAAGATTTTTATGCCTTAGAGCGGCTTCTGAACGATGGGGGCGTCTGATACGTCTGATGACTTTTGACGGCACTCATGGCTTCGTAGCGGAAGCATGCGTGAATTATTTTCGAAACATGAGTGAATTTTGAACAATGACACTATGTACTCATTTGGAGAATATGCCGATTCAATTTCCCTATCGGCGAATAAAATTCCAACTGAAAATTTCCAAACGAATTGACACCGCCCGATCATAAAGACCTTTTTTCTTCGTTCCTGATTTCTTTTTAATTGCCATGGAATTACAACTGGATATTTATTTCATCGTGTACATTTCCACGCCGCGTCCAGCTGATGAGCGGGATTTCCCGGCCGTTTCAGAAGTATGGTGAATTAATAGTCCGATCGTATTACGGGCGGATTAAAACAATGAGCACGTGTGGAATAAAAAATTGATTCCCCGAAGCGCGCGTACCTATCTTTTGGGAAGTGACTAAATTTTCGCGATCCTATGCAGTGATGTGGTGAATTCGTTCGTCATATCCGGGCTTAAAAAAAATAACAAGGTCGCAGGAAACTGCATTGTTTGTGCTGTTTCTAGTAACGTAAAAGCGTGTATTAGTTCGGAAATTACAGTGCAGTGTACTCTGCATCAGCACAATGCATTTTACAAGGTAATTGATGGGCGTAGAGCTTCGTGAAGTTAAGGAAAAGGCTCCTCTGTAAGTCGGAATTGTTTCTTTAATTGTACGTCTTGTTCTTTTCAAATACCTATGTATGGTCTCTGGGATGAAACAAGCGAAAGGGAGGCAGCTACTCAAAGCGTTATCATCATAGATTAGGAAATATCAAATGTCAATTAGTTATTCGTGTTTTTGTTGGAAACGACAAAATTTTTTGAAAACTAACAAGAGTAAGAAAAGTTTTAGAATTAAATTCCTCATAAGATAAAGTAATAATTTTTTAAGTCCTTCAAGGGGCTAAACAATTCTGTCTTATTTTAATGGAGCATTATCCCTTATGAACCCTTTAAAATGCTTCAGTTAAACTCTACTCACTGTAGATTAATGCTCTTGGTACACTTACACCGTATACCAAATTAGGTTTTTCTAAGTTCAGGTGTAACTGAGATATTGATTTTTTCCAAATTTGAAACCCCTAAGGTCTATAACTTCGTCGCAAACACCCTGTATTTCTACTTACATGCCAAGTTACCTTCAAATATCTTTATAAATGTCGAGGGGTTATTTGTTATTACACATTGCAATGTCCGTAGATAGCTTTAAAAAAACGCACGTTTTTAAATATAACGAATAAACTGAAAAGTTTAAAGGCTTCAGCACATGGTACTGCTATCGCTATCGCGAGTCTTACGATTAATTTCTAGTGAAACCATAAAAATAATAAGGGTAGAGAACCAGAACACCCAGAATGAATTTTCTTAAACCTCTGTTATTCTGATTTGTCGTCAGAAGCCGATAATATACTTAAATAATGACCACACGACACGTGTGTAATGTCTGCTAGACTCAGATAGTCACTAAAGGCACCAGCCGGTGTTTTTATTTATTATTACAAAATACCTCCATAATGAATTAAAACCACACTAACAGCAAGTTTCAATGGAAAAAAGTTATACTCTGTAATTATTTACTTGCGGCCTTTTTTTTTGTTACTTTTTTATTCAGTTAGGCTTTTCTCCCACGCAGAAAAAAATATATATTTTAAATAAATAATACCTTGCACCAGAAAGAGTCAGTCAAGGGGTTGATTTTATAAATTTAGTTTTGCCTAAACACAAATATTTCATATCTACTGAGTAACAAATAATTGTTCTCAATTAGATTATTGTTGATAAAGTTTCGAACACTTCTTTGTTTTCGTTCTCAAACCTCTAATCAACTTGATTAAAGAAAGAAGGTGACATTTAAATTTCAGTAAGTTTAATTATAGAGTTTTTTAAGAACGAAAACAGGAGTTTTCTAAACGTTAATAACTTGTCTCGATAGTGTAATCGTGAATAATTCTCTACTACCTTAGAGAGAAATGAGAAATTAAATTTATAAAATCAACTTTAATTTTTCCTTTTGGCCTTTATTTTTTTTTCTTCACTGTTACAGAAATATCCAATATCCTACGACACAATAATGTTAAACTTAAGCCTTAAAAAGAGAATGGTCTTCTATGGAACATTAATGCGAGTTTAAGCTATAAAATCTATTTTTTTTTTTTTCACAATTTGAAACATATAGCACAATTCCAGATTTATAACTTGTATTTAATTTTGGGTATTTTGTTGCAGAGCCGTAAATCAGCTCAATGGAGTTGACGTAGAGGGCAAATCGCTTAAAGTGGAACTGGCCGTGGAAAAACGCGGGAGAAGGGGCCCGCGGGGTCCGGGAGCCCCCTTTGGGGGTTTACCCGGACAGAGCAGGCAAACAGACTTCCCCTTGCGGATACTTGTACAAAGTGATATGGTAAGTTACAAAATTACACCCTACGGTGACTGTGACGATTTTCGACCATTTAGTGTTTTTTGCTTGATTTCTACCCTAAATTTAGGGCGATTCAGTCATAATGTCATTAATTTTAAGAGCAGATAGAGAAAAATGAGTATAATACGATGGCGTGATTAAAAAAAAAATTAAATGCATATTTAAGTTGAAAAAAAATATTTTCAAATCATTATTTAACCCCCTTTTCAGGCTGTTACTGACCGGCTGACGTCACAATATTATGCACGGCTACGATATGAACCTATGAACAACGCGCCCTAGATGCAACGTTGCCATATTTATATATTTTCGCTCATATAAAGACAATAAATAAACGGTTTTGCTCACGTCAACCAATAATAATTTAAAATGCTATAAATTATTTTTTATTTATGCAATCAACATATTAAATTGTTATTGTTGCCCAGCAAGAACCTCGAGGTCTGAGCATGCCTTGCCAAAAATCAGTTTTTATTAGCATCATAATTTTAATATTTTAACAACATTTGCTGTAAGCCCGAAGGGGAAGGTTTTCAAACAATTCTACTAAAAATTAGTAACGCGGCCCATTCAGATGTTCAGGTAGAAAATGCGGCCCAATTAAACGATCGCCATTGACATTGACACCGAATCTCCTCTGAAAGCTATACCACCGACGAGTAGTGTGCGGGTAGTAGTGTGTTTCATCTGACCAAATGTGACTATTATGGCTGCAAAGAAATTAGCTGTTTCACTTTAAATAAGATTTAATATTGAAGTTACAAAACCCCAAAAGTTCAAATAATTTAAATTTCATTTCATAACCATTTCAATTTCGTTACAGAAATAATGTCATAAAAAACCAACACTCACTAGATAAATTATAAAGAGAGGATAAATTGTATGCAGTATTTAAATATTGACTGCAATTAGAAGAGAGACTTGTATATTCCATAAAAAAACAATGGGACGGAGACAAATAAACAACTCGGTAC